>NC_060120.1:211679857-211990626 GCF_021461395.2 Schistocerca americana
TTGAATCAGTAAAGACACATCAAGAACACAAGGTAAATTACATTTATCACTTTATATCTTTCTCTTGTAGTAAGTATGTAAAAGGGCAACTCGCGAGAAAGCTGCCCAACTATATCTACTGCTATAACGTGCAACCAGTGTGAAGTGCATGGAAGAAGTTACTTCCCATTATACCAATTCTTAGAGACTATTCACGTTACATTCGCGTCTTGAGTACGGGAATACTTAAACGTCTCTGTGCACATCATAATTAGTCTAAGCTAATACTTAGGTGGGATGTAGCATTTGCCTAGATTCCTCAGTTAAAGCTGGTTCTTAAAACTTTTCCAGTAGTGTAGGGGTGCCACATGCAGACACCTCTGCGTTGTCAGTATTGCGTTGGTATTGTGAAAACTGTAGAGCGTCTTTCGCGCTAATAAAACACGATTAGCGAGTTAGTATTCATTCATTCAGGTTCAGTTCTGAGTCTTCTCTTCAGCCTCTGCTGGCGCCTCGTGTTGGTGACACGGAGGAAGTCTGCTGCCTCCTGTTGTCGCTTCGGCTGTCAAGGTTGCTGCTCCAACTCAGCCGGAGTCGTGCGGGCTGCCGTCTAGCAGGCGAAGCCGTAGCCTAAGATGAAGTCCCAGACTCCACTAGAGCGTCCTCGATGCAGCTCCGAAAAATGACGATAACCTACGGTGACCCATAGAGATGAACCACGCTGTCGGAAGTCGTGTAGTCGGCTGATTCTGGCCCTACATATTCCTAGCTCCATTGTTGGTGCAAGTCTTCTTCTAAAGAAGGCTCAGAACAATGATACAAAGAATAATACTGTAGGCCCTGTCACCCGGAAGTGCCTGCAGCGACGATCAGGAACAGAGGCACCGGATGGCCCTCCCACACAGCAGTGGCGATAATATTGTGCGATCAGTAACATAAGACGTATTGGTGTTGGAATACTCTCAGCTTCCCCATCAACGATGTGATAGGCGACGTCAGTGTGAAGTCCCAAGAGTGGCAGGTCAGGGTTACTTGGATGCTGTCATCTCAGGAATAGCAAGCAGTGTGTTCACGAGAAGTGCTGGAACATCTAATACACGGGTGTCACCGTGACAGTCATTGAATCGAGTGCTTCAGTATGAAAATCATCGAACCTAATGACCAACTGAATTCAGAGCCTGAGAACTGTGACATTTATGGAGACGAGCAGGAGACAATGACGTGAGGTTCTGCTCGCTGTGACCGTAAGTGGTCAGCTTATTTACCAGTGGTCAGGAGTTTTGGCAAGGCTGTGTTTGCTTAACAACTTGTTACAGATTTTTAACTGCGCTGCCATGTCTCCGATAGATATCATTGCGTCAGAGGAATAGCATGTTCGTTTATGTAACAAGAGCTATCGAATATACCTCCCTCTCTCTCTCTCTCTCAGTGTAACTTTCTCCCGTGGGTCAAACGGACTTGTGACCATTCTTGCTGTGATAGTTTTTATAAGTTACACATCCCCTCTTAGTCCTAACTGGTGTAGGTAGGTACCACACAATTGAGTAATATTCTGGGATGGGTCGCACGAGTATATTGTAGGCAATCTTCTTCAAAGACTGATTGAATTTTCCCAGTATCCTACCAATGAACCCGCTTTACCTACAACTGAGCCTGAGTGATCGTTCTATTTGACATTCCACTTTTCTGCGATTATGTTTTAATCTGCAGTTCACAACCAATAAATTACGGACCCAATTCACTCTGCCTCTGCAAATGTTCCGTAGCTTAAAATCTGGTTTATAAATCTTTGTATTACCATTATATATGCTGTCTGAAACTATCCACGATATGCAGATTTCTTCGAAGTACACAACCTTCTTTCATATTTATGCAATCTAGTGTTGCAATGATAAAAATTCTTCCATGGAGTTTCCTCTTTCATTTATTTCACTTGTCAACATTATGGTACTTGTTTTCCTTCTCTTACTGTTGAATTCCAATCCCAAATCAAAATTAAATTTTTGTGTCCTTTATACAACTATCTGAATAATTTATTTTATCTCATAGACATTCTTTTAATTTCTTGATCATTTACAGAGACTAGGCATAAAAAATCTGCAGTACTGTGGTGGATGCTGGCTTTGTGCTTAACGTCGCTATGATAGTGCGTTCACAATATAGCGGCTCACCCATATTACTGTTTTCTTATTAATTTTTAGACCTGCTCCTGCACCGATCGCTATTTTTAACCCTATTTTATGTTGTGTGTGTAACACTGTGCTCATGTGATCAGATATTTTTTCTTCTTGCGTCTAAACTTCACTTATTCCCTCTATGCTTAACCTCATTTTTCTTTTCAAATTCTCTAAGCTGCCTACCCAATCAAAGCCTTTAATATTCCATGGTCCGACCTATAGAACGCCATATTTGTTTTTTCTTATGGCAATATCCTCCTGAGATCCAAATGAGCGACTGTTTACGTCATAGTATTTTACCCACATCATAAACCATACAATAGAGTTGCTTGCCCCTCGATATCCAGGAAGATGCAAAGAACAATTTCCTGAAAGTGTAGAGCTTACCACCTTCCCACCTGTTGGTAAAGTGCTGTTACACATGATTTCCCTTGTTGATAAGCAAGCCAGTTAACATGTAGACGAACTTCATTAATCTCCTTCCCCTAATCTGCACATTAACCAGTTTTTCTAATATACTTAGGAAAAAGCAGAATAGAATGACTGGTCTCATATCGTTGGTCTTGGTATAATCAGTTATCCTTGGCTTCGGAATGAAACCATCTTTCCCTGTCCTCCAAGCGTTTGGAACGACTCCTGCTACTAGGCTGATTCTAAACAGTCTGAACAGGAATTTAATTAATCCGTCACCTGTTTGCTTAAGCAGAGCCAGAAAGATTCCATCTCCGCCTGGTGACGTGAACTGTTGAAACGTTTCCACTGACCTCTGGAGTTTTTGAAATCAACACATTCTCTGGTAGATTCCCAGTTCTCCCTTTGGTTACCTGTAAATCAGTACCTCCCAGTAACCGAATCTTGGATTGTGTTACCTGCCAGAATGCATTGAGGGAAGCGAGTCTTGAGAAGCACATCCGGTTTCTCAGACGCTACCCTTGTATACCCAACACCATCCTTTCTTAGAGTGTCTCCTGGATTAGTCAGTATTCTAGCGAGGATTTTATAAAGTTTGGAGCAAGTCGCTGTATCTTCCTCCTCCTCACAGAATACCTTGAAGTATGCTAGTTTCGCTTACTTAATCGCAAGGTTGTGTTTGGCAAGAGCCTCCCGATATTCTGCCCATTGTCCTTTCCTGCGCGCAACGTCGAACAGACTTCTTACCTACTTCCTTTCGCAATTTCAGTTTTTTGTTCCATCGAGGCACGTTCCTGTTTGGGCACTTCTTGCTGATTGGAAAGTTATGAAAGTATGAAGACGTAATGTCAAACGCCACTTTGTCTGCCACTTCCTCAAGATCTACTGGGTTACTTATCGAAGTTCTGACTTCTAATAAGAGCGATTTTAGTTCTTTTCTATATGAATCCTAGTTTGTTTTCTTACGATTCCTGTAACCCATAGTCTGTTTAATATCCATTTCAAAATCAAACTTCATATACGTTTGGTCAGATAAAAATGTGTGTGAAATCTTACAGGACGGAACTGCTAAGTTCACCAGTCCCTAAGCTTACACACTACTTAACCTAAATTATCCTAAGGACCAACACACACATCCATGCCCGAGGGAGGACTCGAACCTCCGCTGGGACCAGCCACACAGTCCATGACTGGAGCGCCTTGGTCAGATAAGCATGGCTCCAACGCCACATGCCATTTTTGACATAAATCAAACTCATGTCAGTTACTTCTTACCTTCTTCTATTTTTGTAGGTAGGTTCCCTACTCCTGTTCAAAATCTCCAAGCTGCTCTCGAGTAAATATTCGAGTATGTAGTTATATTTACTCTTGATGTCGCTGCTTCCTCACAATAGGTTGTGAGTATTGGTGCTGGGAATGCAGGAGGGCGCCGAAGGTTATCTTAAATCAGAAAGATTCCCAACGATTAGTAATAAAATGATATTTGTTAAATGTGAAGAAATAATAATAAGCTTAAACGATGCTTTTTCTTATGAAATGTCCAGCACAATTACACGTTTAAAATTACTACTAGTCCTCTGAAATACTAAATGAGCCGTGCGTGGCTCGTGTTCCCGCCATCATGTATTTTACAACCTGTTTTTAACGTTCTTCCATCTCACTACGTTAATTTAAATTACTACTGTCACTGAGTTGCTGCTTTGCCTGACCGTGAGCGGCGCTAGCAGCGTTGTAGGCAAGCAGCCTACTCACGCCTTATAAAATTCACATCAGTCTTTCCATTGTATGGCAGCCTAGTCCGCCTAACTAGCTCTGACGACATCAATGTTGCGCAATACTTTAAAAATCAAGTAAATAACCTGAAACGTTTCTAGCATGGCAGGAGTAATACTAAATCAATATGTGTTGAATATCAGTTCAATAACTTTAACCATTTTCGAAATTTGGACGTTTTTCTGTAAAAATCATTGGCGCAACAGAAAAGAGCTAGAAACTTAAAAATTTATATTTAGATTCCTTTTACATCTTAATTTAGTAGAAACAGTATTCTGGATCTCACAAATTAAAATTTTAGTTGAAATTCATGATTTTCTGGTTTTTGTCTTAGAAATGTGGATCGTCGGTCGGTCGTTGTACCGGATGACGCTTTTTGTCTCTCCGATCGTTCATGAGTCGGCTGTGTGTGTGTGCATCGACTCCCGATTTGTCTTCGTGTGTGTTCAGTTACTGTTGAGTATCGTTCACGTCTTCGTGGAAGTGCTTCTCAGGTTGTCGGTCGGTTGCTGCAGACCAAGAAGTTATCTCCGCGCGGTGCAGTCGGTTGGGTCTGCTGGCGGTCCCTGCGCAGTGTCGGAGCGTGTTTGGAGCTGTCCGATCGCTATGAGCTTCGTGGTTCACCGACCCAGGACGTCAAAGATACGTAGTGGTTTCAAGTACCCAAGCCACGTCCATTCATGTTGTGTGGTTCGTTTTGGTGGTTCGCTGTTGGGGACGTTTTCCTGTGAGCAACACTGAGTGTTTCTATTGCTGAAATGTAGCCGCCATGCGTTGCAATTAAGTATATTGGTTGATTACAATTCAAGGGCACCAGCGGAATTTTCTGCCTTGTGGCCGTAAGTGTTCCGGTTACCTGCCCTGGCCACTAACGTAATTTCAGGCAATGTCCTTTCCTCACCTGTTGTCGCTGTCCAACACAGTGTGTAGTTTTGACAGCTTATTACATATCAATTTGATTGTAGATAATCACGCTCGTAACATTTTGTGTTTGAATTCTCATGTACCAATTGTTGGTAAGCAAGTCGTTTTTCGGTTGGTCCCTGGTTGAGTTCTGATGGATCAAGTGTAGTTGGGCTCACGACCTGTCTCACCTAAGTGAACGAGGGCAGACCGACCCCCTGGAGGCTTTTGAGTGCTGTTGTCTTTACTGTCTTCGGTTCAAATGGCTCTGAGCACTATGCGACTTAACTTCTGAGGTCATCAGTCCCCTAGAACTTAGAACTAATTAAACCTAGCTAACCTGAGGACATCACACACGTCCATTCCCGAGGCAGGATTCGAACCTGCGACCATAGCGGTCGCTCGGCTTCAGACTGTAGCACCTAGAACCGCACGGCCACTCCGGCCGGCTTACTGTCTTTCTCATGGTGTTTAATTGTCTGTTTATAATCTATCATAGCCAATGATAAAAGAAAAATTTTTGGTTTTACTGTGTTTTATGTAAGTAAGTGTGACTTGCAGCAAGTGGATATTTGTTGATAGGTTATTGCCGTTGAATTGTCTTTTCTTTTAGTCCTGTTTCAGCTACTTAAAACTTAAGGCTTAGGTTAATTTTTTTAAATTTTGGAAAATTAATTGTGGGCCTTCAGCCTTCGATCCTTATTCTTAAAATTACCTTTCAAGCTTAAACACTGAGGCCTTCTGCCTTTGAAAGGTTATGGTAATTTATTTTAAAATCATCAAAATTTTATTCTGGGCCTTTGGCCCTTTGTATTGCATCCTGTTTATGTTTGTCTATCCACTTTTGCTTTGAGATTTTCGGCCTAGCTGTGTTATTAAAATATATTTTAATTATTTTATTTGCTATTTTAACTGCATTTTTATCTTGTTGATTTTTAAGATTTCTTGTTTGTAGGTCTTCAGCCATGAAAGAATTGCATTTTGAAACTCGTAGTTGTAAAAGTTAGGCTATGTGCCGCTTTGGGTGTAAATGTGTTATTCAATTACAACAAATTTCAGTTTTGAGGTGAAACTGACCCCAACCTTATTTGGCCCTTTTCCACAATCCTAATCACCTGTTCTGCCCAGCGGGTTTAGTGGGCGTAACACTTAAGTCCTGTCACAGTACCTCTGAGTGATATGTAGAGCCCAGAGCCGGGCTACGTTGTCTGTGGAGCATAAGTCTCGGAGGACGAACGCTGCAGCTTGTAGACTCGGCGGTAACTGGAGACTGCACAAGACTCGGCGCACTGAAGAGAACTGTCCGCTGTACCTCAGTGCTCCAGTATTTCAGGAGGCATCAACCTATCACTATCCACACACAGGATGCCCATGGGTTGGCAGCTGCGGCCCCTGGCGGGCCTCGGTATACTTCGCACTGCCAAGCCAAACGGCTGCTGCACTACGCGTGTTTCAAGAGCGGCTTATCGACTGTAGTGCGGTACTCTCTCATGTTGTGAGTACCATCACCACATTTGACTTCACAACCAACCAAAAGTTGTTTTCTGAGCTGTGAGCAGCTGTCCAGCTGTGTCCTCACGTCTGGTGAAGAAAGCGCACTGTCCTCATAAGGAAGGTAAGCTGAGGTGATTACGGTTTCCCTTGTGCTTCCTCCTGATGGTTACTAAGTCGCTGGAACAAAAGTCTGCCATCAGCAAGAACGAAAAAATTCAATTCTTGACGTAAATTCATGTTCTGGAGTTTTTATTTTTTTTTTAGATTTCTAGCATAAATTAACTTATCTCCAGTTCGTCCAAGGCCCGATATGGCCCCTTTATGTAAATAGGTTTCCTGGATCAGGGCCATGTCCACCTCCTGTCTTCCCAGAAGAGGACTCAGGAATGTATTTGCCCTTTACTGTATTGCAAGTTAATCTGCAACACTTGCAGTCTCCATCTTCCCCCATAGTCGCTGTCTGTCTTTGAGTACCCAGTTTTCACCGACTCCACCATATGGCTTTGACCATCAGATGCAGCCTAGCTCTACATACATATTTTCTATTCTTTAGAAAACCGTCCTTTGGAAGTTTCGGAACCCAAAATGTTATCTCTCCATTCCTGAAGAGTTCAGTTGTTGTCTTGAGCAGCTGCTTGAGTACTGTCTCCTTGAGCCACAGCACTATTCCCACCTCCTCACAGAATAATTTTAGAGCACCTCCGCCCAGACAGTCTCTGCTGCATTCGGGACCTGGACTTGAGCCTCGTCAGTCTTCTCCAAGACAGCCATCTGAACTATCTCGTCCTGTTGTGAGGTGCTGTTGACCAGTGCATATCCCTGCTGGATAACAGCCACCCTAAAAATTGATTTGTAGTAGGAGTACTGTAGGCGAGTTTTCCTGTTTCTTGCCTTGGCTTTTTCTGGATTAAATTATCCTGAGAAGTGGGAGTGTTACACACCTCCATAGTTCTTTTGTTCCATGTCTTGTGGTTATAAGAAAGGTGCATACCCCTTCACTCCGAGACAGTTCGTGATGGAGGTCTTAGGTTTGCGACCTTTTAAATCCCTCTATTTGTGTTTAGAGAGCTATTATTTGCTTTCCGTTCCTTTTTGTTCTCTGAGTTTTCTCCTCTGAGCCCCAGAGAAGGATTTCATCTTGGCCTGGCCGAATTCTCGATGAAGATTTCCACATATTTGACTGGTCTTTTACCCACTCAGCTCAAGAAAAAGTATCCACTCAGAGGCAGTACAAGGCTAATTACTCATGGAGGTCACCTGGGATCCGTGAGGCTTCATTCGCGACACATCCTCCCATGCACTAAGCACCCTTCAAAATGGTAACTAGGGTATTGGGGATCACCGTGGGGATGGAGTGGAAGGGAGATGGCGTGTTGTTGGACTCCCCTCCACCCCCCTCCCCACCTCCCACGCTTCGTCTGGTTCATCCACTGTGACCTGTTGGCATGGGAGAAGCTGCCAGTAACTGCTCTACAGATGGCATAGCTCTTAGCTTCACAGCAACATACAAGCCTCTGCACCCAAACAGTCTGCACTATGACAAGTCAGTGTCCATGAAGAGGCGTATGCAAAATAAAATCTATGGCTTCCTTGTCCTGTCAATCTCAGGTGAAGCGGAAATGATGCCGTTGTAAGGGTCTATGGGTTGCACGCAGCAGTGCGGTACATTAACACGTGCTCGCCAGCCGACCTGTCTGGAATGCTGACGACTCGCTTGGTCAGTAGACGCGCGTCCGGCCGCACAGCGACGCTGAGTACGTGACTGGCCGCCACCCGCAGCGGGCAGTATTAACTAGCGCGGCCTCGGGCACGAATATGTGTCTTTTCTTAGCTCACCATGGAGCCTTTCGATACGACCACATTAGGCAGTGTTAGGATGTCAGACACAGTGATGATGGGTGCGTGTAGCGTGCATGTTTTATAATCCGCCTTTGTTAATAAAACTGTTTAAACTTACTTCTCGTGTTCGCGTATTGCCGTACCTCAAGGACCCACCACTTACAAATCCTGACAAAATATTCGTGTAATCATCATCCAGGGCAACAACACAAACTACACCCCCTTATACTGTGTCACTTTAATATTAATAGGGAATTAAAAGAAACTGCTAAAGACTACAACGAGATTCGCCTAGTATGTGTTAGCGCGTATTTATTGTACAAGGGCCATTGAATCAAATACTGGATTTTTTAAAAGAATCTATTATGAGAATGGAATGCAACACTTATTTATTTTCCAGCGTAATCCCCTCAAGTTCCAAGCATTTATGCTAACACTGGATAAGCTTTTCGATTCTAAATTCAAAGAATTCCTAGGAGAGTGTGCATAACCAGTCATGCACTTCTGCCTGGGCTTCCTCGTCACCGCCGAACCTCGATCCACTAAGAGCTTCTTTTGGTGGGTTAAAAATGTGTTAATGTGAAGGTACCAGATCCGAGGAATATGGGGTTCGAGCAAGCAGACCAATTTCAGGTCTTTCATGGTACCTATTGTGACTCTAGCAGTGTGTGGTCTCCCATTGTCATGCAGTAACCGAAAGCCACTGGACACCAGTCTGCGCCGCATCCTCGAAATTGCTAGTTTCAAATTTTTGCATATAAGGTACATAACATTGTTCACATTTTGACCTTTCAGCATGTAATGTACAAGAGCTGAACCTTGTTTGTGATTGGTTTGATGATCTGAGAGTGGCAGTTCCAACTAAAACCCTCAATTATTTGCTGCATGTATTCCAATCTCTGTCTTCCTACACAGTTCTTATCCTGTAAGGCTCCCTCTGGTACCACGGTAGTTATTCCCTGACATCTTAACAGATGTCCTACCATTCTGTCCCTTCTTCCTTTCAGTGTTTTCCATATATTCCTTTCCGTTCAGATTTAGTTCAGAACCTCCTCATTCCTTATCTTCTCATTGCAACTAATTTTCAACATTCGTCTGCATTTATCTGAAATGCTTCAATTCTCTTCTGTTCTGGTTTTCCAACAATCTATGTTTCACTACCACATAATGCTGTGCTCCAGATGTACATTCTCAGAAATTTCTTCCTCGAATTAAGGCCTATGTTTCATACTAGTAGACTTTTCTTTGCCAGGAATACCCTGTTCTCAAGTGCTAGTCAGCTTCTGATGTCCTTCTTGGTCTGTGCATCATTGATTATTTTGCTGCCTAGGTAGCAGAATCCCTTATCTTCCATCTAATTCGTGACCTTCAATCCTGATGTTAAATTTCTCGTTGTTCTCATTTCTGCTACATCTCATTACATTCGTCTTTCTTCTATATACTCTCAGTTCATATTCTATACTCATCAGACTGTTCATTCCATTCAGCAGATCTTGTAATTCTTCTTCACTGTCGCTGTGTATAACATTGTCATCAGCGACAGCAACTGTAATGCACGAGCAGTTAAGGTGATTGCGTGATAATTTCCGCACTTTTCAGCTCTTGCAGTCTTCGGAATTGTGCGGATGACATTTCACCAAAAGACAGACAGTATATCGCCAGACTCTGTAAATGATGGATCTGCATCAGGTTGTTTCTCAGACAGCCTAAAGATACGACAGCTAACCCCAACTTATAAGAAAATTACTGCTCCATCTCAGTATTACCTGAATTTTCTAAGTTAGTTGAGAAAGGTATTTATACTAGACTAATCACATTCCTGCATCAACATAATCTAATATTTCGAAATCCGAATGGTTTCATGAAAAACAAGTCAGCTTCAGTAGCCACATTACAGGTAATAGATGAATTACTCACTGCCATGGAGAAGAAGGAGTATGCTACCGGAGGATTCCTCAATCCAGAAAAAGCTTTTAATTGTGACAACATCGCCATATTACCTAACAAGCTGTGAAAACCGGGTATTAGAGGAACTGACTATGAGTTAATAAAATCGTGTATGAACAACAGGAAACAATTTATGTTACTTAAAACAAACATGGGTCTTTCAGATCCAAGATTACTGGAATCAAATGTGGAGTGCCTCAAGGTTCCAACTTGGGACCCCAAGTTTTCTAGATTTAGGTTTGTGATAAAAAGTACTGTTCTCCTAACTCTAAAATAATATTGTGTGCAGAAGATTCAGTAATTGTGTGCAAACACAAAGCCTATGAGAGTCTGGAGGTTCTGTGCAACAGTGGAACCAGTGAAGTAGTTTAAAGTACTTAAATGAAAGTCATATAAATATAAGTTCTTCAACTATTGCAACAAAGGACTTTAACACCAGGAAACAAACAGAATTTGGTGTGAAATTATCCATAGAAAATGACAAAGTTTTAAGTAATCCTCCAGTGATCTAATAACAAAACAAAAAATTAACACTGTTATTTGTGTATTAACAAATCTAAATTGCATTAAGATGTACACACAAGTCTTTAGTTTGTAATTTGTAAACTGAAGTATTCAGAAGAATAATCTGTAAGATGTCCTGAAACTGTACTGTTTCTAGGAACTGTACTTGATTATTTGATATATATTTATAACCTGTTAAATTCTAAGTAGGTGTAACACTTCTTCTAATTCTGAAAATTTTCTGTATTGTAATACCATTTCTTTAAGTATTTTCCACTGCTTGCTTCTGTAGTTTATAAATACAGTTACATATTAAAAGAACACATGCATCTATTAAAAGAGAACACACACACACACACACACAGAGAGAGAGAGAGAGAGAGAGAGAGAGAGAGAGAGAGCGAGAGAGAGAGAGAGAAATATTCCACACTGCAACAACATTTGGTTTTTAGTTGTTTTTTTTTCACATTCACTTCTGTCCTTCTTAGCTTGTAGTGTTGAACTTGCGCCATATTCTGTTGCTCAATTTCAAAGCTGTACAGGTGTACGGGTTATTTCCAAATAAGCTAAGCCTTTGACAGGAAAACATATAGTGTGATCTATGCCTTGCTTCATAAACTTGTGTAAAAAATTGCTTTCTAAAAGTTGAGTGGTCTTTAGGTTGTGGCGACTATTGATAATTCATGAAGCCTCTAAGATGACAAAAGCCAAGATCTTTGGACCTCAGTCTGTGGTACACTAGTGAGGTATAAGCTCATGCTCTCATGCATAGAATTTATTGAGATTATGAAATTCACGTTGTTTCTTATAGCTGGGTTACTTCTCTTACCTCTGACAAGTACAAGGATTAATACCCACACAGTGTGTACTGTCTATGTCAAAATAAGGTCATTAAGAACTTCGAAAAAATATCTAGACTATCATGTGGAGGTTTTTATAAACTTATAATAATTAACTTCTCTTTATAGCACTTGTAGTTAATTGCTGCTAGTTCGATTACACCCTTTATACTGGAAGTACTTACATCTATTACATTACAGTTACTACCTCCCACTACAAAGATAGATACCCACCACCACCACAATTCCCTCTCCTGCTGAAGGCAGAGCATAAAATCTGACACTGTTGATCCCAGGTTCTTCTTTGTTTACCAACTATCTTCGTGTGTTATCATTATTCAATGTGGCCTGCATAGACAATGAATCGATTCCATGGAATACATCAGACTGCACACTCTTTGCCTACACACCAGGCGTCGATTGTGGAGCACAGATACAATCAACAGTGCAAGTACCAGTTCCATGTGATCATGTACATTCTTTCGACATTGGCTCGCGCGTGCTTAACCTAGCCATGACTGCACTGATATATTGGGAACTTCATACAATGGTACCATCGCACACTGCAATGTACAACAACAGCCAAGCTCTATTTGCCACCACTGATCAAGGTCTACATCATTTTAAGCAAGAATTCACCTCGCAGCCTCTCCCTTCAATGCATGCACAACCTTTGGTGAAATGTGATACACCACTAGTCGCTGGTTCCGAGTGTTCCTTGTTGACCCCTCACCAATTCTGTGGTCGAGTTTACTACCCAGTGCTCATGCTCCTGCTCATGCTCTCATGCATAGATAGATATGCCTCCTGCTAGTGTATATGCATCCTGCTAGTGTATCGTCTGAGCATGTCACCACTGCTTGGTATGACTTTCATGAGTCTTCTCTGTCCGTACAGGCGCTACACCTGGGCACGATTATGAATGGTACCTGCTGCAGGATAACAATGATGGAGGGAGCTCCCATGCGCAACAACATACGCCGTCTCACTCTTAAGAAACTGCACCGTGATAAAACAGTTATTAATGGCCTTTTAAATGCCGGCATCGTATTCCTTTCCGACAGTAACTGGTCTTCCCCCATACATCCGGTCCCTAAGAAAGGCAGTTCATTCTGGTTGTGTGGTAATTACTGGAAACTCAACGCCCATACCATTATAGACAATTGTTCCATGCTCAATATTTAGGACTTTGCCCAGCTGCTTGATTATTGAAGAATGGGATACAACCTGTCGGCTTTGACCATTGACGTCACAAATTACCGCAGGTGATGTATTCCGCAGATTTAACAACAAAGACGGATGTTGAGAAGCAGAGGAATGCAGGTCAGAGAAAACGGGTGGTAGCCAAATATCAAACATATTCATATTTCGAGCACAATGTTAAGTAGATCGCTTCTTTTAGTCCTAGTATCCTATTCTGCAGTTGACCTATACAGCTCAACTGAAGAATGGGATAATAGTGCAAAAAAGAAGGAAAAAAGAAAGGGAAGGAAGTAACGTTGCACAGAATATCTCTGTTGGTGTATATGAGTTGTGTCCCGAACTTCAGCTGGTCTATATGGTTAACCGCAGTACGGGATACAAATTTAACGTATGTCGACTCCTTCGCCTTCGCTATCACTAGTATCCCTGAAGTATGGGATACAAATTTTACAGGCGTTGCTGTTTTTCGCCTCCGCTACTACTAGCATTCTATTCTTCGGTTGATACTAGCAATATCGAAGGCGAAAAGAACTACGTACATAAAATTTGCATCCCATACTTCAAATGACCTATAAAAAAAAGATACTACCTCTGTAGTTCAAGCGAGGTACAGGTTGCCAATGTTACGTCTGTTGCTTTTTTCGTCTTTGCTAGCCCTAGTGTCATATTCATCAGTTGATCTACATAGGTCGACTGAAGTACGGGATACAAATTTTTCGTATGTCGATCTTTTGCCCTACGATAGTACTAGTGTCGACTGAAATATATCGTAGTTAGCTAGCGAAGGCGACAACTGTAAAATTAATATTCCGTACTGCAGTTGCAGTTTTCATTGGTTGTGGAAACCATAGCCTTTTCTACACAAGTCAGAGCCTTCAATAGGACACTATGCAGTTGTCAAGTAGATGGCTGGGCCATAGAATGGACATACTGTTTCACATTACAAACAAACCTATTTTACACGAAATTGTGCATTTAACAATTGTATAGGAAAATTAACCTCTGATATCTTCCTATTTAAAAATCCATAAATGTAATTTTAACAAGAATCGAAAATTATGAAACATGAAAACCATATATGACAGATTGTGTCAAATGCTTATACATAAACGCAAAACTGCGATTAACACATGTGGACAAGAATGAATCAATGACTCTATTCACACGAAGAACGCAGTTTTCACAAATGACGAAAAATATGATAGCACACATATAAAGTAAACTTCCGGCAACTGTCAAGAACAGCGCAGAATTTATTATATGCATATGCATAACACGTTAAGAAACATTTTTTCTATAGCAAAAAATGTAAAAGACGATTAAAAATCGCCATCATGCACTAATGCACAAAGTCGTTAGTAATGTTATTATACAGTCGCTCAAGTCAAAGGAATTTCATTGTGTTTCCTCACAATAAACAGTAAGATATAGTGATATGTTTGGTTTAACAGACAACATTCTTCTGATGAGCTGTTTTGCTTAATTCGCTCCAGAAGTTTGTACATCCACAAACAATTACTCAAAGAGAAATGTAAAAAATTGTAGAAAGCAGGAAAATGCACTGTGCGAACACAGCTTTCACATAAGTAATGGTTCTAAACGGTTTGTGGTAGGGTAATGTTTTGTATGGTGTTGTTTGAAATTGGTGTATACTTAGCTTTGTATTGTTTTCTTGCCACAGTTCCTTAATCAGAAAAAACAGGTAACAACAGAATCAAATACATGGGAACAGGATATGAGATTACTTGCATTTAGGTTTATTTGACTTATTTTCAGTTGAACTGCCCAAGAATGTAATAATTTTACAACTGCCAATCCTTAAACCAGGTTCAGTTTTTGGAATTTCTTCCACCGACAGCCTGTAGAAACATAACAATTCGTTTGTTACACTGTGGTACAATTTGTCGCTTCCTACAATTTTACGTACGTTTTCGCACACATTGGTAATCTTTTTAATCACTCGTCATTTCACTTACATAGATCTTGCTCTCACTTCAGCATTCTTCCATTAAGATCCTTCTCAGACCCAGACTGTTGTTGACTTAATTAACCAATGTGATAGATAGGGGAAAGTTCTTGGAATTGCGCCTTCCCGTAATTTTGGTCGAGTCCCTGGGTACAACTGCTCATTTAAATCTTTAAAAGTACTTATTGTTATTAATGTCCTCTTCTTCAAAATGATTCACATAGACCGTGGAGCTCTTGCATATTATTCAGCTTTTCTTCAGAATTTTCCGTGTGCGTCTGTATCTGTTGCTAACTGCAGTTCCGCTGTATAGCTTTTATCGCCTCTGTAATGGCAACTTTCCACGCACCCTGGGACAAATTTTACTTATTTAATAATAATATACTTTTACCATAGGTAATACAATCTCTACTAACATGTTTCAACGATGCTGTTTATTGTGTGTCTTCTCGTCTCTCTTGTCTCGACTACATGTTTTAAGAACCGGTCTGCAGCTTCAAACCAAGCAAGGCTGGGTTTATAAATACCGTCTGTAGACGCACCACTCTTAAGTGATTTCAGTACTTTTTTATGTTCATTCATGTAAGCAGTTCGAATGCTTCGAATTTTTAATTTTGTTGCAGCTACATCAATTCCAGGTACATATTCACGCATACTGTTTACTATTTCAATTAATGCAGCATCTCTCAAATTTCTGTCTTTGTATGATTCGCTTTGGTGGTTCCAAAGGCATTGTCGCTGTTGACCACTTTTTCGACATATTAATAGCAAAAGCACTATCTGCGAACAAATACGCGCTAGGAAGGTTTGAATCCAGCCGCGAGGTAGCAATCGAATGACGTTATTCGATTGTGGAGAAGGAAAAATGGCGCAACAAAGTAGAACCAAGTTCAACTTTTTGTGGTGTGACAAAAGTTGCGCTTCTTAAATGGCGCCACCGAAAACTAGTTCACACACGCAACTACAAAGCAACTGCAGTTCGCCATTAGCAGTGGCGATACTTTTGTTGCCTGTGTGAACCCGGCTTTACACACAACGTTAATGTGGTGTAATGAATGAAATTTTTATCATCTGGTATCGTAATTATGTATGTAATTGTTCATGCTGAAGTGCAGTGGATTATTGACAACAAACTTAATGAGGGAATAACTATATTGTGAAATGGGTTGATTGTGCTACTCACACACCGAGCAACAGGCAGGCGCGACGAAAAGAGTGTTCACATATATACATTTTCGGCCAAAGTCTTGTTCATAAAGGAAGCAAAACATACACACACACACACATTAATAGAATCATTCATGCATAACTCACACACTCAAAACAACTGTCTCCATCTGTTCTGGCCAGAATCTTTTTTATTTAAAGGGGGAGCAAATGTGAGTAACGAATAATCATCGGTGGGATGAATTTAAGGCATGAGATGCTGCACCAACAATCAGCATGATCATGCAGCCTTGTGTTGTGCGGGGACGAGACAGTTGATGTTGGAACGTTTGCAGTTTGGAAAGCAATGAAGAACACATGAAACAATAGAAATAAGTAGCGCAACCACAATTCGTGTATACAAAAGAAAACATTGCTTGAACAGTTTCCCTTACAAATAAAATATCATTTGTTTAAACTTTAGATTGTGATCGAATCGATTAGTACGCCCATAAACAACGCCAGCTAGCATTTTTGATGAAACAACTGCATCTTCACCCAATGAAAGCACCAGATGCTATTTGGAATACAAACACAAAAGTCTATAGATATTCACAACGGTCAAAACAATTCGGCGCTGAGATATCTTCCTGTGTGGACCGTTGTGAAGAAGCAAAGGAGGTGGCGGATTGCTGTCTGGCAGAGCTCGCTCTACTGGTGGCTCTGTCCAACCCCCCACCAATAACGAACCAGTAGAAGACATCGGACTCTGAGACAGCTACTGATTAGTGTTCAAGAAGTTGTTAAATGGCCACGGCTTTGCCTGTGGGAGCAAGCAGCGTGGTGGTTCACTGCTCAGCAGAGCTTGCTCCGTTGGAGGCTTCATCCTACACACTGCCTGCAACAGACCGGTGCATGGACTCTACTGAACTGGATCATCATTATGCTGACGCAGCCTCGGCTGTGGAAATGAGTGGTTTGGCATTTTGACCGCCATCTATGACATTACAAACCATCAAGGAAGGTGCAACACAGCTAGGACGGCGCACATATTCCGCTGAGTGGGGCTTTCCCTTGCATGTTGTAGCAGGTGCACTGGATTTAGGAGGACCAACTGCCTCATACCTCACCATTACGAGCAGCGCTCCAGACAAAGTTTCAGCTTTGCATGCCATGACCACTGTCTGCTGCCCTGTGGCCACCAATGACAGCACACCATCGCAGAACACTCTGCTAGGCCTCGTACTAGGGGCAAAACCGGCACCTGAGAGTGTACAAAGGAGCAAAATTCGTGGAAGTACTCAGATAAAGCGTATACAATCACCACTAGCACAAAACGCATTGCCGCATGCGGCAATAGCCATCACAAAAAGGCACCAGGGGCCCACACATGCCAGACGAAGATGGCTTCATGAAGCCGAAACGTAAGCACATCGCCAGGGTGATGATGCTTACAACAGCAGACAGCATCAACGTCATCAACCGATTCACCGACATCGCTCGAGGAAGGAGGGATGAATATGGAGAATCAACAGCAGAAGAAGACGCCTCCACCACCGCCTGTCATCATTCAGTTTGTGGTTGCCTTCAAAACATTCGAAGAGAAGATAAAATCAGTCATGAAGGGCAACTTCACAACTCGGGTAACAGCATGCGAACTGTACAAAGTTGTCACACAGACGCCTGAAGACTACACTGGGGTCATGAACCTCATGAAGAAGGATGGGTTGCACTGCTTCACCTACTCCTTAGAGCTGATTAATACGCTAAAGGTCGTCTTCCGCAAGCTCTCCTTCAGTATGGATCCAGTATACTTAATAGAGCTTCTGGAGGACATGAGCTACAACATTCGCAGTACCTCGTGAATGAAGTCACCTAGAGACAACTCCAACACACCATTCTTCCTGGCCATCCTGGATGACAACGTGGAAAAGAGGAAGATTTTCCAGGACAAGAGCTCGGGTAGTGTTGGAGTTACAATAGAAAAACTTCGCAGAAGAAGAGGGCCCGTGCAATGCTTCAACTGCCAGGGCCTTGACCACATCGCAAAGTACTGCCAGATGTCCCCAAGATGTGTGAAGTGTGCTGGCACACACTTCCGCGAGGACTGCACTATCCCAAAGAGAGACCCACCATGACGCTGCAACTGCCAGGAAACGCACATGGCGAACTACCAAGGCTGCAGAAACTTCAAATACGCTGCCGCAAACCACGAACGAGGGCTGGCCCCTCTCGCGTCCGTCGGCCGTCGTAATTTAATATATTATTATTGTTATTATTATTTTTTGATTGTTGCCGACTTACGTGGCGGGCCTTCATAAAAATGATATTTAAGTTGAACAATGTAATAAACTTTTCATATAAATTTCCTCGGCTAGTCAGTTGACGTTAAAGCAAAGGATCTTTAGTTATTAATTACAATTGCGGCCCACACACGCGCGAGAGTATTTTCTTACCTCCGATAACCATTGTATTGTAGTCAGAGTCCTGGCTCTGGGTCTCGGCTATGCTACTGAAAATAAGAATCTTAAAGCTAAGTATTTCTGCAACTTCGTGCGGCTGTGGAGAAAAATTAATATTATGCTAATAGCGGGCGAGTTTTCCGCTTCCGCTAATTTTTCATAAGTTAATATCGCCACGTAATGGCGTCGTTGGCTGCATCGGCCGCTGCGATTGTTGAGCTGTAAATTACTTGAATGCAGGTTAATTCAAGGAAGGCGGACATGAAATCGGGATCACCTCTTACAAATTAAAAGTTCACAATAATATTAAAACAGTATATTATATACTTAACTCATACAAATATGCTTACATTTGTCAGCACTCGCAAGATGTCCCTCTAGACACATTCAAGACAAGCGAAGAAGTAAGGTCGACTAAAAAATTAACAAAAGAGTGTAACTGGGCTTCTCTTTAGATCATTCTGTCATAAATTATTTCTTTGCAATCTAAACCTACACAGAGAAATTATTATTTTACGGCTACATGAAAAAAAAATCTCTTACAAATTATGAATGTCTTCTTTATAAATATTGTCTTTTCGTAATATGGCACTGGGGACGCTATATTGCCCCCCGAAATGTTTATGTCATAAAAAATGTTCGTGTTTTTTGACATAAATATTTCCACTTTCATGTCCACAGTGTCCACACGCAGAGTTTTCTTTCATAGTCTATATATGTCACATCGTATGTTGTAATTACTGAGGTGTGTTGCACACAAAGTGTAATACAGATGAAGTTATCTACATAACAATATAATATACAATTGGTTACGCATGCAGTCATGTACAAAAGGACATAGAATACAACTAGTTTTATTTTGGTTGCTTCTTCTTAGGGTTGCAACTTTTGCAGTGTTCAAAGGTATACAATCACGAGTTAGTCCATAAACTTGAAGTCCCAGGGGTGTCAACTGTTCGCTCCCCATTTGGCGCGGCCGTAGGGAAACCTGGGGAAAACCTCGGCGGAGCGACAGACTAACTGCTTTGGTCACTTTCACTTAATTGTTTCTGGAATGTCATTGGAGTACAGGATGTGCATACAAATATTTTTGTTGCACTATGCAAAAAATGAGGCCATTAAAACAATTGATTGCGGTGTCGTTGATGATCTACGCCGCGACGTTTGGCTCGCGACGGCGTCGGTTGGTGTGTTCGGTGCTCGGCGTTCGCGGCGGCTGCGGAGAGAAAAACGCCCGCTCGACGCCAGCGTGTGTCTCGCCGTCGCGGAACGTCAGAATCAGCTGATCGGCTGCACCGTTGGCGATGCGCTTCTGTCTCGGCCGGGTGTGGCGGAGTGGGATGATATCCGCCCCCCGCTCTTGTTGGCAGGAGTCAGCTCTGCTACGCATCTCCGACGTAGTACATGAAACACACACACAACCAACGTAATATTTGTTTCCCGCTGCAGATGGTTACGCTAGTGGGAAAGGAGCATTTATTAGTGCGGCAGTTGTTGTTAAGTTTTCGCCAGTTTCCGAGTGTCAAGCTAGCACTGTCTTGCAGAAAACATGACATGGACCTTCTCCCGTGAATGCAGTTTTGATGCAATACTGTTTCCATTACACGTCAGTTTTTGTCTTGATAAAATTATTTATGTTTTCGCCGCACTCGCAGGCACTGGTGAGTGTCCCAATAGGAGCTTAGCACAAACATTCGCCGTTTCTGCGGTCGCTGTTTTGCAACAGTCCACGCATCGCATTCCAATTTCGCATTATTGTGCTCACTGAAACTACAGTCTGTCCCAAAAATATTGACTGTGGGTTCACTTCACGTTAATAGTTCACATTTATAGTAACTTCACAGTTTTTCGTGCGTAATATTGGCGTTTGGCGTCCTCACCGCTGTTGAACGTTCAATACTAGCACTTCACTGTCCATATCACAGTTTCACCTTCACAGTTTTTCACACTGCTTAAAGTAACTGTTTCGATTAGTTCACAAACACTAATGTATTTCATTCAGTCTGAACTGGATTTTGGCTAGTGCTGGATTTTACCAGTCTCTCGCACTAATTATCTCTTTTTATTTTCCACTTAGAGTCGTACTTGCCTTCAGATTTTTTGACTATACAATTGTATTTCCGTCTCATCTGAGGTAAGTCTGTCATGTCTGCCCACTCATTGCGTACTTGCCCTCCAGAGCCAGGCTCGACTTTACAAAACTTTGCCTCTCGCATTATTGTAGACATTTTATAATCTAGGCCTAGCGTGCAAGTTCCTAGATTGGTGTTTGATTTGTGACTTTTGTTTACACTATAAATTCGTGTAAATCTCTGCCTTAGCAGATGGCAATATATTTTAACAGTGCTTAGCGGTAGTCGCGTTTACTGATTTGCTTTGTACCTTGTCCACAACACATGAGGTACCTTGGGTGATGTACACACTGCACTGATATTGTTAAGTAAATTATGATTGAGCATATTTCAAGATCGGTATAGACATAAATACATGAAACGACATATACACTATAATATTGAATTTCATAAGTTGCATTACTACTACAGTTCAAAAATATTCATGACACACTAATGAAAAATTCTTTCATCGTTACATGCTGTTGAATTTTTTTTTAAACATATTTTTAAAGCATTTTTAAACATGACATTTGTAAAATATTCTTAAACCTACGTTCATTTTTTTTCTTTCAAAATGCAATTGCTTAAAAATACTATTATTCCTTAACATCTACTAAATTGAATCGCACTAATCTTGTGTGCCTCATTGTCTTTAAATGTTACACTAAAATCTTAACATTTACACACAGAAAAAAATACACTATAAACTTAACCTACTACACACAAATGTAAACGTTGCTCTACTGAGCGAACTTCCTTAAGTCTTTGTAAGTTTTTTTTTTTTAATTTCCTTGGTAACTGCCTCCTTATTTGACCACGGAATGGTGTAGTTTGCGTGACAGAAAGTATCGTGAGGTACCACTTCGATGTTATAGGTGTAGCCCTCGATAACACCGGGTTTTTCCGAAAGCACATTCTCATAATCTGTAAGTAGCTGAGTCAATTCGTTTTGTTGTGCTTCAGTCAAATGTTCTGACTCCCTAACTTTCATGGCTATCAGTTTCCTTTTTTCCTCTCTGTCTTCAGTAATAAACTCCTTATAACATGCTTGTCTTGTACTTAAGTCAGAATATAAATTCATTACCTGTATTCCTTCGAATCTCGTTTGAAAGCTCCGGCAATATTTACCGTGCACTTCCCGTGTCCTCAACAACGGCAAAATTACACGTCTATCCTCATTCATAAGGCTTACTTCCCCGCACAAGAGGTCGATTTTTGCGTCCCTCTGGCGTAAAAATTCCATCCCCAGGATGCAAGCAACACCTAATCCCTTAACTACTAGGAACGAGCTTTTCATTGCTTCATTTCCTACCGTAAACTCGACTTGCACCTGGTGCTTTATGATATGAGATTGTGCACCTATTGCACCTGTAACACGACAATTCTTCACTGGCAATACTGGTATTCTATTATTTTGACTCAAGTACTTGTAAAAATTTGCGCTCATGACATTGGTTGACGCACCGGTATCGACTATTATGTGTATTGGTGCTCCATACATATCTGCTTGCAATATAGCCTGCACAGCACTTTTGTCGGTTCGGTTACATGTCTGCGGTATGTCTACAAGTTCCTTTTCTATTTTTGTTCCTTCATTGTATCTCAGCATACAAAGTTTATGGCTGTCATCCGTGAATGTGCCCTCACTACACCATCCTGCAACCAACAACGGAGAGCGTATTGTGGCTGTCTTTAGTTTAACGGATGAGCATTAGTGGGTTGACAGTTGTCTGTCACTTCCACTAACCTCACATTGTGATTCTGGTTGTTGTTGTTGCTACTGTTGGGTTGGCCACCCTGCCTCCCCGATGGTGTATTTTGATATTGTGTATGGCTCTGGTTTTGCGGTGGTCGGTTGTAACTTCCTGACATGTTCTGTGATGGACCTGGGTTGGCGTTCCATTGTGGCGCTGTGTTTTGTTGCCACTGTGGTGTCGGTTCGTTACGACCACGCCACTGGTTTCGGTTGTTCCGCCATTGCGGATCGCCGTTACCATTATATCCATTACTCATGCGTCCATCATGATGTCTCTTTCGATTTTCACGATTGTAACCGTTGCCGTTATAACCATTGCCATTGTTTGTGCCTTGATTCTGTTGCCGGTGCTCTTGCCTATTCCCGTTACCATTTGGTACTAAGTTACTACCATTACTGTGGCTGCTATTGTAATCGGCTTTGTGTTGATTATAGCCTGCATGGTTCCACTTGTTTTCGGTTTTCATATCTTCGATCAATGGGTCAACAGAATCCACTATTTCCATGAATTGTTCTATATCGTATTCCGGCACATTGATGAAATATCTTTTAATTTCACTGGGCAACTTCATTTTTATTAATCTGATTATGTCACGATCGGACATTGGCTCGTCCCAGTACCTGGTTTTGTTTATATACTTTTCGAAATATTTGCGTAACGTTCCCATCTTAGGATTGTACATTTCTGAACTGTACAACTCCTTTCGTAGTCTTTCTTGGACGCTATCGGACCAGAATTTTTGCAAGAATGCACCTTCAAACTGTTGCATCGTTAGACATTTTTCGGACACGTCGGTGGCCCACAGTGCCGCGTCACCTTGAATAAAGGAGACCACGAACTGTATTCTTTGTCTTTCCGTCCATGTCCTGGGAAACACATTCCTAAAGCTCTTAATAAATACAACAGGGTGGACATTTCGTTTTTCGCTATTGAAGGGTTGGAATGTCCTGTGTTTTATTACATTGTCCTCTTTTTTGCACATCTGATTGCTACATTCTGGGACATTCATCACTTCGTGATGTGCGCTGCACGGTATCGCGTGTTGCTCGTGCTCATAATTCGCATTAGGTTGCGGTTGCGCACTCGCACCCTGGCTACCGTCAGCGTTATTATAGTAATCAGTACGCGGAGTCTGATTCATGATCTGTCCGCCACTGTTTACATTGCTTTCCAACGCAGACAGTCTCCGCGTGACCTCCTGTTGCCAATTTGGCAACTCCGCAGTCACACGGGACTTAATCTGTGTTAATTCGGCATGTAGTGCGGCAGCGCTGGCGTCAATATTTACACTCGCGGCCGCAGTCGCTTGTTCTACAGCTGTTTTTACGTCGCTTTCAATCTTTGCAGATATCTCGCGATCCTTTACTTCTAGCCATTCATTTAATTCTTTTTCTACTTTTTGAGCTTGCACTTCCAAATATGCGTCAATACTTTTCCGTGCATCTATCTCCACATTATCCACGCGGTTGGATAAAGTCTGGACATTGTCTTCAAGCCTAGCCTGCGATATCTGTAATTTTTGCATCTCTCCGGCTAAGCTTTGCACAAGATCGGGGATCTCTTTGTAAGCGTCCCGCATCTCGGCAAGTTCGCTTTGGATCCGATCTAGTTTCGCTTCATTGCGCTGCTCTTGCTCACGTAGCATCTGAGCCAGTTTTTCGTCTCTTTCTTTTTCCCTCTGTTCTAACATTCTTTCTTTTTCCCTTTCTTTCTGCTCTCTTTGTTGCTCTTGCTCATAGAGCATCTGAGCCAGTTTCTGATCTCTTTCCCTATCTCTTTCTTCTAACCTGCGCAGAAATTCTGCAAATGGGTCTGCAATCGGTGAGCATACTGGTGCCCCGCTTAATCTAGCACTCGATTGGCCCCCCTGCCCAGGCAGTGGAGTTGTTACTCTATTCCCATTCTGCTGTGGAGCGTCATTCACCGTCCACAGATCCTCGCCCCCCGCTCCGGAAATTATGTTATCCGAGGCGGTGGCTTGGGATTCGTTTACGTATTGCAAATGATCCTCACTTTCCATATTAACAGAATTTTGTTCTTCTGGTACGGATGCTTTAGGTTGTCCTATCTTACCCATACTAAATTCACTTTAAGCTACTGACAAATCTTTAACACTGATACACACACAAATAATTATCCCCTCCAAAAATAAACACATAAATACACGAAACGAATAATTATCCCCTCCAAAAATAAACACATAAACACACAAAACACCGAAGGTATCTCATGTGCACATGGGTTCGATATTCCGCACAGAGCTACACAGGATGCTTGCACAATAGGCCTTACCTTACTTATTTTTCTTTCTCGCAATCCTTTTTCTTTTCTACACTTTTTCCTCTCCAGATCTCCTCAGGGTGTGGTTTTGTTGTTGTACATGTAAAAGAATTCATACAAGCATTAATATTTTACAACAATTAGACACATAAATAATTACATTCATTACAATAGAGTCATATTAATCTGGCCCCAAAGTTGCGGCGCCAATCTCGCGTCCGTCGGCCGTCGTAATTTAATATATTATTATTGTTATTATTATTTTTTGATTGTTGCCGACTTACGTGGCGGGCCTTCATAAAAATGATATTTAAGTTGAACAATGTAATAAACTTTTCATATAAATTTCCTCGGCTAGTCAGTTGACGTTAAAGCAAAGGATCTTTAGTTATTAATTACAATTGCGGCCCACACACGCGCGAGAGTATTTTCTTACCTCCGATAACCATTGTATTGTAGTCAGAGTCCTGGCTCTGGGTCTCGGCTATGCTACTGAAAATAAGAATCTTAAAGCTAAGTATTTCTGCAACTTCGTGCGGCTGTGGAGAAAAATTAATATTATGCTAATAGCGGGCGAGTTTTCCGCTTCCGCTAATTTTTCATAAGTTAATATCGCCACGTAATGGCGTCGTTGGCTGCATCGGCCGCTGCGATTGTTGAGCTGTAAATTACTTGAATGCAGGTTAATTCAAGGAAGGCGGACATGAAATCGGGATCACCTCTTACAAATTAAAAGTTCACAATAATATTAAAACAGTATATTATATACTTAACTCATACAAATATGCTTACATTTGTCAGCACTCGCAAGATGTCCCTCTAGACACATTCAAGACAAGCGAAGAAGTAAGGTCGACTAAAAAATTAACAAAAGAGTGTAACTGGGCTTCTCTTTAGATCATTCTGTCATAAATTATTTCTTTGCAATCTAAACCTACACAGAGAAATTATTATTTTACGGCTACATGAAAAAAAAATCTCTTACAAATTATGAATGTCTTCTTTATAAATATTGTCTTTTCGTAATATGGCACTGGGGACGCTATACCCCATCGAAGTCGAGACAGCAGGGAAGGATCTGCGCCGCAGTAATGGCAAAGAGATAAAGGCCAGCCAGGCCATCAAAACAATGAGCAACCGCCGCCAGTGACGTCCAGGGGCGTGGACGTTGGACGGAACACGCGCCTATCGCAACAGGCGCGAACGAGAGCAGACGACAGATGGAGCAATGGACGCCAGCCAGAACGAGCCAGGGCGCAGTAGACGGGGAAAGCGGCCACTATATCACGCTACCGACTCGCAAACCGCCAATCAAGCCCAACAGACGACACGGCGCCAGGAGAAACCAGCTGCAATAACTGAAGCTGCAGAACTCTGGGGGGTGTTGAACAAATTCAAACAGCACGTCATGCAATTTCCGCAGCTTGTCATAGCTGCATAGCAAGTGGCCACCCAGATCAAAATCACAGCAGCATCCATAACTCCCAGACATGGCTAGCAAACAAGTCCTGGGCCTCACCATTTGTGTGTGGAACACGAACAGTGTAAGGACAATAGAGGGCGAGTTTCGGCAGTTTCTGCGTGACGAGGCTGTGGACGTCTGCCTCATCACCAAAACCTGGCTGAAACCTGGAGTAAAGGTGCATGCACCAAACTTCTGGTGCTACAGCACAGACAGAGAAACGGCGGGCGGCGGGACGGCAGTGTACATGCAAACATCACTACGCCAACACCTAAGATGTCTTCACTGGAAGTGACAGGCGCCACTGTCAGCATCTCGATGGGCCAAGTGACCTTCATTGCTCTATACCACCATACGAAACGTCTCCTGCAACCCAGGGACATCGATGCTGTATTGTTGATGCTGGGCAACCTATTTATTGGCAGCGACATCAGCACAGCACCACACATTCGGAGTGGAACTCGCGATTGACCACTGCCGGCGGCAGAGGGCTGCTCTGAATGCCTAACAACCATGGCACGATAGTGCCATACGACCCCGCACACAACCCATTTCATGGTCGCCCAGATGTCTTGGACGCAGCAATCATCAGGGGGCCACACACAACGCCATCGCGACCATGCACATGGCCCTGTCGTCAGATCATCTGCCAGTCATCTTTGTCCTGGACACAGATGGGGTCGCACCACCCTCTGGTAATGCAAGAGGTATCACCATGCTGACTGGGAACACTTCAGAAAACACCAGGTCGAGACAGTCACCGCCATGCCCAATCCAGATGATGAAGGCACATACACAGCACACACTGCATTTATGAATTGTGTGTTGGAAGCAGCAGAAGTGGCCACGCCACACAGAAGACGAAAGCAAACGGATTACTCCCACCAGCTTCCCCCAGACATAATACAGACCATATGGGAGAAAAACCGGGTCTCTCGGGAATGGTAGGTCACGAGACAACTGGCAACCAAAAACCTGCTAAACCACTGCGACACATCATCCGGATTGCACTCACAAATCACCAAAATCGAGACTGGGTTGGGAAAATTGCTATGCTCGGAATCGGTGATGGTACCATTTGGAAGATGACATAGCAATTCTTGCATTGACAACAGCAAATCCCGCCACTGCAAGTTAATCATGACGTCATGACAGAACCTGATGCCAAGGCCAGTGTGTTGGCCGATGCGTTCACAGCCAACTTTACGCTGGTAGAGGACATAATCGATGATGAACATGTCTACCTTGTAGAGGACTGGTTACCGGTGATCAAGGGAAACAGTGAAGAAGAAATCTCAGAAGAAGTAGTACAGTATCAACTAGCACACCTCCAGTCCAGCAAGCAGGGGCAGTGTGATAATGTTGATAATGACGTACTATGGCAGCTCCCCACACAAGTGGTTACCAAGTTAACCAAGATCGTCAATACCATCCTGAGGACCTGCAACTACTCCTCTGCGAGTACCTTGGGGCAGTAGTCCTTGACGTCTCCAGAGCCTTCGACAGTGTGTGGCACGACGATCTCACATACAAACTTCTGGTACATAGGGAAGCTGTATTGCACACCCACCTGCTCCTATCGTAATTAACTGTGCACACTTTCCACATTTGCACAGATGATGGGGAGTCCATAGCACGTCCCATCAGAGTGGGAGTACCACCGGTGCCTGTCCTCAGCCGTCTCCTGTACTCTCTCTCCACTGCAGACGTCCCAAAGGCACCAAGGGTCGAACTGGCGCTCTCTGTGGATGACACAGCACTTTTTGCGTGACGCGTGAATATGCAATTAATGACACGCCTCCTCCAGCTGGCCTGCAATGAGTAGGGGGAGAATGGGCCACCAAATGGCGGCTGAAACTCAACACGGCCAAATGTCAGGCCGCGATATTCATCAGGAAGAAGATTCTGCTAGAGCTTCAGTCGCTATGGATCCTGGGAGGCCCCATACCCTGGTCCAACATTGGCAAATGCCTCACTTTTGCACTGTGCCAATGCCTTACGTGAAAGCCACACATCAGTGAGATGAGGAGTAAAGTGTTAGGAAGAATGCACATGCTTTATGCCCGCTGAACACCACAACAGCACTTCCCACATACTGTGGCGTCACACGTACTTGGCGCTAATAAGACAAGCGCTCGTGTATGTTGCCGTAGTGTTGGAGAAGGCCACAGACACGCTGATTAAGACACTACAGACAATTTAAAAGAAGGTGCGAAGGCTGGCACTGCACCTGCTGCGTGACTTGAGCACTGCAGAGCCGCACAGGATTCCCGGAAATCCGACGCTAAGATATCGATTCCAGCAATCTGCAAATAAATTTTACACGTCAATGCGTAATTCGGAAAATCGTTCCGTCAGTGTCCTGTGAAACCAGGTACACTGGCGAACAACCATGAAATGGTCTGATCTGCCGTTGTTGATAACTGTGAACTGCCTACACAACAAGAGCAAGAAAAAAAGGCAAGAAAGAAGTACAAGAAGAAGAGAAGTACAAGAAGTACAAGTACAAGAAGTACAAGAAGTACAAGAAGCAACATTCCCAGCAAGAAGTAGGTAAAGCATGCAAGATGATGTAAGCTACAGCACTCTGAGGTCGGAATCCTCAGGAAAAGCACGAGCACAAACGTTCGAAACAGGGCACAGGCACGTCACAGTGATGATGATGCTGTTTTGTTTTGTTGGGCGCCCAACTGCGCAGTCATCAGCACCCATACAAAGTCCAGTTTCTTTACTCAGTCCAATTTAGCCACTGTCGCAAAAGATGATGATGATGAAATGATGAGGACAACACAAACACCCAGTCCCCAGGCACAGAGAAAATCACCAACCCGGCTGGGAATCGAACCTGAGCCCCCATGATCCAGAGGCAGCAACGCTAGCCACTAGACCACAAGCTGCGGACGCACGTCAGAGTGACATCACTGGAAAATATCACTGCGTTGAACCGTGGAGATATAAATATGGTGGACCGAATGTTTTCTGCTATTTAACGCCCCCGCAAGCAATCAAACATTTTGTCAGACTTAACTATGCTTACAAATATTTGACTGTGTATGGTGCAACTTGATGTATTTGCCAAGCATAGTTCGTGTTTGAGAGAAATTTTGATTGACAGAAAGTTTGACAAGATGGCGGACATTGTTTGTGTTGACGTTTTGTCACATATGTTTAGTGCAAAATTGTTTTATTATCCTTTATCTCACCTTGTCGTGAGTTTCCACTACTATGAAAACTATGATCAATTATAGAAACAAAACAGCACTGACATTTACCAAAATGGTATAGGTACCACATCTTTCACAGCCATATGTTACACATAAAGAGGTTATGAAAAAGACAATATTTTACACATAAAATGACATACAGGCTGAGTGGAATGAATAAAAGAAATCAAAGTCTCCAGTTCTTCCACGTATGGTGTGGGTTATATGATATTGCATTGCGATATTTTAATGACTGTCATTAGAGGACCAAGTATGAGAGAATAAATGTTTGCATACTTGTATCTACTTTTTCTATGTGAGGGTGAAGTAACACTAAACAAGTTATTAAATGCTTTACTTTCCATCTGCAGAAGGTTGATGCAATCATCAGGTTCTGAGTGAAACATTTCCATTCACAGGTTTCCAGTTGCATATTTCTCATTTTAAATCATTTCCTGGACCAGCATCTTGTTTTCTTCTTCTTTAAATGAAGTGCCATAGGCAGTGTTAAAAATGCTTTAGCGGCATTTGTAGCCATTCCCACTAGTGCAAAAATACAGCATACATCTGCCTCAAAAGTAAGGTTAAATTGACAACCTTTTAACTTTGAGAAACTGAAAGACCAAGGCACTTGTGAAAAATTAGAGAATGCATATTGTGAAATCACGATGCAAGGACAGGAAATGGAATGCACGGAAGGAAGATGGATCATTTTAAAAATAGGATCAAAAAGGCAGCTAAGGAAATGCTTGTAGCCAAGGAGAGGAAAAAAGTAAAGCAAGAAGGGGTAACACCAGATATGATGACCAAGATGGATGACTGCAGGAAATGGAAAACTGTAAACACAGAAGAAGGGAAGCGCAACTACAGGGGGTAAAATAGTGAATTAAGAAGGGAGAAAGAAAAAGCAAAGGAGAAATGGCTGACAGAAAAGTGTGACAAGGTAGAGAAATTAGAGAAAGAAGGAAAATATGATTTGATGTACAAAGAAGCAATGGATTTGACATTCAGGGAAAAAAACAACAAAGGACTAAAGGAAGTAGAGGTAGCAGACGGTAAAGTGGTGAGTGAACACCAAGAAATAATGAAAAGATATGAAGAATATATACTTTAGAATGGCTATATGCTGCAGACAGCCGACCAAGTGAAGAAGAGCTTGGGATAGAAGAAGATAAGGTTGCAGATGATGACAAAGGAAATGGAATACTAACTATTGATATTAAAGCATCTATGAAAGAGATGAAAAATGGAAAGGCAATGGGAATTATTGAGATTCCTGCAGAACAGTTAATGTCATTGGAGAAAGAAGGGAAAACAGAGTTGACTGAATTTTGTAATCAAATATACGTGACAGGGCAATGGCCAAAGGACTTTACAGAAAGTATCTTAATACCTGTAGAAAAGAAACAGAACAGCAAAACGTGTGAGGAACATAGAATAATGAGCCTGATATAGCATGCAGCCAAAGTCTTGCTATGGATGCTCAACAGAAAGCTATGTGCAAAGTTGAATTGCGTTATAGGAGATGAACAATTTGGTTTCAGGCAAGGAGTGGGAACTAGAGGTGCCATGGGGCTACTTAGGGGATAGGTATATGGAGAAGGAAAGGAAGGTGTATGTTGTGTTCATTGATATTGAGAAGGCTTTTGACTGTATCAGATGGGACAAACTGATGGAAATCCTAAAGAAACATAGAGCTGACTGAGGGGACAGACAGTCAATTAGAAATTTATATTTGAACCAGAGAGAAAGAATAAGAACAGGAAGTGTGATGAGTGAAGAAATTGAACTGGCAAGAGGATCATTTAAACACAAAATTAGAAGAATATAGAATGAAGATTAACAAGAAGAAAACGAAAAGCATGGTAATTGGAGGAAAGGAGAGAACATGCCGTATGAAAATAGGGGGAGATGCAACACAGCAAGTGAATAACTTCAGTTACTTGGTAAGTGTAATAATGGATAATATGTATCGCTCAACAGAAATTAGGAAAAGAATTTCAATGGCAAAAGTAGGATTCAAGAGGAAACAGAAATTACTTTGCAGGCCACTGAACAAAGATCCGAGGAAAAGACTTGCCGAGTGTTACATCTGGAGCATTGCACTGTATGGTGCGGAGACCTGGACATTGAGGAAGGTAGATGAAAGAAAATTGGAGGCACTAGAGATGTGGATATGGAGAAAACTGGCTCTAATGGCTCTTGAGCTGTATGGGACTTAACATCTGGGGTCATCATTCCCCTAGAACTTAGAACTACGTAAACCTAACTAACCTAAGGACATCACACACATCCATGCCCAAGGCAGGATTCGAACCTGCGGCTGTAGCAGTTGTGCGGTTCTGGACTGAAGTGCCTAGAACCGCTCGGCCACTGTGGCCGGCAGAAAAATGGAAAAAATGAAATGGAAAGACAGAGTAAGGAATGAAGAAGTATTAAGAAGAGTTGGAGAAGAAAGAAACATGCTGAAAATCATTAGAAAGAGAAAACGGAACTGGATTGGACATTGTTTGAGGAGGGACTGTTTATTGAAGGAAAGAGTAAAAGGAATAGTGGAGGGAAAAAATGGGAAGACGAAAAAGAAGATATCAAATGCTGGACAATATCCAAGGAGACAAATATTCAGAAATGAAAAGACTGGCTATGGACAGACAAAAATGGAAGAGGCTTAACCCATGACAAGACCTGCCATAAGGCAGAATACCTACTACTACTACTACTACTACTACTACTACTACTTTTAGTATGTGTACAAGCTTGTTTCATACATATGTGGCTAGACAAGAGCAAATTTGACAGGAAAGTTTGTTCTTTTAAGAGGGACTTAATAACTTTGAAAAAGTTCCATTGTCCATTAAGTATTAAAATGTTTCATTGTCCATTCGAAAAAAGTTGATGTAGTCATCGAATTCTGAGAGTCATAATTCCTTTAGCATATTTTCATGGGTAAATCTCGCATTTTAACCCATTCTGTGGACCAGAGTCTTGTTTTCTTCTTCTTCTTCAAACAATGTGCCACATCAGTGCCAGGACTGCTGTGTCTGTATTTGTGGCCGTACTCACTATGCTCAAACTGCCCATGAACACGAATAACGTCTGCTTTGAGCTGAGGTTAAACTGACAAAGATTGTTTGAATGTGCACGCGTTTGCTTGGAAAATCCGTGGCTAGGTAAGAACGATTTTGTCAAACACCTTTGATCGTTTACAGGGACCTTAAGATGGCAGATGTCGGCTTCAAGTTAGGCCGTTATTACACTATCAAATTTCTTTGTCCAATATCTTTGTCAAAGAAATTTGATGGTGTAATAGGCAACTTTGTCAAATGTCATCAAATATTTGATCAAACCTAGGACCTCACTGTAGATTAGATCAAAGAAGTCGCTTGTCTTCTGTTCACTGAAATGCGATATGTTCCCACGTGGAGCGCTAGCATTGCTGCAGCATTCTGTCATCTGTAGTGTGTTTGTAAACATGGCTGGAAAATACAATTGGTGTGTGGCGTCTACCACAAAATTAATAGAGATGTATGAAGCTGATGAGGCGCTTTACAATGTGAGGCACCCTGAATATAAAAATAGATTACGAAGATTGGAGAGCTACAAAAATATTATTAGCCGTGACATACGGCCCGGGTGCATGGCTGAGGACATTAAAAAGAAAATTACTGGCCTCCGCACAAGTTACCCCTCTGGCCTAAGGCCAGTATTGTCAAAGATCTTTGACGTAGCACTAGAAGGGGTATTACACTGTCATCATATTCTTTGTCAAAGTTCAAGATGGCTGACAACTAGTAATTGTTATTAACTGCAGCAGTTGCTTGTACCACGACTGCACTGTGTGCACATGTGGTACAGAAGCAAGGGAAAAAAAGGAAATGTACTTGGGCGAAGACATGGGTTTCACAACGAAATGATAAAAGCATTCAATAATTTTATTTTTATTTATTTATTTATTGTTCTGTGGGACCAAATTACGGAGAAGTCTCCATGGTCATGGACCGAGTCAATACATGAAATTATAACACGATAGTAGAAACAGATAAAATGAAATACAAGAAATGTATTCAGGAGACAATTCGTAAGTTTAAATAAAGAAATTCAACAATGTAACACTGGAATTTGTTTAATCTTTCAGCTCTTCCAGGAGCTCCTCGACAGAATAGAAGGAGTGAGCCATGAGGAAACTCTTCAGTTTAGACTTAAAAGTGTTTGGGCTACTGCTAAGATTTTTGAGTTCTTGTGGTAGCTTATTGAAAATGGATGCAGCAGAATAGTGCACTCCTTTCTGCACAAGAGTCAAGGAAGTGCATTCCACATGCAGATTTGATTTCTGCCTAGTATTAACTGAGTGAAAGCTGCTAACTCTTGGGAATAAGCTAATAATGCTAACAACAAACGAAATTAAAGAAAATATATACTGTGAGGGCAATGTCAGAATTCCCAGACTATTGAATAGGGGTCAACAAGAGGTTCTCGAACTTACACCACATATAGCTCGAACAACCCGTTTTTGAGTCAAAAATACCCTTTTTGAATCAGAAGAATTACCCCCAAAAATAATACCATATGACATAAGCGTATGAAAATATGCGAAGTAGACTACTTTTCGTGTTGAACTGTCACTTATTTCAGATACTGTTCTAAAGGTAAATAAAGCAGCATTTAGTTTCTGAACAAGATCCTGAACATGGGCTTTCCACAACAGCTTACTATCTATCCAAACGCCTAGGAACTTGAACTGTGCCGTCTTGCTTATAATATGCCCATTTTGTCTGATCAAAATATCAGTTCTTGTTGAATTGTGAGTTAGAAACTGCAAAAACTGAGTCTTACTGTGATTTAGCATCAAATTATTTTCCACAAGCCATGAACTTATTTCATGAACTACACTATTTGATAATGTTTCAATATTACACACAAGACCCCGAGTACTTTAATCGGTCAGGAAACCGACCACTCCTAAAGGAAAAGTTACAGATATGGCTAAGTACTGGGCTAACATACATAGAACAATACTTGTTACGTGAGATTATAGTGGAGGAAGTCAAGTCATACATCAATTACTTATGAATGGATGAGCATACATTTCAGTATGTGCTCAGTGAAGTGATTCCTCATATCTCAAAGCACAATACTCGCTTAAGAACTGCTATATCTGCAGAAGACAGGCTCACTGTAACACTGCGATTCCTTGCTACAAGAGAAAAGTTACTCTAGCTTACAGTACAGCACCTGAATTCCACAGTGCTCATTAAGTAAAATAATACCTGAAACGCGTGTAGCAATTTATAAAGCACTAAAGGACCAATGACTGAAGGTAAATAAATGTTCAATACACTTTATATTTATTAAGAATAATTTTTATTTTATTTTATTAACACAGCATGTACCAATTGGTGTCCGAAACTACAAAATGAATAGAGATGTATGAAGCTGATTAGGTGTTTTACAACATGAGGCATCCTGAGTACAAAATTAGATTAAGAAGACTGGAGAGCTAAAAAAAACTTCTATACCAGCCTGCTGCAAGGCAACCTGGCTATATCCAGAGGCAGATGGTTGTGCTTGTTGAGTTGTCGCATGCAGCAAATCTCATCTGTCCATCAAATATCGCTGCAAACCATGTATTGTGCCCGTAGTAAATTCCTTACCACTCACATTATCCATCTCACGCAGTTCAGCTGTGATGTGGATGGCACAGGCACTGTAGCGGTCTTCTTGGACAGGTTGGGGCAGAGTCCTGGCCATATCAGCCACAGCCTTCAGTGTCCTGATGGCCTCCACAATGACGTCTGTTGCAACATCTGTTGTGCCCTTCCTTCTTCTTGTGGGAGGCCGCTCTTGATGCTGGAGCTGTGGCTCATTGCATGTGACAGAAGGTTCTTGTTGAGCCTGCATTTCATGCTATAAAATAAGAGATGAAAGCCATTAGTTACATACTTCCTTGCACATGCAAAAATCTTATTTACAGCTACCCACAAGCAGAGAAGAGTGGGAGCAAATTGCAGAGGATTTTGAGAAGAGGTGGAACTGTTATAACACTACAGGAGCAATGGACGGAAAGCATATTCATATTAAATACCCACAAGCTAGTGGATCTCACTTTTTCAATTACATATCCTTCAACAGTATCATTTTATTTGCCATGGTAGATGCTTCCTACAAATTTTTGTATGTTGATGTAGGGACTAATGGGCGTGTTGGTGATGCTGGAGTGTTTTCAAAAAGTAAACTATGGGAGTGTCTCATTGACCGATCTATTCTCAACATTCCTGAAGGCAGGAAGCTTGGGAACACAAAGATTACACCTCCAATGGTTGTACTGGCAGATGATGCTTTTCCTCTGAGTTACATTATGAAACCATACCCCTTAAAAGGCATCACAAAGGAAGAAAAGGTTTTCAATTACAGACTGTCACAAGGAAGAAGATTAGCGGAGAGCAGCTTTGGCATTCTTGCAAGTCGTTTCAGGATTTTTCTTACTACCATTAATCTGCCTCCAGAAAATGTTACCACAATTACACTGGCTGCCTGCACACTGCATAACTTGTTAACTGAGACAAGAAAACACTGGTACACTCGTCAGGAAACAGTGTCTGCCGTAGCAGGAGACTGCACTTATCTTGATACAAAAAGCACAGAGGACCTAGAGCGAATGGAACCAACAGTTTGCCAAGCTGCTTCTGGACGTCCAGTACTCGGGAGAGCAGTTAGATAATATAAGAATGTAGGCCTCTTCGGCTGGTGTCATAGTGATTAAAATTCTTCTGGGTATTATGACACGTCATTGCTAAAAACTAACAACAATAATAAACTAAAACCGATGTTTCGGCCGAATTGCAATGGCCTTCCTCAAGGCACGACTGGTTTTGCATGGAGATAGGTGCTTCTATTTATTACAGACACTGGTTTTGCATGGGGATAGGTGCTTCTATTTATTACAGACACTGGTTTTGCATGGGGATAGGTGCTTCTATTTATTACAGACACTGGTTTTGCATGGGGATAGGTGCTTCTATTTATTACAGACTATCGATGTCTGACGTCACTGTTGTAAAAGTTATAATTGGCCCTCTAATATGATTGGCTGGCCATGACGTAAAGGAAGATGGAAGGAAAGAGGCTATTTGTGGATGTCCATGTCGTCAATGATTGGTAGCTGTCCACCAATCAGCGTTTGGCTTCTGGTCGGCAAGTTTTCCTCCCGATGTGCGCGTAAGTGGACTGGCAGTTGCTCTACAGCTGTTTGTGCAGATACATCCGTGTCCCATGTAGCTTCTGCCCCGCGACATCTCACGGCCCATTGGACTGGGATGGCCGGCAGACAGGATGCCGGGAGTTTGTAGCCATCTTCTCTGTTGATGTTGTCAGTCCGCTTAATAATTTCGATCGCCTCCTGTATTTTGCGTTCTAGCATCAGCAATTCTTTCGCCAGTACTTGTGCTTCCAGGAATCTTATAGGTTGTGCACAGTCACAGTGCTGTTCCGCTATCGTCAATTTATTATGTTGTTGTAATCGTACATAGCGTTCGTGTTGTGCTACTCGTAAGCTGACAGGTCTCCCTGTTTCTCCTATGTAGGCAGCTCTGCTCTCACATCACAGTTCGTAAACATCTGCAGTGCTAAGATTGTTGACTATATCCTTGGTGGAACCTATCACTTCGTGGATCCTGTGGCTGCTTCGAAAAATCTGTTTGAAACTTTGTCAGTGGAGGACGTTGCCTAGCCATTCACTGACGCCTTTTACATATGGTAAGTGTACCAGTAGAAGCTTCTCTTCTTTGCCTTCTTGTCGTGTTCTACTCCCTTTGGTTTTAGCTACCTTTCTTATGATGTTGTCATCATAGCCATTGGCACAAAACATGTGTTGTAGCTCCTTCAATTCTTCTTTGATATTATTTTCATCGCTTATCCAGTAGGCTCAGGCAGTTAACGTATGCAGAACAGAATACTTTTGAGCTGGGTGCTGGTGGCTCTCTGTGTGCAGGTACCGATTAGAGTGCGTTGGTTTCCAGTACACTTTGTGTCCCAGTTTACCTTCGGCAGCTCTGTATACTTCCACATACAGAAAGGGCAAGGTACCATTGTTTTCAGTCTCATGTGTGAACTTTATATTTTTGTGCACACTATTTAAGTGCTGGAGGAAGTTTCCCAATTCTGCTTCACCGTGAGGCCAGATAACGAATGTGTCATCCACATGTAGTAGCCAACAACTGAGACGTAATGGAGCAGAAGCTAGGGCTGTTTGCTCTAAGGCTTCCATGAAGTTGTCTGCAGCTACAGAGGAGAGCGGGGAACCCATTGCCACTCCATCTACCTGTTAGTAATATTTTCCCCGCCAGGTGAAGTACATAGATGACAGCCATAAGCGCACCAGATCGCAGATATCTGGTGGAATCCGATCCTGTAGAACGCGCATAGTCTCCTCAATGGGTACGTTAGTGAAAAGAGACTTGATGGCAAAAGTGACCATAATGTCTGATGGCTTTATTCGCTGTTGTATGAAGCAGGAAGACTCTTTCACGTAGGAGTCTGTTTGTCCCACAAGACGGCAACTTAGGTGCCAGATGTTTCGCAACATAATACGTAGGTGAATCTATTCCGCTCACCATGGGCCTCAGCAGATAACCCTCCTTATGGAGCTTAGGTACTCCATAGATTCTAGGAGGAACAGGCACCTTGGTGATTAGTCTCTTGGCTGTGTCAGGATTAATTATCGAGACCTTTCTGAGGGCCTTCGTATTTGTGCCTATCCTCACCGTCGGGTCACTCCTTAGTACTCTGTAAATGGGATCGCTTAGCAGTTTGTTCATCTTCTTTTCATATTCAGAAGTGTCCATCAGAACTGTAGCATTTCCTTTGTCTGCATGTAGGACCACAATATCCTTGTTATTCCTGAGCTCCTTTATGGACTGTATTTCTTCATGTGTGATATTGGCTCTGGGTGGTTTTGCTGTTGGTAAAATTCTTACAGTTTCCTGCCTTATCTTTTCTCTTTCGACACGTGGTACTTGGTAGACTGACGCCGCCACAGACTGAATGACCGCTTCTGTGGGAATCTTTGTGGATGTAACTGCAAAGCTTAATCCTTTGGACAAAACTGACGTTGCTGCCTCACTGATGGTCTGTGTTGAGATGTTAACCACGGTACGAGTTGTATCCAGACTTAGCTGTGAGTGGTGTTTGTTTCCCATTAGCTCCTCAAATTTCTTTTTCTGTCAACTGCTGACCAAGGCCTCCTCCATGCAGGCCTGGTTGTGGGTTATTCGGTCGATGTTGTCCCAGTCCTTCATGTTTATGTCTGTCAGCTACGTTATCAGTGAACGACTGGGATAACATCGACGATTACAACAACATAATAAATCGGCGATAGCGGAACACCACCTTGACTGTGGACAACCTATCAGGTTCTAGGAAGCCCGAGTACTGGCGAAAGAATTGTGGATGCGAGAACACAAAATACGGGATGCGATCGAAATTATTAAGCAGCTTGACAACATCAACAGAGAAGATGGCTACAAACTCCCGGCGTCCTGGCTGCCGGCCATCCCAGTCCAACGGGCCATGAGATGTCGCGGGGTAGAATTTACATGGGACACATCTGCAAAAACAGCTGTAGAGCAACTGTCAGTCCACTTCCGTGCACACCAGGAGGAAAACTTGCCGACCAGAAGACGAACGCTTGATGAAATGGACATCACGAATAGCCTCTTTCCTCCCATCTTCACTTACGTCATGACTAGCCACTCCTATTTGAGGACCAATTATAAGTTTTACAACAGTGACATCAAACACAGATAGTCTGTAATAAATACAAGCACCTGTCCCAATGCAAAACCAGTCATTCCCTGAGGAAAGACATTGCACTTCGGCCTAAACGTCGGTTTTAGTTTATTATTATTTTTAGTTTTTAGCAATGATGCAGCATAATACCCAGAAGAATTTTAATCACTTAAGAGAATACTTTAAGACATTTTACAATGGCGCTGAGAAAGTGCCCTGGTGAGATAATCACATTTAGTTACGTAAAATGTAAACAAATGTACATACCTCAAACATTTCTTCGAATGTTGGTGTACCTCGTTTACTTCCACTTTCTGTGCTCTCGATATTAGACACTCTCGTCCTCCTCTGTGGCCTGGTTGAGGAACTTTAGCCTTGCGATAATAAAAAGGAAGAGATATGCCGATACGAACTTTTGCTTTCTCGTGGGAGTAACTTGTGCGGAGGCCATTAATTTTCTTTTTAACGTCGTCAGCCGAGCACCCAGGCCGTATGTCACAGCTAATAATATTTTTGTAGCTCTCCAATCTTCGTAATCTATTTTTATATTCAGGGTGCCTCACATTGTAAAGCGCCTCATCAGCTTCATACATCTCTATTAATTTTGTGGTAGACGCCACACACCAATTGTATTTTCGGACCATGTTTAATACAAACACACTACAGACGACAGAACGCTGCAGCGATGCTAGCGCTCCACGTGGGGACATATCGCATTTCAGTGAACAGAAGACAAGCAGTTTCTTTGATCAAATATACAGCGAGGCCCTAGATTTGATCAAATATTGGACGACATTTGACAAAGTCCCTATTACACTATCAAAAATCTTTGACAAAGATATTGGACAAAGAAATTTGATAGTGTAATACCGGCCTTAGTGACGTAATTGTGACTCCCTTCTTATTACCTCCACAGTCTAATATATTAGACTGTGTTACCTCCATGGTTTAAAATCACGTAATACCATAGCAATAGGCTGTGGTAATACATTGTCTTCATACATGGATGTCTTTGCACGAGGCCTGCCTCATTTATGTTAATCTTTGGGATCTTGTAATGTGGCGCTGTGATTTGAAGTATGGATTGTACGCGCGAAACTCAATTTTATCTGTTGTAGTTATGTTAGAATTTTGTGTATGTCATTGTTATATATTGCGCTTATTATCAAAAACATCACCTAATATTTTGGGAACCTGTTATGTTACTCTTTTTTGAGAAGTGTACTGTAATTTTTAACTTTGTAAGTGTGATTAAAGGTTAGCAATATAATTTGTCAACTTGGTTATGTTTGTTTTAGCCCTATTTTCCTGTGTACACCAGTCATTGTGTGATTGTGTAACGGGAATGGCAACACTTACAAAAAATAATAGCTACAAAATCAGTAATAACCATATTGCAGCACTGTTGGGGATGAATGTTTTATTCCCTTTCAAGTTCGTAATTAAAAAATTAGAACACGAGTTTCTGCTCATAACAGTATCGAAGGTAATTCGGTAGTGATGCACGAGTTGATATTTGGACAATTACCACCTTTTTCATGCCATTAGGATTTATTCGTAGACCGAAAACAGAACCCGGCCTAGCATCGCTTGTACTTCTTTTTATAAAAACAATGTGTTTCTACCAAACATCATTCGGTGGTTATCAGACCATCCGTTTTAAGCGTGGTTGTCTTCGTATGGCACGTAAGAATTATTTAATTAGAGTTTAGAAAGAATCCGGATGTACGATTGCACAAAATTTGTCTTGTAGTCTTTTCTTTAATGATGACACTTCGGCACAGAACAAATTTGAATGTGACCACAAAGTATTCAATGAATTCTGATAAATCTCGGACAACAGCACCATACAGATAGAACCAAATAGTGACGAGCAAAACTGTGCCAATTTTCACTGCTTAATTACTAAATATTCATTGTGATGTGAAGTCGTTAACTGCAGACTTGCGCCAGAGAATGCTTTGGCAGTTTTTTAACCAAGCATGAAGTAGCGTGTTGTCTACATAAAGATCTAGACAACAGAAAGTAAGATGCATGCAAGAAACACTGTCTACATCAACAGTCACTTGTCAAGTAGTCTGACAAATTTTAGTTATGTATCACTGTACGTGCGAGGGATAAGGATGCCAAGATGGCCAACTGGTGTAGATTTGACTTTGATCTAGAATGTCTTATGTGTAGTACTTATAAATAAAAGTCTCACTGCCAGTTCCACTCTGGTGATAATCTCAGCAACTGGTGGCACACAGTTATCTGTCTGACCATTGTCTGGGGCAACATTACATAATATTTTACAGAAAGAAACTCGTAAGAGGTATGGCAAATACGGACAACACAAATTAGAGGCTAACAAGAATCAGAAATTGAAACCAATCAAATACACTCAAAATGCTTGATTAATTACAGTTGTGTTCATAGTCCTTGCGATTATAAAATGGAACTATGCAACTGGTTGTTACATTTCATAGTTTACACTTCAAAAGATTTCTGTGAGGTGCACAATAGTTACTATAGTTTTAAGATTATAATTGTGATTGTCTGCCCATTATTATTATTACTACTATTATTACTGAATTTAACAGAAAATTATTATAACCAATTTAAATATCGCAGTTTGAAATCAACATCAAAATTTTCCAAATTTTTTAACAAAATAACTGTGATATGAGACAATTTGATCACTGGGCATAATACAGCATGTTGCAAACATGCTTTTGATTAATTGCCTTATTAATTTTATTTTCCTTGCAATTGAAATTCGCTTGTTACTTTTAGCCTCTTGTTTTACAGGTATATTTTGTCCATGTATATCAAAACTGTATCTCCATCATGGATAAGTTGATGGACCTATTTGGTGAGTCAGATAAATACATACACCTTTTACAATACTTACAACAATTTTTGTATTGTGATTGATACCATTTGAGTATTTTTAATACCACTTAAGTATTTTTATCAGTGATTGTGTAATAAACCTTTTATATTGGTTGAAACTGCGAAACACTGATTATGAAAATGAACTCCTCCTTAACTAGCCAAAGATTTTCTGGACTAATGTCCCTGTGAGAGAAAGAGATGTCTTTAGTATGGATAGGGACAGTGATTGCTGTGCTTGGATGCAAGCTGTGTTGGTGACCGTTCGCTCACAGCTCCAAGTGGTACTAGCCTGTGCTACACAGCTTGAAGCCTGTGAGCATCGCTGAGGGGGAGCAGATGTGAAGGTCATTTCAAGGTGTGGCAGGCAGCAAAAAACTTCCCAGGAGGCTGATCTAAAGGTATCCCTGGTTTGCCTAACAAACGGGTTTCAGGCACTGTCTGTGGCTGACAAAGATCCTGAGCCGGATGCAGTCACCTGTACTGTTTCAGAGGAAGCTGCTCAGGCCGAAAGATCCAGGCATTCACAAAGGATTGCTGGTAGTGGGACCTCCAGTGTTATGCACATAATTGGACCCTTTAGCGATATAGCTGCTATCACTCCCCAATGAAATGTTATAGGCCCTGTGCTGTTCCTAATATGTATAAATAATTTAGGAGACAATTTAAAATTGTCAATAGATCAAGATCAATTACAAAGTCATTTAGACAAGATATGTGTATGATTCAAAGAGTGGCAATTGACACTAAATAATGAAAAGTGCTAGGTCATCCATATGAGTATGACGATAAAAGGAATCCATTAAATTTTAGTTACACGATAAATCACACTAATCTAAAGGCCATCAGTTCAACTAAATACCTAATGATTATGATTAAGAGCAATTTAAATTGGAATGGTCACATAGATAGTGTTGTGGGTAAACCAAACCAAAGACTATGTTTTATTGGGAGAACATTTAGAAGAGGCAACAGGTATGTTGAAGAAACTGTCTACACTATGCTTGTCCATCTGCTCTGGGGATAATTCTTGCATGGTATGTGATCCTTAACACACAGGTTTTAGGTGGATGACATACAAAAATTTCAAAGAAAGTTATTATCGGGAAACGGGAAAGTACATCACGGATATGACACCCTAGTTGGGGTGGCAACAATTCAAACAAAGTCTTTTTCGGAGCAGTGAGATCTCTTCATGAAATTTCAATCACAAACTTTCTCCTCTCACTGCAAAAACATTTTGTTGACACCCATCTACATAGGGCGAGTAGATCATCATAATAAAATAAGAGAAATCAGAGCTTGCACAGAAAGATTTAAGTATTCATTTTTCCTGCGCATTGTTTTTGAGAGTCTAAGAGCAAAAAAACAGTCTGGAGGTGGTTTCAGGAACACACTGCCAGGCACTGAAGGGTATTGCAAAGCTCCCATGTAGATGTAGCAGGTCCATTCTGAGAAGTCTGCTGACTGAATTTTTGTCCCAATATGAAACACAATTTTGATCTTTCAGGGATTACGTTTTGATACAGCAGAGAGATAGAGATTTTACATTTTTGCTATCGCTACTGCACATGATCTTAATCAAAGGTAGTAACTTATTTTTCTTTCTTTTTTAATAAACACTTTATTGATGCTTCATTTTGTTTACAAAATAGTTTTCAATCAACAATTTTAATTCCAGATAAAAACTGTTCAAAGTACATCATCTTCACTGTCATCATCATCACTATTGTGTGGTTCCAGTTTATCAGATACTGTTCATGAGCCTCTTCCACTTTCTTCTGTCCTTGTGCAGTCTGTCATGGAGTATGTCATCCATTGTCCTTCCTCTGGCAGTGAGGTCTTCCTTGTTCATGTCCAGCCAATGGGTTCTGGGTCTTTCCTTTGAAGTATTTTCCTTTCACCTCTCTTTCAAAACTGATTCGGGCTGTTCTTGTAGTCCCCAACCACCTTAGGTGCCCATAGTACTGTAGTCTGGCTGTGCTGATTCTGTCTATAAGAGATGTCTTCATTCCAGCTTTCTTCCTCGCCTCCTCATTCCTTAACTTACCTTAAACTTCTGGAAATTGGATCTGAGGAGTTTCATTTCTGACTGATGGAGCCTCAATGACTGTCTCTTTTTGATGATGCAGGCTTCAATACCGTGGGTCAATATTGGTACGAAGTAGCTACTGAACATCACTAATTTCGCTTTTTCTGGAATCTTGTCATCTAATAAAAAGGTTCTCATTTGCCAGTAGAATTCAGCACTCTTTTGCACTCCTGTTTAATCAAATTATTCCTGGAGATTATACTTCCAATGCGTGGAAAATTGTCTGCTCACTCCAGCTGGTGGTCACCTAGTTTCATACTTGCAGAGCGGCCATCTCTGCTGACTACCATGACCACTGTCTTGGTCTTACTGATGTGGAGGTTGTACTTCTGGAACTTGGATTTCCATATGTTTAATTTCATCTGAACTTCCTCTTCCGTTTCAACTCAGATTATGATGTCATCTTTATTAAATCATCCATAACAGTGGTGAAAATTAGTGGGGACAGTGCACTGCCTTGCTGGACTCCGTCTTGGTATGGAACCATGATGATTGTCCCTCTCCAATTTGCACATAGCCAGTACAGTCCTGGAATGCCATCTGGATTTTCCTTACCAGTTCTTCATAGTAAAATGAAACAGAAAGTAATTTAAAGGTAATAAATCAGGAAGACACATATTACAAGTAGGAAAATAAACTCAAAAGTTTTCCTCATGAGGAAAAGTAATAATTGTCTTCCCTCATAAGCAGCTAGTTGTTTCAAAGCTATTGGAAGTTCTTCATATACGAATAAAAGGAAAATTTTTGGAGAATGAAAAATAAATAAATTAAAGCAATAAAAGTAAGGAAATTTTTACTTTCTTTTGAAAGTCTGTATCATGAATAGCATCTACCACATTGCTAAAACGTTACACTGATTATACACATTGTTCATGCTTTTGGACTGCAAGTTTTTGTACTACAGTGATTCATACAAAACATCACCCTATTCCTTCCTTGAAAAATACTATTTGTAACATGTCACCAAATTCTTTCCTGTGTTTTTTTGTTGAATTGTTTATAGAAATGTCACAATGTAGAATTTGTAATCTTCCACAATGTCCGAATTACGTTTTTGTTCGGTCATTTCCTATCACTCATTGCAGTATTGTAGTCAAGTGGACTTTCATTGCACATGTAGTAATTTTGTAATCACAGTTTAACAAAAGTATATCACAATTTACTTATTTCATCTGTTCTTCACACCAACACCATGAAATCTTCTTTAAATTCTGGAGGTAAGGAGATACCATTGGTTACTTCATTTATTACATCAGAAAACTTATTGCTGACGATATTTCAAAACCTTTTGCAAAATTCAACTGGTAGTCCATCTGGCCTTGTTGTCTTGTTCAATGTGGAGGTTTTAATGACATCCAGAAGGTTCGCAGTGGAATATGTTGTCATTATCTCTCTGTTGTTTTTCTGTGGTTACAGTGTCAGTACCTTTGAGACATATTTCTGCAAATTGCTCATTGTATTCAACTGTAATATATAAGTCCTTAAAAACTGGATAATGTCTTTAATTCTTTCTTTCTGTTCCAGAAGAATTTCCTTGTTTGCAGTTCACAGTTTATTCGTAAATGTCTTCCTTCTGTTCTTCGTTTGCCATATGAAATAATACAAGGAGGCAGTTTTTTCTTCTACATTTGTTTTGTGACCCGGATTTTATCTTCAAACTGTTGATGAATTTTCTCTTTAACTTCATTAAAATTTCTTTCATTTCCTTTATTTGTCTAAAGTGCTGACTAGACAAAACGGGCTGAACATAGAGTTCTCTCAAATAAAGGTAATAAAATTCTGTGATGTTCTTCATAAGTCTGGCTTTTTATTTTCCATATTTAATCATTGTCATCCACAGTTTCTGTTTTGAGAGTGTAGTCCACCATTCGATGTTGGGCCGTATATTGTTCTTGATCCAAGACACTTGTTCCAAATCATTCCTATGGATTCATCTAAAACCCTGTTGTCAAGGACACTTACATTCAATTTCCAGTGTCCTCGCTTGGGCACAGAAGGTTTTTTGCTTGGCTACGTTGATGCTACAACATACTCCACAGTGGTTGAAAAACTGGTTGGATTTGTGTCTATTGAAGACACTTACTGTGTAAGGCATTCTGATACACAAAAAATCAATTCTGCTTGCTGCAAGACTTGTCATGTATCTAAATTTAACTGTTGTAGTGTACAGCACTTCCCAAGTATCTTTTAGATTTATGTTCCTTACAAAGTCACACAATTCTTGCAAAAAATTAAAGTTAGGATTTGCTCTTTTGCTTGTAGTACGCAGTTCCACTACTCTGCAATCAAAAGATTTTCCAGGTTGTCTTTTAAGAGATGGATTGTAAAACAGAGAGATTCTCTACAGGTATACCGTCTTTCACTGAAACTGCAGTCCCACACTCATTTTCAAAAACTGCATATAAAATTTCATTAAAACCTGGAAAAATTAAATCTGTGTATGATTACTTGCTGCAGTAGGCTACATAGGTATCAGCATTGTAGAAGTCTTTCAAGGTACCTAATTTTAGAAAACTCCAAAACCTGTTGTTATTTGTAGTCATTATGTTATACAATTGTGTTGTTCTTTGTAACAGCCTCTCCAGCTAATGTGAAAAAGAAAACTGTTAGACATGAACACTGATTTAACATTAAGTCTTCTTTATATAATAATTTTGACACAGATTTTCCATTGCAGTTTATTACAGTGAATCTGAGTGCAGTACAAGGGGTCACTCACCATCATTTCCATTCTCAATCATTATTTGAAGTGTGTCATCAGCCGTTGTCACATAATGTTCCATTTCTTACATTTCAGTTGCCCAGTCCATTTTATCTGAAGTGTTCTTTTTTTGCTTTTCTCCATATAATCTTCTTCGCAGCCCATCATTGTTAACTGTTCCCCCCCCAGGGTGCTTGCCATTCTTTGGTGGGTTCATGCTTGGCTACCACAGGGCCCCAGCCTGTGCAGCATCTTTTCCCTTCCGTGGTGCATGTCTATCCTCTTGCTATTCTTTTTCCCCTCCCTTGAGGATCATGTCTGATGTGTTATTGGGGATGTTCTGCATTGTCCCTCGTTGACATAAGAACACTCTTCACCACTGTTTTTCGTGCCGTATTCCTTTCTTTGTTTCCCTTCTCCTATCCTTCCTCTGCTTCAGCATTTGAGGTTCCCCTTTTTCTTCTTCCTTCCCGTGTGCTCCTGAAGACCGGCCCATGTGTCTGACACGTAACAGATGATTGGGTAACGCGTAATTCTCAGCCCCCGGGTCGAGAGTTAGGAATCACATGTACTGCCTGGTACAAGCCAGGCGCGGGGAGGGGTGATTGCCAGAGCTGCTACCTTCCCAAACTGCTGATTGGTTCCTCTGCCAGGTGTTCAGGAGTTGTGAACAATCACCTAAGGCAGTGCGCCCCCTTATGCATGGGGCTCCCAGTTGGAAGGAGCGTGTCATCAGAGACACTGGCAATCATGGGGGCACAATGAGCCAATCATCTTCACAATCAACGTCTATGAAAGAAAACAGAATGAGGCTAGCGATTCAAAGACCCTTCCAACTGCACCATAGTTTCACATGATTTCACGTACAGAAGACGGTCAGTCCTTTGCAACGGTAAATCCGTTTATTATTCAGAAAGGCGTTGATGCAGTTGCCGGCCCTGTCAAATCCTACTCCCATTTATGTAATGGCACTTTGCTTTTGGAGACTACTTCTGATTCTCAAGCACAACATCTGCTTGCGGCCACGCTTCTCCAAGGCTATCCTGTTCATGTCAAGGCCTGTAGAACTTTGAATTCTTCCCATGGTGTTATTTATGCTAGACTGCTCTATGGTCTGACTGAGGCCAAAATCTAATCATACCTCTCTGATCAGGGTGTCATTGCTGCCCATCAGGTGATGAAAAAGGTAGATTCCTCCTTAGTGCCCACACACACTCTTTCTCTCACCTTTGACAGAGTGGTGCTTCCATCCAAGACCAAAATAGGCTATGAAATTATCACAGTCCGACCATACATTCTGAATCTGATGCACTGCTACCAGTGTCATCCTTTCAACCACACTAGAACGTCTTGTTGACACCCAGCCAAATGTGTAACCTGTGGTAGGGATGTGCATTAGGGTGATTGTCCGCCTCCTTCTCCCCGCTGTATCAGCTGCATTGGTGGCCACGCCACCTCCCTTCAAGATTATCCAATGTATCTGGATGAGCGGGCTGTCCAGGAGATCCGAGTAAAGGAAAAAATGCCTCACCCAATCGCTCGCAAGTTATTGGCTAATCGCAAACCCTGTGTTCTATTGTCTGGCACTAATAGTTCTGTTCTTGCTACATCTCGCACCATGAAACACATGGCAACACAGACATGTGACCTCAAATTCAGCTCTTAGGTTGTGAAATCGCCCTGTGTCACGGTAGCATCGCTGGGCCCCTCGTCCAGCTGTGCAACAAGCCATTAAACTCTCACCTCAAGGTTTGAAGCCACCAGCTACACAACAGTAGGCCAGAAAGGCCAGAAGGAGTACTCCCATGAAGATTTCGAACATCCCTCTAGCCAGCCAACGCCTGAGTCTTCCTCTGCTAACTGGGCTTGAAGAAGTCCAACAATGGCAAATGGTCTACTCCTTCACCGACTCGAAGATCCTCTTGATGGTGTCGCCACGTGATACCCTCACCCAGCCGGGCCTCCGTGTCATTGGTGCACACCACCAATCATTTTTCTGCGTTGGACTCCACAGACTGACAGCACAAGAAAGCCAATGCTTCTGTGGACCTCATGGAGCAGCATCCTCCTGTCTCTGTGTCGTGTAGCAGCAAGTCTTCGCAGGCTGGCACTCAGCAACCACTGAGGTGACACTCCTTCATTTTTTCCTCATCATGACTCTCCTCCAATTGAATGTTTGCAGCCTTCAATCCCACAAAAAAGATTTACAGCTGCTTTTAGAATTGCAGTGTCCCCTTGTATTCTGCCTTCAGGGAACAAAATTGTGTCCTCACAACCACTTTGAGCTCTCGCATTTCTTCCTGGTCCATTTTGACCTTCCCCCCCAAGGTCGGCATTCCATCTCACGGGGGAGTCATGCTGCTCATATGGGATGATGTTCATAGTCAACCTATCTCCCTGACTACCAATCTTCAAGCTGTTGCGGTTCACCTTTTCCTTCCTCACCTGACTTTTTGCCTTTGTACTATTTATATCCCTCCATCATTTGATGACACCAGGGCAGACTTCTTCCAGCTTATTGGCCAGCTACCTCTCCCATTTCTGCTACTTAGTGACTTGAATGGGCATTGTCCCCTTTGGGGTTCTCCCAGAACCTTTCAGAGAGGTGCCTTCTTGGCTGCCCTTTGTAATCAACTTAGGCTTAACTTCTTCTGCCCTAACAGAGGAGCACTCACATTCCTTTTTGACTCCTCACACACCTATTCCCATTTGGATCTATCCTCCTGCACAGCCCAGCTTGCCCAACGTCTCGAGTGGTCCATTCTTTCTGACACTTACTCATGTGAGTATTTCCCATGTGCTGTTCGTTTGCTGACTCCCACCCCATCTGTTTGCACACCCAAATGGCAGCGTATGAAGGCTGATTGGTGGCTTTACTCCTCCCTGGCGACCTTCGAAGAACAAGATTTCCCCTGTTGTGATGACCAAATGGAATATCTTACAAACGTTATCCTGACTGCTGCAGAACGTTCCATTCCTTGTAATTCCTCTTTACCATGCCGTGTCCCAGTCGCTTGGTGGACTGAGGCATGCTGCGACACAATTCGCGCGCAGACATGTGCTCTCCGTGTTTTTAACCGTCATCCCCTGATGGCAAACTGCATTCATTATAAACAGATGTGTGCACAGAGTCATCGCGTTCTTTGGGATAGGAAAAAAGCCAGCTGGATTTCATTCACTAGTTCCTTTAACAGTCCCACCCCTTCCTCTGTCATATGGACCAACCTCCAATGGCTCTCTGGCACCAAGTTCCATTTCCCAATCTCTGACCTGACAGTATCAGACGATGTCATTGTGGACCCTGTTGCTGTCTCCAACACCTTGGACCGCCATTTTGCAGAAATTTCGAGCTCTTCCCACTACCACCCTGCCTTCCTCCATCGGAAACGAGCAGAGGAGGCTCGGGTGATACCCTTCTCTTCTCAGAATCATGAGTGTTACAATGGTGCATTTAATATGAGGGAGCTAGATCATGCTCTCCGTTCATCCCAATCCTCTGCCCCAGGGCCAGATGCTGTCAACATTCAGATGTGGCAGCACCTTTCTCTTGCAGGCAAGCACTTTCGACTTGATTTGTACAACTGCACCTGGGCAGAGGGCACGTTTCCCAGGCACTGGTGTGAAGCAGCTGTCATACCCATACTTAAGTCCGGTAAGGACAAACACCTTCCTGTTAGCTATCACCCCATTTCTCTCACCTTCCGTGTTTGCAAGGTGATGGAACGTGTGATTCATTCCTGGCTGGTATGGTAGCTCAAGTCTCGCAATTTACTAACCACTGCACAGTGTGGATTTCGAGCGCGCTGTTCTGCAGTTGACCAACTCGTCACTTTGTCCACCCATGTCATGAATGGTTTGCTGTGAAAATCCAACACCTGCTGGAGAAATGGTATCCTCCGTACTCTCTACACATGGGGCTTCTGTGGGCGCCTGCACTGTTTCCTTGAGGAATTTTTAAAAGACCAAGTTTGAAAGTGTGTGTGGGTTCCGCCTTGGTCGGACACCTTTATCCAGGAAAATGGTTTGCCTCAGGGTTCAGTCCTGAGTGTCATCCTCTTTACTATCACCATTAACCCTATAATGGCCTGTCTTTTGCGAGGTACCTCTGGGTCCCTTTTAGTTGATGATTTTGCCATCTATTGCAGTTCTCCATGGACCTGTCTCATTGAGGTGTGTCTTCGGTGATGTCTCGATTGTCTTTCCTCATGCAGCATCAACAATGGCTTTCATCTTTCCACTAACAAATGCGTTTGTATGAATTTCTGGTGGCACAATTGGTTTCTTCCACCATATTTACATCTTGGGCCTGTTGCTCTTTCGTTCGTTGAAACTATGAAATTCCTGGGACTCTTACTCGATAGGAAACAGTCTTGGTCCTCCCAAGTGTCTTACCTGGCAGCCCACTGGACACGATCCCTGTGTCCTACGTGTTCTGAATGGTACTTCCTGGTGTGCAGATGGAACCACCCTCCTCCGTTTGTACCAGTCCCTTGTCTGTTCGAAACTAGATTATGGGTGCTTTGTTTATTCGTCTGCATGTCCGTCCCTCTTACGCTGTCTCAACACTATCCACCATCGTAGCATCCTTTTCGCCACTGGCGCCTTTTACGCTAGCCTGGTTGAGAGCCTACATGCTGAAGCTGCTGAACTACCACTGTCCTACCACTATGACTATCCTTAGCAGGTGTGCAAGCCGTTTTTCTGCCATGCGTGGCCACCCATCCTATGCCGCCTCCTTTGATGACTCCTTTGTTTGCCAGTATGGCGCACGTCCGTCCTCTCTGTCACCTCCTGGAGTCCGCTTTCGGCACTTGCTTCGGTGGCTTAATTTCACACTACCTGCAACTTTCCCAGTGGTTGTGAACCCTTCACCTCCTTGGCTTCGTGCGGCGGCCCATGTTCACCTTGGCCTTGATTCACTTCCTAAGGACGGTACTCCATCCTCACTCTAATGCCTTCAATTTCACGATCTTCGCGTGGAACTTTGCGATAATACCTTTATGTACACTGATGGCTCTCGGACTGACCATGGTGTTGGGTGTGCCTTCGTCATTGGAACCAATGTTTTTCAGTATCGGCATTCAGCACATTGCTCAGTATTTACAGCCAAGTTCTTCGCCCAGTATCAGGCCATGGAGTACATCTGGTGACACAGGCTTTTCGTTTGTGTCTTCTGCTCAGACTCTCTCAACACCCTTCAAAGTGTCTGTGCGCTGTACAGCTCCCATCCCTTAGTGCAACAGGTCCAGGAAAACTGTCATTTGCTCACTCTTGATGGAGGCATGGTGATGTTTATGTCAGTCTGCCAGTAAATGAGGCTGGTGACATTGCTGACAAGGCTGTAGTCCTTGTACCTCAGTCCACTAGTTTCTATGTACCCTCCGATGATCTCTGTGTTGCCATCTGTCAGGACGTGGTGTCCCTTTGTTATTGCCATTGCCCCTCTCTTCGTGGGAATAAGCTCCATATTATTAAGCCTCTCCCAGCGGCTTGAACGACCTCCTCTCAGACCTCCTGCTGGGAGCAGGTCATTTTAACTAGGTTGTGTATAGGGCACTGCCTTTTTAACCATCACCATTTGTTAAGTGGAGCTCTCCTACCACTTTGTGCACATTGCACCCAAGGGTTAACTGTCTGCCATTTCCTGATGGAATGCCCATTTTTTATCTCTTTCCAGCTTGGGCTTTCCATCTGAGTTATCAGCTGTTTTATCGAAGGATGCACAGGCTGTCGACTATGTTTTACGTTTTATCCATCGTACAAAATGGCGAAGGCTGTTTAATTTTTAGTTTTGGACCTCCGTTTCTGTATGGTATGTTTTATAGCCCTTTCTCCATGTCCCTGTTTTTCGCTGTCTTCTCTTATGTCGATTGGGATTGATGTGTAGTCGTTTTTTAATTCCTCTCTGTCTTCATGTTCTGTAGTTTTGACTTGGGCGCATATGACCCACAGTTGTTTTTGTGCCCTAAAACAAAACAGACAGTTGTTAATTGTTGAGTCATCCATACTTTGTTGTCTACTATTTGATCTGTGAGAAATGATGTTTCTGTCATCCTCTTTGTCTTGACTGTACATAAAACTATCTGAAATTTCCTTGTTCTCTTCCGCTCTGTCATTAATATGTTCTTTGTTTTTCATGTTACTTAGATGCAGTTTTCTTTGTTTTTAGGAGTCTTATATTCTGTTGCTAGATGTGCAATCCTCTGCATATTTTTCTTTTGTGGTGCCACACTATGTTCTTTGGTAACAGTAAGTTTAGTTCCCTTGTTATTTAAGTCATCTGGTATGGATGCAGAAGTGAAGCTTCGTCTTTAGCAGAGAGACTCCTGTAGATCAATCCCTCACTGTTTCAAATCAGTGGAATTCTTTGGGTGTGCAGCTTGTTAGATGTGAGATGGTTTTGCTACTTGTTTCCTGTTTCACATTTGTCAACTTGGCATGGGGCTGCGGTACACCACTTGGCATTGTCTCTGTGATTTCGTCAGCTATTTTGCTGCCCCAATAATAAAACTCATATACTATTTATAGTACCTCATTTCCTGATATAATTCTATCAGCATCATGTGTTTTAATCCACCTACATTCTATTACTTTTGTTGATATCTCGTAACTGTTTTTAAGATACTGTCCATTCTATTCAACTTCTCTCACAGGCCCTTTTCCAACTCTAACAGAATTACAATGTCATCAGCAAACTGCAAAATTTTTGTTTCTTCTCCCTGAACTTTAGTTTTATTTCCAGATTTCTCCTTGTTTTCCTTTACTGCTTGCACTGTGTACAGGTTGAATAACATCTGGGAGAGGCTACAACCTTGAATACTGCTTCCCTTTCATACTATTTGACTTTTGTAACTGCACTCTGGTTTGTGTACACATTGTAGATAGCTTTCGGCTTCCTGTATTTTACACCAGCTATTTTCAGAATTTCAAACAGTGTCTTCCAGTCAACATTGTCGAAAGCTTTCTGCAAATCTACAAATGGGATGGCCATAGGCTTGCCTTTCTTCAGCCTACCAACTAAGATAAGTCATAGGGTGAGTACTACCTCATGTGTTTATACATTTCTCCAGAATGCCAACTTCTGTTTCTTGAGGTCAGCTTCTAGCAGTTTTTCCATTCTTCTGTACGTAATTCATGTCAGTATTTTGCTGCCATGATGATTGATAATATTCACACCTGAAAGCACCTGCCTTTTCTGGAATGGGAATTATTACATTCTTTTTGAAGTCTGAAAGTATTTCACCTGTCTTTACACATCGTGCATTCAAGTTGTGGTAGTTTTGCCATGACTGACTCTTTCAAGGATGTCTGTAATTCTAAGGCAATGTTGTCTACTCTAAGAGACTTGTTTTGACTTCCATCTCTCAGAGGTCTGTCCAATTTTTCTCACAATATTATATCTCCCATCTCATCGTTTATTTCATCTTCTCTTTTTGCTATATTGTCATCACATCTATTTCTCTTGTGTAGCCCTTCTGTAAATGCCTTCCAGCTTTCAGCCTTCTCTTCTTCTTGCCATCCGAGTTCTATTCCCATTAAGGTGCTTGTCTTTTCTCCATATCTGTCTGTGATATTCCTACATGTTGCTTCTATATTTCCCATACTCATGCAGCTTATGCAGCCTTGCATTTCTCTTCTAGCCATTCCTGCTTTGTCAGTTTGCACTTCTGCTACTTACTAATTTAAAGTCTGTGGTAGAATTTAAATAATGAAAGAAGTAAAAGTAACAACTCACATGAGTAGTTGAGGCAGCGAGTCATTAACAGCACTGTAAAAAGGATGGGAAACGTCACCAGCTTTGATACAAGTTGTCCTTCAGAACTGATTGGATACACATATTTACACACACCTACACACAAATATATCTACGTGGCATGCAGTTAAATTGTGAGAGCAAAGGATTGATCACTGCAAACTCTGTTAAATATCTGGCATTACTATAAGCAAAAACTTTTCATGGTCTGATCGTGGATTGCTTAATGAAGCAATTAAACAGTTTTGGTTATGCAGTGAGAGTTCTAAATAAAGTAACTTATTTAGCTTATAAGAAAAAGGCAAAAGTCCTGAGTTCAAGTCTTGATCTGGCGCACAGTTTAAATATCCCAGAAAGTTTCATATAAATGAACAGTCTGCTGCAGAGCGAAGATTTCATTCTGTTAAAAAAGTTCTTTATCATGCATATTTTATATCCATTGTAAGATATGATATAATGTTTTGGGCTACTGAGAAAGCAAACCTCCTCAGTATATTGAAGCTACGGAAAAAAATAATCTGAGCTGTGGTGGGAACAAATAGTAGGCAGTCATGCATATCTTTATTGGAAAGCCTTGACATAATGACAATTTCTTGTATGTTTACATATGAAATATTCCTCTTTAAGCTAAAAAAAATCCATGTCTTTTAGAAGGAAATTCTTTTATACCTACTTAAAGAACAAGACATATACCAGATTATAAGTTACTTTGTCGCAGGCTTAGCTGGTTTGAAAATACCCTGTATTACTACATGAATTTGAAGCTAAACACTAAGTTACGGTCTAAGTTCAAGGACTACAAGTTAGAAACCACAAAAGCAAACGAAAAGTACTTAAAAAGCTTATGTTGTTATAGTGTAGAAGATTTTATAAATGAGGAAGATGAGTAGGAGATATTAATCTTTCTTTTTACCTTATATTCTCCGTGTATATGTGTGTTCTATTTTAATGGAGGTATGTGTTCTTTTTTATGTACCCATATTTATAAACTAGAGAAGCAAACATTGAAAAATATGTAAAAATGTGTTATAACAGCATGGAAAAATTTAAGAAGAAATGTGACACCTATTTAGTTTTTTATGTTGTAAGATGCGTTCACATGCTTCTTGTACACACTATTTTTATATGTACCTACTAGCTGTTATGCTTCTCCTGCATATCGGTAGTTTTATTGTGATGAGTGATGGTGAGTAAGTAAACTAGTAGTTTAGGAGATGTCTTTGTAAATAGTGCTGTAGAGACATACGTATAAAAAAATGTATGCAGTGCCGGTATGCAGGTACATAATGAATTTGAATTATTTTGATGTTTGTCAAATCTGAAAACATGTTTTATATTTTCTAATTATATTTAAAAATGTCTCAATTTGTTACATTCATGCAGAAGTAGGGTTTCTCTGGCTCACCTAGTACTGGATGTGAAACTTTGCCTCCAGAGCAACACATAACAACTATTTCTCTGTTTCATTTTAATGCATTATTGTGCCTACATTTTTGATCTGTCCCCCTGTGATGACTAATTTATGAGTAACATAGATAGTTAATAGATCATAATCAAATGCAGCCCCACCAAAAGCAACCCGTGTTCCACACTTGTAAAGATACGACTCTCTCTTTGTCATACAGCCTTTAAATGACACATTATTGTGATTCTTCAAGCACTTTGAAGCTGTAAGAGTTGTGTGATGCTCAGGATTTAAAATATGAAGGGCTTGTGATTGTTGTAATGTCTCTCTGGCTGTTACCGCCACCTGACGTTCTGCATCCAAGTTCTGGTGGATGTGAGAGTGCTCTGAGGTTTGTTGGATTTGAGTAACTTTTACAGCTTGAGCTCTCGTAGAACTGTGCAGTAAATCAGACTTACATTTGCAAGGTTTATAGTTTTAAATATGCTTCTCAGGCTTGCCGTCCAATTTTCTTGTTGTATCTGCACCAAAACTCTCCAGCTGTATCAAGTGGTGTAAGGACTGAATATCATAAACCATGCCCACAGTGACATTGGATTTGTACTTTCACGGAATAATCTAGAGCACTAATAGTTGCTGACTATAGGGCCAGCGTCATCTGCATGTCACTCATGTATACAACTTTCTAAAGTAGCCAATGGTTTCTTTAGTATTCAAGCTATCTCCATACCAGAATTTATCAAAATCACTTCAGTGGTGAAAGCATAACAGACAGAGTTTTCACATTTCTAATATTAGTAAGGATGTGGACATACAACTGTACTCATTGATAAGTCACCAATGTTTCAATCAAATGACTGTAAATGACGTGTTATGTGACAATAAAGATTATATTCTGTTCCACCTATCACGCCTGACTGCTTTGTGATTGCACTGCAATTAGCCTAGGCTATTTGGTTGTGCCAGGTGGAGTGGACAAGTGGTGAAAAGAGGCTTGGGGAGGTTGGCTTATAGCTAGGAGAGAGAGAGAGAGAGAGAGAGAGAGAGAGAGAGAGAGCAGTGTGCACGGGGTGAGTGAAATTAGGGTCATGGGGCAGAGTTGGGTTGGGGCTGGCCTCAGTGCTGTCTCCCACCTCACGCCCACCTCCACCTCTGCCCCATGACCCTGCCTATGCTCATTCTGCATTCACACTCTCCTCTCCACAGTCTCTCTTTTCCTCTGTTCTCTGTCATCCTCCTAATCCACTCCTCCACGATACTGTGCACTGCACACAGCTTCTCATTTCTGCAACCAAATGAGTTCGCTGGTGCCAACATTCCTATTCAGTGCCCCCTGCCCCACCTTTTCCTCCCACTCGTCAGCCACGCTTCCCCAACCCCCCTCCCTCTCCCTGCTTTCTCCTCTCATCGATTCCATAACACAAGATGCAGTGCAAGCACAGTTTAGTCGTGTGTGTGTGTGTGTGTGTGTGTGTGTGTGTGTGTGTGTGTGTAAGCCAGCAATGTTCTGTCTTGTTTATGTGCTTGTCAGCAAATCAGTGTCTCAACTAAATGGTGAGTTGTTATCTTTACTCTTTCCATCTTTTATCATATACTTTCATACTCACAGGAATTGTCTTAATTCAGTAATTAGTTTATGGACAAAAGAGACAATATTTATTATTTTATTTATTGGTTCTTGGCTGTTACACCATTGTCAGAACAAAGATAAATATTATCTTTGTACTTGATTGCAAAAAATTTGTGGTAAGACCTTATGGGACCTTGACAACATACACACACCCATGCCCAAGGGAGGACTCGAACCTCCGATGGGGGGAGCCATGCGGACTGTGACAAGACTCCCTAGACCGCGCGTCTACCCCGTGCAGGTTTGTACTTGACAATGGCATATGAACTCAGTAGTAGTTTTTGACATAATGAATATATATTATAGTAGCATCGTGTAGTTTTTCATTTGTAATGTATAAAATATTCTACCAAGAACCAACAGGACAGTCTGTTAATGTAATGATTAATATACACCATTACAGAAAAAGCTTTGGAGAAGAAACGAAAAGAAGAAGAATCTGAAGAACCATTTCAAGTCCGCTTGAAGAACTGCCTTGAAATGTGTAGAAGCTTGGAAGGTGTAATAAGTATGGCTGAGGTAAAAAACCATTAAATAAGTATCACTTTGGTAAAAAAACTGTTGGAAGAAGGAGAAAGGACACATTGGTAAAACCCTGCACTTATTAAGAACAACTTAATTTAGACTTCCATCTGTGAAACTCTAATTTAAATCCTTTCTTGGTGTTCTGAAATCATTTTCATTGACTATAGGAGTTTAAATTTTTCATATATTTAATTTCTTTTTAGCTGCATAACATTTCTTCCATTTGGTGTGTCTCATCTGAATTTGTCTCACTGAATCCACTGTGGGGCTGAGGTGGGGTAGCAAAAAGATGGAATTGGTTCCAATAAAGTTTTTCTTGGGTTGATACATGTTGACCATTGTGTAAATCAAATTCAATTTTTTTTTTCTGCGTGCAATTTCGAAGTATTCATGTTGTGTGTATTGCTTTCATATGGTTAAACAGAAATACAATGCCATCATAATTTTCTTATTTTTCTTAATTATCACCATTGGAATTTCACCCAAAATTGCTTAATGTTTGGAAAGAGTCTGCTTCTTCATTTTTGGCAGGTAAAAATAGGCAGCTGAATTGAATCGTCGTACCTTTCTTGAAGATTATCTTTGTGAAGTACATCCCATACGAGGGTGTACCATATTGGTTAATCTGCATTTAAATTTGTATAAAACAACTGAAACTGTAGGTTTATCAAAAATTCCTACACATCTGTTGTGTTGCAGACATCCACAATGAAAAGACTAAGAAAACACACACACATTTACACAAGCAAGCACAGTTCATGCGCACATGGCTGCTACCACCAGCAACTCCGACCAGAATGCGACTGTCACGTGAGTAGTGATATGGAGAGGGGCGGGGAAGGGGGAGGGATAGGGGAAAGCGGGCTAGAGGTGGGGGGGGGGGGGGGAAGAGCACTGTTTGACGGGGTGTGCGGGGACTAGAGACTGCCAGGTGCAGCATTGGGAAGTGAGGTGAGGTGTGAGGGAAAAAATGGGGAGTGGAAAAGGAGAGAAGCAGAAAAGGAGAAAAGCAGGGAAAGGGGAAGAATGGGCCGATACATTGGCAGAGTGCAGACTCACAGAGGGTGAGGTGATGTTAAAAAAGAGAAAGAAAAAAGGAAAATGTAGGTGTCTCTTAAGAAACCTTTCAACCCTTTATATACAAAGCGTAATCTGGGTAAAGGTTTTCTGTAATATTTGTCGAATGCTGACCAAAAGCAAATGTTAAAACAAATTGCTCACCAATTTTTTATTGTTTTAAAATTATTCCAATTGTTTCATATGCCTCTTTGTTATTGTGGTTGAGAGATAATGCCACCATTTTATACCTATAATGAAAAAGCAATCTAAACATTTGTTAAAAGCTGGATGCTCCACACGGAAATAAAAATGGCAGTCAGTCTTGTGGCGGTTCTGCCTGCTTTGTTTTCTTTGTTTTTTGTCCTCGGTGTCGATGTACTGTGTTGCTACACTGGCTGAAAAATGGGGTTTGTAATTTGGACACTGGCTATGGTAAATGATGTAGCCGACAGATGCTCAGTTGTGTTTCACTGTCTTTTACTTTCTCTTCTCACAACCACCCATATACACATTTAATATGGCCAGTGCACTATTGTTTAACTTTGCATAAGCCTCATTAATAGGTAGCAGGTGCACATCCACATACTGCTACAAGAGTTTACTGTTGAACAGCTACAAGCAGTAAAAACCTAACCACAAAGTTCATAGTTCTTGAAGAACAGAAAGGTATGTATGGAGCGGACACTTCTTGTTTTTACACACGGCCTAATTGTTTAACACTTATTCCACATTAGAAGCATTATTGTTGTTCGAAGCAACACAGATTTCTCGTCTGAAACTTGGCTTTGGACTGACTGTCTCATGACCAAAAATCCGGCCCTTATGTATCATCACAATAATAAGTGCTGAAACTACACATTGTTCGAAGTTAAATTTACAGAAATTACAATTAAAACTTAGCTCATCAAATTAACTGAATACATCAAAAAATTCGTTCCTTTTAATAGTTTCTTCTACTGCAAGAGTTAGGCTAAATTATATATTTAAATCATGAAATTAACAAATATCATTACACAAACAATACTTTTGACAAAACTGTTAATTACTTTGGAATTAATTAAGGGCTGGTTTTGCTAACATGTTTTCGAATAGAGCCAAATAGATACTTTAAGATTACTAGTATTTTGTCTTCCAAATGTTTATAATTAGTACAGAATTTTTTTTTTTATATGTCAACAATAGAATTTAAGTTGCGACACAATTACTGATTTTGCCGTATAACAAGGCATAGTCAAAATAAATTAGAAAATCAATTACATACATAAAAATAAACACAAATTTAGATCCAGTGTTATATTCTTTAAAACTGAGGGCCAATCTTTCTCTTTTATGAAAATGCAGATTATATTCACGTTTGCTAAAGGTAAATAGTTAAAAGGAACAAAACGAATATAAGGAGGCAGATGGCAAAACAAGAGGGGAATTAAAGTTATCCCAGCTTGCTTCATCACAGTCTCATTCTTCAGAAAGGTAACAGTCAATTTTCAGGGATGTAAAGTAGTTTCTTCGTACTGATTACCCTGTAAAGGATTAAACGGTAATGTGAATATTACGCAAGTCTTCTGGATTTCTTGCAGTGAAGTAGATTTCATCATCAAACTAGCTACAGATTGTAAGAATATTTGGAAATGAAAATTCTTAAAAACTGCTTTTATATCTGTTTTCTTAAAAGTAAGTGTAAAGTAAGTTAATTGGCATTTTTCATTACTCAGAAGGATATATGTTCCAGCAACAATGTATAAATCTTAAAATTAAAATCCTCATTGAATATGACCACACATATAAGGCTAATTTGTTAAAAATGACATGTATACTATTTTGAGAGAGCTATTGGCTCCTGTCAACCTTTCTCTTGGCATATCAGTGGCCAATTTGTCCCTTTCTTTTTGATGATAATATTCTCTCTGGTGTCAACATCGTTTAAGTTGGTTTTAATGTAAAGTAATTCAGCATAAATATTGTAATTTGCAATTGTGAGTGCCTTCAGATTAACACTGAAGGGACAGCAGAATGTTGAGATCAACTTTCCATACTTATCTGTCTGTTCATAATACCACTGACATGGCAAGTGTGTCTCTTTATCAGTAGACCATAAGATAAACAGAGAACATTCCACCAAAATTTTAAACAACATGTTCTGTTTATTTTGTATATTAATGGCTGGAATTTGTTGTTTCACGTGCTTACAGGCAAAGAGGGATCTTCCAGATCACAGCATAGGCAGTGTCGCTGAGGTAAGCTGCTGTTTTGAAATTTGTGACATTCATTCTGCTGCTTGATGAGTCAAGTATTTTGTAAAATATTTTATGTGATATAACAAGAAATTATGTTCTGCACATTATGAGTGGTATAGGATACCTGTGTAACGTATTAAATGGTAGAGAAAAAGAAATATTCTGTACAAATATTTTATTATATTTAATTTTGTTCCATCTTTTTTTCCTCACTGTACATAATAAATGTCATTAGTAATATTACAGGAAAATGTTATTGTATGTGCTGGAATGCTGGTAACTTTGGTGAAGTTACAACTCTCAGTTTACAGTTTCTTTTAATGCACAGCTGGATTATGACACAGTCTCAACACTATGGTATTTTGAGGTTAAGGTTACAGTGGAAACGTGACTCAGACAACCTAATCAACTGGAATGAGGATCCCGTAGACAGTATTTGAAACTCTCTCATTTCACATCTTCGCTCTTGCAGGAATTTTTCGTGTGAGTCTTTCATCACCTGCCACCACACCTGGTTCCTAATCATTGCGATTTGCAGCTACCTGAACAGCTCAGTGTTTATTATTATTTTTCACTCAGTGTTTTCAACTTTTGACACACAAGTTGTATATGTGACTGGAAATGTTGTGCCAACTATGTGATCTGTGATATAGACATGCTGTTGAACTCCCCATTGTGGCTGTGAGTCATATGGTTTTGGCATTTCATAGCGTAAATGTGCACATTTTTGCACTTGGAAGTCATTTTACCATCTTGTCCTGAAAATTTTATTTTGTGTGTGTGTGTGTGTGTGGGGGGGGGGGAGGGGGGTTGCTGTTTGTGTAATATGAAGCAAAAAACAAGCTATATTTGTGACCACTTATGTAGAAGTTCCTTACTGTTAATATTAAGCATAAATTCTGCAGCATATTATTTATGGAAGAAAGTGAGACTTGTCATAGAAAATGAAAGCCAACATCTTTTACATGGCATTTGAATGCTATGAATGATAATGAAAGTGAAAGAAGTGCTCTACATAGGAAAACACAATACGACCGCATCGTGAAAGCTAGGAACTTGCCAGCAAATGATCACTGGCAGAGAATAAGACACCACCTCAATTGTATCACATTACCTTATCTTACAATACATTACATTAATCATATTACATGGATCCCATGGACTGTTGTCTTGGGGATATGGAAGGAAGTCAAGAATGTACATTTAATTTAACTGCAGTAAGTGAAATTACATCACATTACTGTATTATACCATTAATTCTTATTACACATTAACCTAAAATGTTAAATTTAGAAGATATTGTGAAGGTACTTTTAAATGGAAGGAGATGCCAACTATAAAGTTTTTTAAAACAGTCTTAAACTACATTACATTATGTATGTGATGCTGAATGTGCTCTGGTAGGTTGTCATCTGACTCTTCTCTGCACTGATGTCAACCTCTATGACCTTTGCAGAGGTTTTTGTTTGCTCCTCTGCTATATTAGTACTTTCCACTACTTTTGTGAAGGGAGTATTACATATTCTGGATTATCCAGTGTAATTTCTGTGTTGTCATTTTGTGTTTGCAAAATTAGTACTTTTTATCTGTGCATTTGGTAATTGTTTGTTACATTAATTAGATGAAATGCACATAAAGCCAAGATTAGCAAAATTATTTATGGTAACATCCTTGCAAGGCAGAAATGTACCCTAGTTTGTTCAGATTCATGATTGAATCTTCAGGACTAAACAACTGAGCTTGCAATGAAGTGATTAAGGCACTTCACTCCCTTTCTGAAAGATTGTAGTTCAACTCACCATCAGACCATCCAAATGTTGTGTGGTTTTCCTAAATTGATTAAGTTTAATGATGGTTTGTTTCCCTTTGAAACACCATGACCAACTTCATTTCTTGTTTCTGTCATGTCTGAGTTTGCACTTCATCTCTAGTGATCTCATCATTGACAGAACATTTCCTTCTCATGATTAAATAGAGCTCCCATTTAAAATCGAACAGAGGTGCAAGACTTAATATTTATTCAAAGACTGACACCTTCCAATGACTAGGAAGGGGTCCGAACTAAAATTACTTGCAAACTTTCATGCTTTCATCTTTCCTTACAATTTCACTTATAGTACAATTAGAGCCCTCCCCCCATGAACCACGGACCTTGCCGTTGGTGGGGAGGCTTGCGTGCCTCAGTGATACAGATAGCCGTACCATAGGTGCAACCACAATGGAGGGGTATCTGTTGAGAGGCCAGACAAACGTGTGGTTCCTGAAGAGGGGCAGCAGCCTTTTCAGTAATTGCAGGGGCAACAGTCTTGATGATTGACTGATCTGGCCTTGTAACACTAACCAAAACGGCCCTGCTGTGCTGGTACTGCGAACGGCTGAAAGCAAGGGGAAACTACGGCTGTAATTTTTCCCGAGGGCATGCAGCTTTAAATGTGGTGCTACGGAAGAATGCTGAAGATTAGATGGGTAGATCACATAACTAATGAGGAGGTATTGAATAGAATTGGAGAGAAGAGAAATTTGTGGCACAACTTGACTAGCAGAAGGGATTGGTTGGTAGGTCATATTCTGAGGCATCAAGGGATCACGAATTTAGTATTGGAGGGCAGTGTGGAGGGTAAAAATCATAGAGGAATACCAAGAGATGAATACACTAAACAGATTCAGAAGGATGCAGGTTGCAGTATGTACTGGGAGATGAAGAAGCTTGCACAGGATAGAGTAGCATGGAGAGCTGCATCACACCAGTCTCTTGGACTGAAGACTACTACAACAACAACAATAATTAGAGTTATAGAGGCCCTATCTTCAGAATCTATTTCTTTGAAGGATTCAGTTATCTGTGAATCATTAGGGCTTCCACAACTGTCATACTGCATAAACTGGCTGGTTACAGTTCTACAATATGTCTACAAACTCTCTCTACAGCAATGAGCTTCACATTTCTCACCTTGTGGTCTGCTTAAGGTTGGCAGCACATTTGTGCCACTGTATGAGCTATGTGCCGGGATTTGCTGCTAATGGCTGCAGTTACATTGGGAGATGGGATTAAATTATTAAAATTAAAATAATGAAATTAAGTAATTATATTAATTGCAATTAAATACAGTGTATGCACCAGTATCACATTAGGCGCTGGAATGTTTTCAACACATTTACATTTATTTGTGAATACCTATACCAATGTTTCACGTGTAATCAAATGCATATAATCAATTAACTCTGTCTTCAGTTCATCTATTGTCATTGGGTTATTTTGATACACAAATGTTTTAGCTGCATCTCAGAGGAAATATTCAGGCAGAGAGAGATCTGGTTAGTGCGGGGCCAGAGGCCTTTTCGTAATTACTCTGTCTCCAAAGATTTCATCAAAAAGTTGTAGGAGCTGGTGTGCCATATGTGCAGTAACATTGCCTTGTTAGAAAAATGGGTGATTGATTCTGTTTTATTTCAGCAAGGCAATAAATGGAGGAATTATCTTGGAACAATAGACTTCAGAAGTTACAGTAACATCAAGAGAGATCAGATGTATAATTCGCCTTATGGCAACCCACACTTCGAATTTCTCTGCATGCTGTGTCATTTCTCTTTAGGCATGTGGATTTTCTGATCATGAATTTCATGAATTTTGGGGATTAGTGTAGCCAGGTAGATGAAACAAAGCCTTATCAGTGAAAAAGGTTTGATCTAAAACACCAACTCTGTGTCGGTTAACATATCGCTGAAACCATTCACAATATGCCATTCATTTCCCATGGGCCATGCAATGTAATTGTTGTATAACGGTAATTATATATGGGTACATCCCCAGTTCTTTGGTTGCAGCCTTGTGTCTGTCATACAAGAGTCTTCCAGCCTCTTGTGGTAATCTCCTCACTGATTTTTTTGGACTCCGCAACATGATGTCCGAAATGTTGATAAGCTTCTGTTCTGTTAAAATTGTGGGCCTACCAATTTGTGGTGCATCTGGAACTGAACTGGTTGTCTGGAATGTTCAGATCAAATCACATACAGTGACATGATGTGGACACTTCGAAGTAGGAAAATGAAGTCTAAATTGTCACCCCACATGCTCCGTAAAGTTTCCTCCTGTACAGAAAACCTCTTCAACTAAAAATGCTCTCTCTGTAATACTAAGCATTCTCACTACTTAGCTTACACAAGAACTAGACAATAACACAACTAACAATGCACATGTGACACTACTATTCCCACCCCAGCGCTGCAGGTCCATGGAACACCTGCAAGTGAGACTAGGGATGTGCTGCCAACCTTATGCGCCCCGTAAGGCAAGACATGCGACACTCGCCATTCTGGAGAGACTTTGCAGATGCACGGGCCTGTCTCATCCCTGTCAAACTAGATCTGCAGGTGTTTGAATGCCAGTGCACATGAGTTATGTTTTTTCTTTGTTCTTATATTGTAATACCATGACATGCCAAAAATCTTTGTAAAAGGTGACCCACATAAGAATAAAACAACAACTGCTGCTGCTGCTGCTGCTGCTGTGACAAATCCTACATCATCATAAGAAGACTCATGAATAAATAAATCAACAACTTTAACTAACGAGTTGAGGATTACAATCACTCAAGGAGTATTCAAGAATAGGTCACACAGGAGTTTAGTTTGTGATCACTTTTGCAACTGTGTTATACTTTTCCGGAATTCTTTCAATAAATCTAAGTCTCCATTTGCTCCTTTACAACTGATTTTATTGGTTTGTCCTAGTTCATACTGTTTATTTGAGAGCACTTATTATGTCAATGCTAAATGGGTCACTAGAAATGAACTGGTCACTTGTTGTTCATAAAATATTTATACTGATACATTTTGTGCACAGCCCACCTTTAGATTAAATTAGACTCAATTTTCGTTCCACAGACGCAAAGATGAGATGATTCTCAAGGATGTGAAAAATGTCAGAAAGTAAAACATAAAACATACAACATTTGAATACAATGTTCACTTCCCTCATCATTTGTCAGGAGATTGTCAAAATATGTGAATACATTACAATAAACTGGACCTGCTAATATTTACAGAATTAATACACTGTCAGAGTAAAACATAGTTATGCACCTTTAATAAATTTATCGTAAACAAAATACCAAATCTTGACTGTTGTGACTAAGTGCTGTCAAAACTGAAATCTAACAGAACTATTACGTAAGTTGGTCTAACACTGTTAAGATATTCATCTATGGAGGAGAAGGAATTGCCTATCAAAATTGTCTTTCAAACTCTGTTTCAACTGCACTTCATCTGAAACCAGGTTTTTAATGGTTGCTGACAATTCATTGAAAATGTGTGTTCCTGAATATTGGACCTCTTTCTAGACCAAGATAGGTGATTTAAGTTATGCGTTGTGCAAGCATTTAAATTGGGAGAAAGTAACAAGGTTTGATGAAAGCATATCACAATGACATTTGTGTTCAAACAAACTTGTTACATTATTTATTTTTGAACTGACACACACTACACGAAACTTTGCCACTGTTGTTAAGTCCCTATGTTGGCAGCAACCATAAACATAATGCAGTCGACATGAAGTGTTCCGATGGTTGTAGGTTTTTATGTAGATTGTTATTATTCATATTACTGCCACTGTGTATTGAGCTGTTGGTTGGAAAAGAGAGATATTATTTGGAACAAATTTTATTAAGGAATAAATATACTGAGAAGCACTGGTTAGAATACCCAGTTCCTTGAACAGATTTCTACATGATGTTCTTGAATTTACGCCACAAATAAGTCTTATTCCACATTTTGCACTCTAAAAACTTTTGCTCGGTTTGACAAGTTGTCCCAGAATGTGGCCCCATATGACACTACAGAATGAAAGTAAGCAAAGTATGCAATTTTTTTTTTATATTTATATCTCCTACATCTGACATCATTCTCACTACAAATGCAGACTTGATTAGACACTTCAGCGATTCTGTGGTATGCCCTTTCCAACTGAATTTATCATCAATTTGTAATCCCAGAAATTTAACACTGTGAACCTCTTCAAGCTGCATGTCTTCATATATTGTACACATGCTGAAAGGAAATCTCTTACAGGTTTGGAACTGCATACAGTGGGTCTTTTCAAAGTTTAATCACAGTGAGTTAGCTTTGAACCATGTATTAATGTCAGTGAGAATTTGGTTAGGAATCATTTCTAAATTTGTACTTGTCTTGCTATTTATTCCAATGTTTGAATCACCTTCAAACAAAACATCTGCCAAGCAAAATACAATCACAAGCAAAGTTTGCAAAAGTCATTAAGAGTAAAGTCACGGAATGACAAAAATATGCAAAAAATAATGATACCGAATAGAATAGCCCTCGTACAAAGTAAGGCATCACATGTGGCCTTCCTCACCTTCAGTGCTCAACTGATGGAGAGTTGCTATTACAAAAGCTAACTACCAGAAAATGCCATAGGCTGGCAAGGCTGTGTGGATGCTGTGGCATTACTAGTGTCTATGAAAATAATATTGTAATTCTGTCAGAGACAGCGAAGGATCTGGGAGAGCAGTTGAATGGAATGGACAGTGTCTTGAAAGGAGGATATAAGATGACCATCAACAAATGCAAAACGAGGATAATGGAATGTAGTCGAATTAAATCGGGTGATGCTGAGGGAATTAGATTAGGAAATGAGACACTTAGGGTAGTAAATGAATTTTGCTACTTAGGGAGCAAAGTAACTGATGATGGTCGAAGTAGACAGGATATAAAATGTGTACTGGCAACGGCAAGGAAAGCGTTTCTGAAGAAGAGAAGTTTGTTAACATCGAGTATAGATTTAAGTGTCAGGAAGTAGTTTCTGAAAGTATTTGTGTGGAGAGTAGCCATGTATGGAAGTGAAACATGGACAATAAATAGTTTAGACAAGAAGAGAATAGAAGCTTTCGAAATGTGGTGCTACAGAAGAATGCTGAAGATTAGATGGATAGATCACATAACTAATGAGGAGGTATTGAATAGAACTGTGAAGAAGAGAAATTTGTGGCACAACTTGACAAGAAGAAGGGATCGGCTGGTTGGACACGTTCTGAGGCATCGAGAGATCACCAATTTAGTATTGGAGGGCAGCATGGAGGGTAAACATCATAGAGGGAGACCAAAAGATGAATACACTAAGCAGATTCAGAAAGATGTAGGTTGCAGTAGGTACTGGGAGATGAAGAAGCTTGCACAGGATAGAGTAGCATGGAGAGCTGCATCAAACCAGTTTCTGGACTGAAGACCACAACAACAACATGAAAATAAATGAAAAACTTGATGACAATAGTGTTAAAAATTGTACAGAAATAGAAACGATGACCTAAATATAACACTAAATGCAAAACATTCAAAAAAGTATACCAAGCTGTGAATAATGCGTACACTGTTTAGTTAGGACCAGTAGGGAGGGGGAAGAAGGGATAACAGAAGAGGGAAAAAGGGGGGGGGGGCTGTGGGTGCAGCACATTTGGAGAATAACAAACTGATCACAATACAAAATTCATACAAAGAACCAAAAAACCTAAAGCAAAAAAATCATCCTTAGTACTAGATGACAAGAAATGCCCAAGCAGGCTGCTTATATAACGGAAGAAATCAGGGATGGGAGGAGGCATCTGCATTACTTAAATGGTGCCACTGCACTGATTGAATATTTAATACACCACTGTGTTTTCTAGTAATCTAGGCATCTGTAAGCAGTGTATGCTTTTCCAAGTAATGCTAAACATTGTTTCATAATGAAGCAAAAATACAGAATATAAATTTGAGCATAATTACAAATTACCTATCAAAGATGAGACAGTAATGAAAAACAATGTTTTTACAAAGCCTTGTGCTAAGTACTATTAGAACGTGAGAGTAATTGTATATATTTGTGAAAGATGGGTAACTTTCAATCATTGAGAGCCTATCCAGGCTTAGCAACCACAAAGCACTGGAAATCATTTTCTGGTAGTTAAATTTTGTAAAAATGACTCTGTCAGCTGAGCACTGACGGTTAGAATGGACACATGTGACACCTTACTTTGTGTGAATACTATTCTGTTTGGTATGATATTTTTCGAATATTAGTGTAATACTTCCTGTATCTTCTCTCTTAATGAACTTTGTAGATTACACTCATACTTCTTCTTCTTCTGCCTTCGTCACCCATCAAAATTGTGTGGGCATGGCTGCTATCAGAATGTGCACTTTTTAATTTTTTTAAGGGGGCCCTGATGCCCTTCCTGTCACCATTCTGTGATCCCCTCCCAGGAGAGAATACATGCACTCCAGCTATCTGTGTGTAGTGTTATCCATGTGAAAGTGTGCAAATGTTTTTTGAAATGTTTGCAACTTGTGTAACTGAGGTGGGACCAGCCTGGTATTCACCTAGTCAGAAATGGGAAACTGCCTAAAAGCCACACCCAGCCTGGCCAACACACCAGCCCTCACTGTTAATGAGCCGGGCAGATTCAGTCTGGGGCCAGCTAAAGTGCCCAAATCCTGGAAGCAGTGCATTAATGTGCTCTGCTATCGGGATGGGTTTTACGCTCATACGTACAACTTTGTATTTTGTTCAGATAAAAAAATCTATTCACCAAGCAGCTGCAGGAGATCACACACACATATTATGGTTAAGGAAATCTGCGAGGTTTTGAAGCCAGTGGCTCCTTCTACTAGCAAAGGGGATGAAGGGGAGAGATGGAGAAGGTTTAGGAAACGGGGAGAGTTTGGAAAAGTTGCCCAGAACCCTGGGTCAGGAGAGACTGATTGTTGGGGACTGCACCATACCAGATTCCCCCTTCAGCCCTTCTGGCAGAAGAAGGAGCCACTGACTCTGAAAGCTCACAGATTTCCTTAACCTTTATCTGTGTGTGTTCACCTGTTGCCACTTGCTGAGTAGATTTTTATCTATCCAGTTCCTTTATATTTTCATTGATATATTTGTATTTTGTTTGGCAGACATTCTGAAGAAACATGCCAATATAAAAATTTTGTGAACAACAAAGCGACCAGTTCATTTCTAGTGACCCATTAAGAATTGATATAATAAGTATTCTCAAGTTCAAGTCATGGTTGCAGGCCTCCTGCATGACTGTATGTTGCATTTGAAGTTCACACTGTTTAATCACTAGACTGATTCCAGTAGCATATTACCAATAACAATAACCTAAAAGTAGCTGGATTTTTCTTCTTGCGTAGGTATAATTCTATTATCTTCTGTGCTGTTTGAGTCTTTCTTGACATAATTACTGCTTCTGTGGTTCATGGGCATTGCATTGGATAATGCTGTGAAAGCTGCACAATATTTCAGTGAGACAGCTGCTAGGAGTAGAGTTAGCTCAGATCCAGGGAGCTTATGAGTAGCCTTCTGCACTCTGTGTTTATACAAAATGGGTACTCTGATAAACAGATTTGAAATGCATTTCAGCCTGCACACACAAAACTTCAAGAACAGCCAGAAGAAATTGAGAACTCCACTAAGATAGTTTCTCTACACTATGTTGGTTGGTGTGTCCTTTAAGATCGGCAAGCTGTTCAAGAAACATCAAATAAAATATCTCTTCCACCCTGCAGCGCAAGTAGAAACGATGCTGGGTTCCGTTAAAGACAACCTTGGTCTAAGGAGACCAGGGATATATAAAATCCCTTGCCAGTGTGGGAAATCATACATTGGCCAGATATGTCATACTGTTAATGACAGATGCACTGAATATAGTGGTCACAAAAGATTTGGCAAGCTAGAAAGGTCTTCTTTTGCTGAACACTGTCTTGACACGACATAGCATGAACTACGGGGAGACAAAAATCCTTTTGTCTGCCTCCACATACTGGGACTCCATCATTAAAGAAGCAGTGAAAATACAAATAAGTAATGACCTGGTCAATAGAGACAAGGGACTGGTGGTACTAAGGCATCATCAGCTACAGACAAATGAAATCAGGTCAATACAGACAGGGAATCGGAGTCAACACACTTAAACTGGTCAGTGTGCATGGTGTACCACAATTTGTGGCCATGCTTTTCCTGTGTTGCACGCGAAGTCTGTGGTCCATTTCTCTGAAAGGGAGTACTGGATGTTGTTGTCCTCTATGTACAATGATGTTGTAGCCTCACCGCATGGCGCCTGCACTTTTCCAGGGAGCCACCACATATATTGGCGAGTCACTGCAGCAACATGCCAGTTAGCACCTGAAGATGACTAGCAGCTGTTTCGTGCAGCTTTTGCAACATTATCTGACGTGACACCTATGAACCACTGAAGCATAAAATCTTTCGTGTATCCACATATAAGACAAATTGATCAGCCAGTTTAGTCAGCCTGAGAATTTCTGTGGTTCTTTGGACTAGTAAAGCAGATTCCTTGGAAGAAGTATGACAGTGAATCAGTACAGACATTAGCGTGAGTTGTTAAGACTTTAAAATTAAACTTACAAAGAAGCTGATGGTAGTTTTGTCTTTGCTGCATTGAGTTTACTTGCAGTTATTCAAAGATGAAATCTGTTTGTATGCTTATACAGTTGAGAAAAAAAAAGTTTGTTGTGTTACTAACACTATCTAACCACTTAACACAGAGAACAAGAGTACTTCCGCAAAATTCCGTGGGGAAGTTCTAATGTTATTTTTGTTTCTGACATGCACTCAAACAACAAGCATTTATTTCAGTCAGCTGTAAACAAATTTGGAATGTTTCTTCATGTTTAACAGCGTTCTATGTTTTATTTATACTTTTATTTCATGTGGTTGTTAACAGTTTCTCATTTTACATTCTATTGTTGTTTCTTTTTTTAGATGAGTGTACAATGTAATTGTGATCTTGACTGTGAATTGTAGAAAAACATATGACTTTATTAGCTGAATTTGTTTAAAAAATCACTTTTTCTGAAGACATTCCATGTTCTCGTACTTTTGACGTCAGTCATGACATAATGTTGAATATCTTTCAGATATCAGGAAATACATAATTCATGTTTTGATTACTTCCATGATATAAAAGATAAATTTGAAAAGCGAGTACTGAAAATCATGTGAGAATTATTTCCTAACTCTGTGCTGACTTTTGAAGAGAATCTTTTTGCTTTGTAGATATGTCATTGTTTTGAAACATGTAGTGTTTCATTGAATCCTATAACAGATAGACATTAAGGATGTTGATTTTTGAATATAAATGTGAGGTAAGTGCGACTTTCTGTGCACAGTATGTTCTACCTTTCATCATTGTCATCTTTTCTTGTGTCACAAAATCAGCAGCTGAACAGTGTTAGCAGTAACAACAACATCAACTGCAGCTGCTGCTACCATTTCATCCTGTGTGTTCCTACTCTTGCACTACATGTCCCTAAGTTCTGAGCGAATGATTCTTTCCTTATAAGCTTTTGTATCTTTCCCCATAACAGATTATCTGTGTGTACATGTAGCTGTTCTTGTATGTTGCCCTGAACTGTTTCAGTAGAAGTCTAGTAGTTGGAATACAATCAGCAGTTAAGACAGAAACGAGTAAAATATAATCCAGAAAAAAGGAAACTTCTGCGTACCATAGTCTGAGAAGAGACACACATCCATGTGAACGTACTCTTACTCCTACCATGTTAATATTCAGTACAAATAGGTATGTATAGCTGCACAATTAACCACATCCTTCATATTTTTTGATCACACATGACCTATGGAATCAGAATGAGGGGGCACAGTGGTTAGGACACTGGACTCACATTCGGGAAGATGATGCTTTAAATCCGCATCTGGCCATCCTGATTTGTGTTTTTTGTGGTTTTCCTAAATCGTTCCAGACATGTGGGTTCCTGTGAAAAGGGTACAGCTGACTATCTTCTCCATTCAGATTCAGATTCAGATTCTTTATTAGTCATTCAGCATTGTTGCATGCAATAGACTTCGTCAGTTCACTTAACTTATTAATTTTACAAAAAAAAATTTTTTACACATTTAAGTTGATATTAGGCATTTCTAAAAATTCTTCTAATGAATAGAATGGATTGGTTAACAAGAAGTTATGAACATTGTCTTTAAATAATTTGTCAGGCTTGATTGACCCATTTTTAGACAATTTGTTATATATTTTAATTGCCATATACTTATGACTATTGTTAGTTTTGGCTAATCTATTTTGTGGCAACAGCAGAGAAGTACACGTTCTTGTATAGTAGCCATGTCTTTCATTTGTTACACTTAAATTAGGTAGTTCAGCAACTATGTAGTTAACACTGTCAAGAATATATAAATTAATTACTGTTAAAATTCTATATTTAGTGAACAATGGTTTACAATGTGTTCTATTATCTACCTTAGCCATTACTCTGATTGCTTTCTTCTGGATCACCATAATTTCATTTATTTTTCTGCTGTTTCCCCAGAGTATTAACCCATACCTTAAAACAGATTGAAAAAAGGCAAAGTACGCTGTCCTTACGTACTCAAATGTCACACAACACATCAGTCTCTTCAACAAATATATAACTCTTGACAACCTAACCACTATGTGATCAACATGAGAGTTCCATGTTAGACTGTTGTCAAGTACAATACCTAAAAACTTTGCCTTTTGTTTTTCTATTTTTGTAGACTTTGATAGACTGAACCACATATTCTGGGTCTTTTCCTCATTTAATAGCAGACCATTGGCATTAAACCATGATGTTGCATTTTCTTTTGCCAATTTCATATCACTTACAAGGTTATCAAGTACATGGTTTACAGATAGAAAAGTTGTGTCATCTGCATACATATATGTCTTTACATCTATATTTCCTGGTAAGTCATTTATGTGTACAAGGAAAAGAAGTGGCCCCAATTTAGATCCCTGTGGCACTCCATGTTGAACCTCGAGTATGTTTGACAGATGATTTCCTGAACTCACCACCTGGTTCCTTTTATTGAGGTATGATTTGATGAGTTTTAAACTTTTATCACATATTCCGTAGTACTCAAGTTTAGAGAGCAGAAGTGAGTGGTCAACACAGTCAAAAGCTTTGCTCAGATCACATAAGGTTACCTGTGCGTGCGCATGGTCCTCAAATGCTGCTAGAATGTCTCTGACTACGAGCTCTATGGCATGTATAGCTGACCTTCCTTTTCTGTAACCAAACTGTGATGCACTTAACATACCATTTAGTTCTAGGTACTCATACATCTGCTTATATATTATGCCTTCAAAGACTTTTCCTAGTACTGGAATTAGTGAAATTGGTCTGTAGTTTCCTGGATCTGATTTGACACCCTTCTTAAAGACTGGAGTTACCTTGGATAGTTTGAGAGGATCAGGAAAAAACCCTTCTATGAGACACAGGTTTATAGAATACGTTAATGGTGCTGCAATGTAATGTATGATTTCTTTCAATAGATTGTTTGACATATTAAAAATATCTGTACTGTATGAATTTTTCATTTCTTTGACTATTTTAAGAACTTCATGTTGGCATACCTCTCTGAAGTGTTTCAATGATGATCCGGCCCTATTATGATTTAGGTTTGCTCTCTTCAGATAATCTATATATGTTACATTGGGTTTACTGATCAGCTTTTTGATATCATCAGCACAGCTTACAAAATATTTATTGAATGTATCTGCTGGTATTGGGACTGTCTTGTCGAAGTTTCTGACTTCACCTTTAACAGTATTAATTACTGACCAGGCTGTTTTGCACTGGTTTTTACTATTTTTTATGAAATTTGTGTTGTATCTTAGTTTCGCTAATTGCAACTCTTTCTTATACAGTTTCTTAGTGATTTTTTCAAGATCCTTAATTTCATTAGAATTGTTTACTTTGGCAAGGCGCTTCAACAGCAGTAGCTTATTTTTTAGATTCTCCAGTTCTTTGGTGTACCAAAATTTACCTTTTCTTGTTTTATGGTATTTCTTTTGAACAAGATGGGCTTTTAAAATACCTGTTAAGTAATTGTGGAATGTTTCATAAACTGTTTGGGCACTGGAATCACAGTTTTGAAATAATTTGTCCCAGTTTGTTATGCTCAACTGGTGTGTTAGTTTTATGAGATTGTGTTTTGTTAATATTAAGGTATTAGATTTTGTTAACTTTTGTCCAGCCTTGCTCTCATCTCCTTTTATAAAATGTCTTAACTTTACTGTTAACATGGAGTGGTCTGAGAAAACAAACTCCTTTACCTTGGTGGAGTACATATCACGAGCACAGTTGACAAAAGCATTATCCAAGCACGCTTGTAGTCTTGTTGGTTCTGAATTTACATGATGGAAGTTGTGCTGCCTCAGCATATTCAGTAACTTATTTACACTGGGTTTGTTACATGTTACATCAAAGCTTGAATTAAAGTCTCCCCCAATTACAGTTACATACTGTTTCCATTTCGTTATGTAGCAGAGTACACTGTCTAAATTATCTAAAAAAGTTTTATCATCTGAGTCAGGGGAATGGTAGATACATACTATGATAAGTTTCATTATATCACATATGATCCCGGTAATTTCAAAGTGTTTCTCTACACATGCCCAACCAAGATCTAGTTCTCTACACTCTATTTCATTTGAAACATAGATAACAGTACCACCATTACGGTACTGAGATCTGCAAAAACTGTTTCCATATTTATAACCTTCTGGTACATAGTATTGTATTTGTTCTGGTTTAAGCCAATGTTCTGATATACATAAGAAAGAATACTTATTCTGTGGCAATGACTCATCCAGAATTTCAACTTTATTTTCAAGACCCTGAATGTTTAAAAATAGGATGTTGTTGTGACTTATCTGTGAGTTAGCAGGCTGGTTTTTCACATTTTTATTTTCTTCTTGGCTTGAAACCATAAAAAATTATCACTGAATGACACAGATGTATTTTTCCTTTGGCTCCTCCTTAAGCATTGCTGTGTTGCTGCTCCAGTCGTTGTTGGTTCTGTTACTGCTGCTGCTTCTGCTGATAATGATGGTGCTGCTGCTGTTTCACTTATTTCTGGTGTTTGTTGTTCCATAACTGCTGTGCCTTTCTGTGAATTATTAACATTTGGAGTGTTCACTTGCATTAATAAAATTTCACATTTGTCTTGGAGAGGTGTAGCTTCACTGATAGCAGATTTCACATTGGATTCTACAGGATACACACACTTCCTGTCCATGAGAGGTATGACTTTTCTATCATCACACTGCACATTTGAGATTTTATTTACAAGTTCTAAAATTTTGGTTACTATTACGTTTTTTCCCAGTACATTTAGATGGGAACCATGTGTTGTGTGAAATCTTTTCCCTAAGTTGCTGATGTTCACAAATGTTACATTTTCAAACCGCTTGCAAATATTTTGCATCTCTTTATTTGCAGTTTCAATTTCTTTATTTACACAAGACCATTCCATCAAGTCGTAACGGTGTGGCACTGAAAAAACAATAACATTTGTTCCTCTCAGCTCATACAGTTTTCTTTTTAGCGAGATTAAGAGATCGTTTTTTTCGTTCCTAGCAATATCATTTGATCCCGCCAGGAAGATGGAAAAGTCCTTTTTGCTCAATGAGGAAATTTTTTCTTGACTCATTGACGTAGCAGCACTGAATTTTGCTCCTGGTTTTATTGTACAGTTAAAACTAAAATTCTGACTACTTGTACGCCGAAATTCAGCGGCTGTGTTTCGTCCTTGGCTGTCGGCATACAGTTCAATTTTACCAGTACTTGCTGTTCCGAGATTGCCTGTTTTCTGCCTATCTTTGCAGTAAGCGAAGTCTTGTTTGGCACTATTTATTATGTCTTTCTTGCTAACACATGTCGATATTGTCTCAGTAGAGCAGCTTAGCGGTGGAAGATTTTTCGTGAGCACTTTCGCATATCATCTTTTACTTAACTGCTGCTGAAATATTCCATGTTTTACCTTATTCACAAAGTCGTTTGATTTTCCACATGGTACACTCGCATTGTTAACTTCACTTTCACAATCCGTAGTCGACAGAGCTTGAAAGTAATTTTCGTTCACTATATTTATGTTTCTTTCGCCGTTTTCTGTATCTTGTATTATCTGTTTGCGTCTTTTGTACTTCACTTCCGTCCAATTATCCGACATATTCGTACTTTCATGGCGCGAGTTTTTCATGTTCCGTTCACTTTTTTCTTCTTTAAGTTTCTTGATATCCATCTTCAAGGAACTGATAATAAATTGTAAACTAGACACCCGTTCGCTGAGCTTTGTAATTTCATCCTTACAACTGTCACAATTTTTCTTTTTCACGGCAAAATTCACACTTTTTCTCGGATACGCACAACGAATTTTTACACTAGCCGCCATGCCTGTGTTCTGTCTAATGATATTTCTGTCGACAGAATGTTGAACTCTAATCGTCCTTCCAGCCTAAAATTAGATAATGTAATTTTCACATCTTATCTTGTTGTTGTATAACTGTATTTGTTCTCGTTCAACTTGTTGAACTTTTTGTGTGAAACTCTTATTTTCATGTTTTACAAATGGTGGAAACCATAAAGTTTTGTGAAATCCTTTTCAGGCATTGTCATTTCTAAAGAAATTTGAAGATGATAGGACTAGTCATTTATATGCTACAGATGTACCAAGTACTGCAGCTGTGATTTGTGCAAATGCCATTAGAAAAATTATATCTACAGGAGATGAGGAGGATTTAGTATCCAACCAGGTAATGGTCAGATTTGGTAATTCTGGATTTTTTTTTTTTTTGACATTGTGTGTGCTTGCTAATCATAATAATACACATAATACATTTTAAACAGCCAGGATTAAAAATTGGATGCTGAACAGCATAGTTAGATTATGAACCTCTTCAGTATGCAAACAAACCTAACCTTTGTGTACACTGTTTTCCAGCCACATCTTCTTTGTCAGCTCTGTTAGTCCAGCAAATCATCCAAGAAATGGAGAAAGGTATTGGCAGATTATAGGCATTGAAGGGTCCTCCACTTTACATTTTAGGACAAATTTAGAGAACTAGTATTTGAAGAAGAATGTGACAGTTCTATTACCGTCATTGCATTTGAACCTGTGAGTTTGGGTTATGAGTTGTGTCTGGATGGCTTATTAGTAAGAACATTTTTTGCAAAAGACAAGGTTCTGGGTTCAAGTTCCAATGTGCCACAGTTTTAAACTGCCAGGAATTTTCAAAACAGTGTGCACTCTGCTGCTGAGTCAAAAATTCACTCTAGTAGTTCCTGTTACCAACACAGTGCTCAAGTTCACCCCAAGACCAGCTTATTTTCACTGTTATGACCAACCAGATAGAGAGGTCTCTAAAGGCAGCTCCCCCTGGCCATTCATACTTCCAACAACACACATCCTAAGGGTCAGGTTCTCAAGAGTCACATTTATCAGAAGACATCTGTTTCCTAAACAGAGGCCAGACATCCTGTTTCAACTCGACCACAGTTTATTGTTGACCATTGACCTTTCCTTCTGTGTACTTTCATCTCTGAAACTGTCAAGTATGAAATGAACTGATTTTAATCCAACTGACCATTTACTTATTAGAATACACTTTCTTTAACAGGAAGCTATCAAAAATAAATGCTCAGGGAAAAACCTTGATGGTGTACTGCCAGTTAGATTTGAACATAATCAGGATCATATTAGAAGCATGATTCACTATGTCTATACCAGAGATTACAGGAAACTTTAAGAGACAGCCTGGTACCTTGTGAAATGAGGAACGGAATGAAGTCCAGACCACACTGCACAACCTGGCAATCTTTCATGCCAAAGGCCAAAATCTTGGTGAATATTAAAAAGAGCAGAAAGAAAGCATGGCAAGAGTTTCTGAATTGCATTAATTATCCTATGCAAGCCAGAAAAGATGGTATAACGTGACCTGAGACATTGGTCGGACAGTCTTTGTTGACGTTAAGGGGATCGGGTTGGTTCTCTCTGCTGGTCAGGCTTGTTAGGGTTTCCCCCTTTGTCCATCCAAAATATTATTATTACCAGAAGTTATCTAAAACTGATCCCTGTGTCATTAGTGAAATCTTGTCATATATTCTTAGATCATACTTGTGGTTAGCTGCCTTTTGTTTTTGTTGTCTCAACTGCCTACCTGGAATATTAGTGTATGGCATTGCGCCCTCAGTGTCTTTCGTGACCACATGGCTATACAAAATACTATTGTGGAATTCCAAGATTTCATTGGCAAATGGATCAGCAGGTGTATTCATTCTTATTGTTTCTTTATCTTTCTATCTCAAGTACATTGATATTTAAGTTAAAGGTGATTAGTTTTGAACGTGTGCATTTATTATCGAACCATGTCCCCAGTTGTTCTTAAATAATTGATAAAATAGCCTCTATACATTTTGAACTATTCATAACTATTCAACTTTGAACAATCTGTGTCTTTAATGTAAGAGACTACTAAGCACAGACATTAAAGAATCATTGTGTTCAAAGTTGAATAATTTCGATTCGGTAAACACTCAGTTCTTTAAAGAATCAAACTCCCATGCATAAAATGTCTTCAAACTCCTGAGTACTTTACGAGTGAGCTAGTTAAATATCTGACTTTAAACATATAAACAAGAAAAATTTTAGGAAAGGTTTTACATTATGCTTCAAGTTCATTGGAGATGGCTAAGTGCTCTCATTGAGCAAAAACTAGTTTTTTATGCATCTGAATCTTTATGATGTCATGTCTCCTGAACTATGTGTCTCACAATGATATAATTGTCCTGGTACTTCAATAATATCGGTAGATAATGTCTGCAAACTGTTTTATGACTAGACTTGGTAGTAACGAAGTAATAAATAAAAATGTCATTCTGATGTTGCAGTCTGCATAAATGTACTAAGTGTTCAAAGTTTTTCCTTTCACAATTTTGTGAAGGGTGCCAGCAAGAAAAAGTTTCAGGAATGTTTGAGATTATATGTGAAGTTTATTGGAAGTTGCTAAATGCTTTCGTTCTCAAATACTGAATGAATATAGTCCAGGTATTTGTGTCACTTACGCTGCATCAAGATGAAACACTCAATTTGTAACTGAAGTACTTGTTGTATTGCGTTAAACTTCCAACATAAGATGATACCTCATAATGAGTAGATTATGACAGCATTTTAAATTTTTAAATTCATTCAACAATTAAACCAAATATTGAAAATCAAATGTTTGTTACCCCTGGAGGTGACCTCCAACTGGTACCAAGTTTCTGGATAACATTATAGTAATATAAATAGCTCAAAATGTATAGGTGTTGTTTCATTACTTATTTTAGAACTGCTTAGCTAATGGTTTGATAATGAACAGATATGTTCAAAGCTAGTCACCATTAACTCAAATATCAGTGCAATAGAGATGTAAAAATAAAGAACTCTTCATGGTGTTTAAGTTAAAAATGTAGCGTCAACCCCTTACGACTTCTTGTCACCATGTGGTGGTCCACATTTGCCATCTGCTGCCTGACAAGCCTTCCCATGCATGTGTAAATTTGGCTTACTTTTGAAAGATTGTGGATCCTACATTTGGTATTTTTAACTCCTAAAATGATGGCATTGACAGCTGGAAGAAGCTTGAGAATTATAACTCAACTGATGGTACTTGAAATCCAAGAGCATTTTGTTCAGTTTGTGATGTTGGTGTGTAATTGACATTTATCAGTCTCTCAAACATCCATCTGTTAGCTTACTCTCTGTGGGCATGGAGTTAAGCTTGTCACTGATTAGCTGTCCTTACTTGCCGTAGGATTTCCATGGAAGGTTTTATCAAAGATAATCCTTGAAAGACTTTCATCATAGTCGAGTATGTTTGCATGTCTTAACATAGGTATAAAGCAGATGTATTGTTTAATGCAATTGTCATAATATTCTAACAATATTATAGCAGAGATGCTGAGCATCTCTGTTATATGATGAGTAGCAACTGTCCTTTTCTAATATTGTTATATTCCACCCTGGCTTTTTCAGTGTTTGATTTTGTCATAGTATTCTGATTGTTTGTTGTCAAGTAATGAAGACATTGCATGTGCACAAGTTTGTAAATTGTGAGACTCCAGGCATTTGAAAGGCAGTAAAATAAAATTTTTAAAATTAAATGGAAATGTGTGTGGAATTTTCTGTACAATTAATGCAGACATTACTTCTACAGCCACATACCAGAAATACCTAATAGAGAAATAAAAAATGATAATCGTGTTATGTGCTATACCTGCTTTCTGCGAAAAATTTTAAAAAGCTGAAAGTTAGCGTAGTACATTATTTGTAAGTATTGCACTACTTTTACATTCAAGCTTTTATGAATATTTGTTTTCTTTCAGAGAGATTTACTGAATTCTGAAAAGAGGGAACAGTGTGAATCACTAATTACTATTATGAAAAAACTTGTGGGAAAGAGTAGACTTAACATTGCTGGTTTCCAGAATGATTTTAATCAAGTTGTAAGTAAAATTTCAATAATAACTGTGCTTCATTTCCAACATTATTGATTTCTGATTATTTAAAATCCAGTTCTTGTCTGGCTTATTTTTGCACTTAGAATTCTTAAGAGATGCGACTCACATAGCTTTAATTTTTTGACAGTTATGTAATAAATTGTAGTGTATTGCATAAAATATTCACATAAGCATCATAACCCTTCCGACTCACAAAGAGGACTGTTCTGGAACTTTCTGTCACAACATTTCTCCCACCTTACCCTTCCGCAAGGAAGTCCCTTTAGATTTTAACTTAAGCCTATAGCCATTACTCATTACAGCTTTAATTACAAATGTCCATAATACTTTTAAAACTAATATATACTTAACAATATAGAGAGATTAATGCAGAAAACATTATTTACAGCTATACATTTAAAACACAGTTACAGATTATTGGTTGCGTTCTTCGCAGGATGGTGGCAGCACTTTACAGCGGCGAGCTGCCTTACTTTACCCTGCTGCCATTAGATGGCATATGCGCGCTCCGCAATCTGTCATCTCACTGCTTGCTTTATACAGGACTTTTACACTTGTCCTGCTAGCAATCATATTTTTTAAGTTATGACAGATAATACCGGGATAACTTCTACAAAATGAAATGGAACAGTTCCTACACTGTGTGACTCATACTTGTGTCATTATAATTGTTAGTTTTGTAAAATTATGTTATGGTTTTGTCATTCTGTGAAGTGCAAACAGTTAATGAAGTTTATTGTAAACAATTACTCATGGATCAAAAGCAAGAGTAACATTTGTGAATAAGTAATTTATTTCAAAAATGATTTAATGCTAACAATTATGTAGCCTTGGAGTGGCACAGAAACAATGAAGTATTCACTTGTACAAATCTTTGATGTTTACCCATTAAACTGAAATATCCAGTAGGCAGGTAAAACAAAATTAAAATATTTGCTTAGTAACTCATGAAAAATTGAAGAATTTACTGACAGTGGTATTGACTTCTATCTGCCCTAAGTGAGATTAAGTTGTGAATGTGGAGGTTAATTTTTACTTTCACTCTCATATTTTTTTATTTCAATGTAGATATTCAAATTAAAGGTTGTGTTGACAAATTTTGGATGGGGAAAGGATACTGTGAGGCTGTAGTCAGTTCATAAAATGAATCTAAAACATTTTAAGCAAGAGGTTTTAGTTTTTTCCTCAACATTCTTGAACAATAATCATAGCCTATATTAAAATGGAAATGACAACAGTAATGACATGAATGAGGAAAACTCCAATTTATTGAAGTATTCCAGAACATAAACACATTTATGGTTAAATTGTCAGATATTTTATTTAATGTTAATTATTGTATTGAGAGGAGAGTAATGTTGCTGAAATATCTGGAAAGTGCCATTAATTTGGTTATCTGCAGCTATACTTTGGACTTTATAAACTTTAAAAAGATGTGGATGTAACTGAAGTGGTGTCTTAAGCTTTTCTTTTTATTTGTTAAAGGAAGTTCTGAATTTAGAATCAATACCTGATGAGTAAGTTAATAAACTGACCGCCCTGGATTGTAATTGGGCAAGAATAATATATACTTAAGTTGAATGTAGCTTTTTGTCTTAGTAATTCTCAACAAGTTGCTTATTTAACGAATTTATTTTGCGTTAGAGTCTTACAGTCCACATCATCTCTCTTGCACATTTTTTCCTCAGTGAATAACTTGGGCCTGAGTGTAAACTGTTTCAGGATGTTTTACTAATGGGTGCCTCAAAAGGAAGATTATATTTGATGTGTCAAAATAAAACAGAGGTGAAATCTATCGACAAAATATTTATTATTGAAATATATGGTTTAGGAATTCATTTCTTAAAATAATGTCATTAAAATGCAATCCAGAATGCCTACAGCACTCATTTAAATGCTGAACAAAATTTTGCATTACAGCTCAGCATGTAGACACTGGGAGTGCTTCCACATTGCTACGGACATTTTCTTTCAGTAGCTCCAGAGAAGTTGGATTATTGACATACATTTTAGATTTGACATATCCTCATAAGGAAAAAACTATAGGGCTGAAATCTGGACAGTGGGCGGGAATTTATGTCATCTCTCCAGGAGATCAGTTTGCCAGGGAAAATTTCACAAACTTGCAGTACAGACACACTGGACATGTGTGCTCTGACTCTGTCATGCTGAAATCATATTCTTTGGTTATAACCAGTGAAGCTTTGCAATTAGACACCAAAAAGTCATTTAACATCATCACATAATGTTCTGAATTCACTACAACTTCACGACCGCTCTCATCCTCAAAAAAGTATAGGGCAATTATTCCTCAAGCCAATATCACAGCCCACACAGCAACTTTTGGTGAGTGAAGGGGTTTCTCATGCTTGTATTTAGGAGTCATTGCACTCTGATAGCAGCAATTTTGCTTATTAACTTGACTGTTCAGGTGAAAATGGGCTTCATCAGAAAAAAGATGTTGTTAAATGAAGGGCATTCAGTCACATCATTAACAAACTGCAGCCTATGTCTGGAATCCTGAGGCTTTAATTCTTGCACCAGTTTGATTTTGTAAGGGTGCAATTTAAGGTCTTTTTGCAGAATTTGGTGTAGTGATGCATATTTAAAGAATTTGTACGCTTACGAATGGAGCGGTTAGGATCATCACAAACAGGCTGATTTACACTTTCCATGGCTCGGTCGCCTGGATTTTGGTTTGGCCAGTGTTCTTCTGCATAATCTTTCTTTGATTGTATCAGTACCTGTTTGACTGTGATGTATTGTGAAATTTTGAACATTTGCAAGTGCCGCAATAAACTAATATTGTTATCGTCAATTATAGGCTTAAACTAAATTGTGCTCATAAAATTTTTAAAGACAGTAGGTCTCTCCCTGTTCAAAACAACCTTTCTCTAATTTCATTGACCTATTACGTGAGAAATAAGTTAGTTTCAGAATTTTCGGATGCTTACAAAATTATATTTTTTGAGTTAGTGGTACGTTTGTTTTGAGTAAGTAATTTAATTTGTAGCAAATCAGCATTTGTGGTTCACAATTCAGCCAGACTATACATCATCGCTGAATTTCATTGTATATAAACTCAAATAAACATGCGTTTTTGAGGATTTTTGGAAGCTACCATTGTCCTTTCCATAATCTATGAGCAGTTGAGGTTTGTGATTTAGTTTCTGTGGCATATTTTCTAACTGCCATTCTCATGCATCTGGTTTTCCCTTAAAGAGAAGTAGTCCTATATATTATCTGCATTTATCATAAATTAACTCGATTTTCGAGTTTGCTAACAACTGTAATTAGCATCAAAACATTTTAGGAAACTAGTAATTTCTATCACAGGTTTCTGTGATGCCTTAATAGAAATCTCGCTTTGTGTATCTGCTTCAGTTCTTACAGGGAAATAGTAACTTCTTAGCTCAACAGATTAAAATATAATCAGCAGATGTAATGGAAAGTCCTTTGTTCAGTGCCTTGCAATGCAATGCACCAGCAAGATGCAACTCCACTGTGAATGCTGTTCCCAAACACGGGATAAGTTGGTTGACATTTGTAAGCAGCTGGAAATGATGACAGTTGCTGCGAATCGGTGTGTTGGAATAGCTCCTGAGAGTCATGTACCTAAGATACCTCTACCAGAGGTGTCTCAAGTACTATCCTCTCCTGTGGAGCCTGTCTCCTCTGCAGAAAGTACAGGATCTTTCATTACCCATCCACTTGATTGTGAGTGGCATGTCAATGGTGGATCTAGGTGTCCCATACAGGGTGGACAGGACCAGGGAGAACTCAAGGTGTTGTACCGATCTCCCTGACCGACAAGTTAGAGGTGCCGTATTTCACTGCAACTGAATCAGTGAGATTCACTTCACCTGTGTTGGGGAAATCTGTTTTGTCCAGTGTCAGGAGGAGGCACACACAAAATGGTAGGGGTTTATTAATTGTCAGCAGTTCAAACGTATGGCGAATAATGGCACCCCCTTAGTGAAAAGGCAGCAAGGGACAAAAAAGGACACCAGGTGCACTCAGTGCCTGGGAACCTCACTCAACCTGTTGAAGAGGCTATTCCAGCAGCCATTGAGGGAACAGGGTGCAACCAGCTGCAGATTGTGGCACACATGAGAACAAATAATGCCTGTCATCTGGGCTCTAAAGTCATTCTTGGGTCATTCAAGTGGCTGGCAGAGCAGATTGAGAAGACCAGCCTTGTGCTTGGAGTTTCAACAAAGCTCACAATTTGCAGCATTGTTGCCAGAACTGATCATGACCCTTTGCTTTTGAGTCAAGTGGAAGGACTGAACCAGAGACTTCAAAATTTTTATGACAAGCTAGGTTTCGGCTCTCTGGACTTGCGTCATAGGACTGAAAACTGTAGGGTCCTCTAAATAGCTCAGATGTGCACTACACATTGTAGCTGTTTGTGTGTGTGGAATGCGCACAAGAGTTTTTTTAGATTGGGTGACTCCATCCAACCCAGATAACGATGGCTGTAGGAAACCTAGAAGTATCAGTGTAAGATTGAAAGAAATGCCTGTCACAGGTGATAGTAATTAAATCCTAATGGTAAACTGCCGAAGCATTTGAAACAAAGTACCAGAGTTTGAAGTGCTCATGAAAAGCAGTGAACTCACATAATACTAGGTACAAAATGCTGGTTGAAACCTGAAATTGACAGCAGTCGGATTTTTGGGAAAAATTTAAGTACATATCGAAAGAAGAGGCAAATCGGAAATGGAGGTAGTGTATTTGTTGCTGCAAACAATAAACTCAAATCCACCAAGATAGAAACTGAAGCTGCACGTGAAATTGTTTGGGGAAGACTCAGTATCAGGGTTTGGCATAAAATGATAATTGGGTCCTTCTATTTCCCACCAAACTTCCGAGAAAACCTCAGTTCACTTGTACGTAGGTTCCCCAGTCATACTGTAATCATCGGTGGAAACTTCAATCATCCAACAATTAATTGGGAAAATTACAATTTTGTTAGTGGTGGGCATGATAAGGCATCCTGTGAAACTTTACTAAATGCCTCCTCTGAAAACTACCTATAACAGATAGTTAGGAACCCCACTCATGATGGAAGTATATTGAATGTAATGGCATCTAATAGAACTGACCTGTCTGAGATATTCACTTCAAAACTGGTATCAGTGACCATGACGTGGCTGTGGCAACAATGATTACCAAAGTACAAAGGGCATTTAAAACAATCAGAAAGATGTATATGTTCAGTAAACTAGGGAAAAAATCAGTAATGTCATATCTCAATGAGGAACTTTAAACTTTCAGCACAGGTCAGGAGCATGTAGAGGAACTCTGGCTCAAGTTTAAAAGAATAGTTGACCTCACACTGGATAGATATGTACCCAGTACAACAGTTCATAATGGGGAGGAACCTCCGTGCTATACAGTCACTGTGAAGAAACTTCTGAAGAAACAGAGATTACTGGATAAAAGGTGTAAAACAAAGCACAGGCCTATAGATGGAGAGATGCTGAATGAAATGCATTTGGCTGTCAAGAGAGCAATGTGTCATGCCTTCAATGACTACCATGGCAGAGTATTGTCAGATGACATTTCACAAAATCCAAAGAAATTCTGGTCGTATGTAAAGGCTGTTAGTGGCACTAAAGTTAGGGTTCAGTCCCTAACGAATGAGATATAAACTGAAATTGAGGGTAGCAAAGCAAAAGATGAAATGCAGAACTCCATTTTCAAATGTTCCTTTACTAAGGGAAACCCAGGAGAATTGCCCCAGTTTAATCCTTGTAGCTCTGAAAAGATGAATGAAATAAGTATTAGCATCAGTAGTGTTGAGAAACAGCTGAAATTGTTAACCCTTAACCTGAAACATCTCTGAAATGTGCGTAACTGGAAACAAGTGGTCTCTCAGACCTCCTAATATTGTATATCACAAAATTCCACATAAGTTGACAGAAATCAAGTAAATAGTCAGTTAATTCATGTTATAAGCAAATTTAGTATTTTTCAGCCTATGTAAACACTTTTTTGTTTAAATTACATAAAATAAACATGAAATATCACAGGTACGTGGAGTCATTCAGTGTCAGATTTCATATGATTTTCACCACTGTTATACCAGACAACATATTCCTAAATATAAATAAAATGCTGCAGAAAATGTAAAAAAAGATAAAACTTAACTCAACTGAAATATTATACCACATATCTTTTGCACAGTAGACACACAACTTTCTGATGCATTCCAGGCAAACCGGGTGACCACATTTGATGCACTAATATGCCATTTTCCTCTTATTGGATGCAGGGCACTTCATAAACATCTTCCTTTTGTCTATTCTATCACTTGGTATGCCTTCGCTTGATTGCTGAGTGCCTCCCAGAACTTTGTGGATCATTTCCTTGATATTTCTATGTAAATTTTGAATTTCCAGGTGTCTTCTTAGATGTGGCTCTATCAGCTCCATGGTCAAACATTTGGTGAATTTAAGGCGAGTTAGCATGGGGTTTCCTCTGCAGCACAAATACAGAACAAAACTGTTCACGCAACTGATGTTGACAAGTGCGTAAAAGACTGCCATTGGCTAGCGCCACAACTGCGTCGTGCTCACTGATACCAATTTTGATGTGAATATCTCAAACAGGTCAGGTCTATTTGATGCCATTACATCCAATATACTTCCATCATGAGTGGGGTTCCTAACTATCTGCTATAGGTAGTTTTCGGAGAAGGCATTTGGTAAAGTTTCACAGGATGTCTTATCACGCCCACCATTAACAAAATTGTAATTCTCCCAATTAATTGTTGACAATTCTTACGATGATCCAGATTTCATGATAGGTGATGGTCACCATGAAACAGAGAGTGATTCTAGTAAAGAAAGTGTTTTATTGGAAGAAGAGCCTGGAGCGGTCTATACTGCAGATAATACCTCACAGCAAACACAGTACTTTTATGGTAAAAATAATTTCCAATGGAAACATTCTGAGCCTGTTAGAACAAGAAGAACCCCAGAGCACAGCATTCTGAAAGGGGGAATGCCTGGCCTAACAGCAAAACATCGAAGTTTGTGACAAAGTCCTACTAAATCTCAAATATGGGCGTATTTATTTGATGATTCGTGATAGATGAAATAGTTTTACATACAAATGTTAAACTGACTAAAATAATGGCAAAATTGAAGGAAACAATTAATCCATCCAATTACAGAGATACTGACAACATTGAAATCAAAGCTTTCATAGGCCTTCAAATTATGACATCAGTATTCAAATCGTCTCATGGAGATATGTTGTCTTTTTTCGAAAAGGATCTGACCAATCGTCCTATATTTGTGGTGACAATGTCGGCAAAGTGCTTTGAAATACTTCTAAGTAGCATGAGACTTGACAGTGCGACTACGAAAGACAAAAGAAAAAAGTCAGATTGCGCAGCTGCAATATCAAACATTTTTGAGAAATTCATTTTCAATTCTCAGCAATTATGCTGTATAAAAGGCAACATTACAGTAGATGAAATGTTAGTACTATTCAGGGGAATTGGATGGATTAATGTTTCCTGCAATTTTGCCATTATTGTACTCAGTTTAACATTTTTTTGTAAAACTATTTCATATATCATGTCATCATCAAATAAATTCACCCTTATTTGAGATTTAGTAGGACTTTTCACAAACTTCGATGTTTTGCTGTTAGGCCAGGCATTCCCCCTTTCAGAATGTTGTGCTCTGGGGCTCTTCTCGTTCTAACAGGCTCAGAATATTCCCATTGGAAATTATTTTTACCATAAAAGTACTGTGTTTGCTGTGAGGTATTATCAGTTGTATAGACTGCTCCAGGCTCTTCTTCCAATAAAACACTTTCTTAACTAGTATCACTCTCTGTTTCATGGTGACCATCACCTATCATGAAATCTGGATCATCATCAGAATTGTCAAATGTGTCATCATCGATACCATTTTCTTCTTCATCTAAATCCTGTAACTGTGCTTGCACTCAAGCTTCCAAGCCTGTATTAGCTGCAGGTATGTTACTCTTCTTAGAAAGTTGATCCATGTTATACCTGAAATATGACATAAATACACTCATAGAAGAAGATGCTGTAAAATAACATCCACTGAAAGCAGAATATGCCTTAATTAGAAAAATGCGGTCTATTGGACCTACCAAATTCCTGTATTTAATATGAAATATGCGGTATCTCAGGCACACTCCTCTAAACAATACTCTGTATGTCTTCACTGACAAAGTAAAAGTGATTGTTGACTGCTGCTTTACACGCGGCAAGTATTGCGGCGAAGGTACTGGGAAAGTGAAGCTTTATTGTCAAAAGTATGATCATATGGGGTATCAAGGGAAATTTGTGACTGGATTGAGGACTTTTTGGCAGGGAGGACACAGCATGTTATCTTGGATAGAGTGTCATCGTCAGATGTAAAAGTAACTTCGGGTGTGCCCCAGGGAAGTGTGTTGGGACCCTTGCTGTTCATGTTGTATATTAATCACCTTGCAGACAATATTAATAGTAAAATCAGGCTTTTTGCAGATGACACAGGTACCTTAATGAAGTACTATCAGGGAGAAGTTGCATAAATATTCAGTCAGATCTTGGCAAGATTTCAACATGGTGCTCTAAGTGTTCAGAAATGTAAAATTGTGCACTTCATAAAATGAAAAAATGACTATAATGTCACTGAGTCACAGCTGGAATTGGCCAACTCATACAAATACTTGGATGTGACAATTTGGAGGGATATGAAATGGAATGATCACATAGGTTCACACACGGGTAAAGCAGGTTGTTGACTTTGGTTTATTGGTAGAATACCAGGAAAGTGCAATCACTACTACTAAAGAGATTGCTCACAAATCACTCATGCGCCCCATCCTAGAATATTGCCCAACTGTGTGGGACCCATACGAGATATGACTAACAGGGGATGGGATGTTGACTGTTCACAGATAAGGGCAACATGAATGGTCACAGATATGTTTAAACCATAGGAGAGTTCCACAGAGATACTAAAGGAACTGAAATGGGAGATTCTTGAAGACAGATGTAAACTATCCTATTAACAAAGTTTCAAGAACCGCCTTTAAATGATTACTCTTGGGATCTCCTACAATCTCCTATGTTCCAGTCAAGCTGGGATTGTGAGGATAATATTAGAATAATTACTGCACACCCAGAGGCATTGAAACAGTCATTCTTCCAGCACTCTGTATGTGAATGGAACAGGAAGGAACCCTAATGACTGTTACAAGAGTATAGATGTAGATGTAGATGTTGAACCGAACTACTCAAACATTTGGGGCCATTACCGGATAAGGGGAACACATGTAGCATCATTTACATTACGCAATCCACGATCACTTAAAAATTTCCTCAGTGCTACAGTCGCTGAATCACCATTTTTACCATTCTCACACAGAGAACATGTTGTCTACTCCAAAAAAGCACTCCCTATTGACTGAATTCCTAAAGGCCAAGCAAGCGATCAACATACCCCTCAATCTCCTCTGATTTACAAGCACATGTGCAAAGAGCTCTTCAAATATAAACTTCCTTTTGAGACACCTTTTATTAAAGATGACAATATGCAAAATATCTGTAATTTTTCAAATTAAAAATTGGCATAATATGCAGAGCAAAAGGGAATGAACTAAAATGTTTAAATTTTGCTCTGAGCAAAAGGGAATGAACTAAAATGTTTAAATTTTACTCTAACAATTTTATGAAAAGGGAAGTTGCTACTGACCATATAGCGGAGATGCTGAGTCGCAGATATACGCAGTGAAAACACTGTCACAAGTAAGCTTTTGGCCATGAAGGCCTTCATAATAATAATAATAATAATAATAATAATAATAAAACACACACACACACACACACACACACACACACACAGAGGCAAATGCAGCTCACACACACGACTGCTGTCTCTGGAAACTGAAGCCACACTGCAAGCAACAGCACCAGTGCATGATGGGAATGGCGACTGGGTGGGAGTAAGGAGGAGGCTGGAGTGTGGAGGGGGAGGGATAGTTGGGCATGGGTGGGGGGACAGTGAAGTGCTGCGTGGGAGTGCGCAGGGACAAGGTGGAGAGAGGGGAGGGCAGCTAAGTGCAGTTAGGAGGCTAGGGCCAAGGAGAGAAGTAAAAAGACTGGGTGTGATGGTGGAATGAGGGCTGTGTAGTGCTAGATCAAGGATGAGGACACCCTATCCACATTCCTCCAGGACCTCAACAGCTTCTCCCCTATTTGCTTCACCTGGTCCCAATCAACCTACCAAGCCACCGTCCTAGATGTTGCCCTCCACCTTAGAGATGGCTACATCAGTATCTCTGTCCTAATCAAACCTACTAACCACCAGCAATACCTCCACTTCGACAGCTGCCACCTGTTCAATACCAAGAAGTCCCTTCCAAACAGCCTAGCCACCCGTGGTCATTACATGTGCAGTGACGAGTGGTCCCTCTTGAAACATACCAAGAGTCTCACTGGAGCCTTCACAGACCATAATTATCCTCCCAATCGTGTACAAAAACAAATCTCCTGTGCCTTATCTTTCCAGCCTCCCACCACCTCACAAAGTCTCACTGTCCAGCCACAGAGGAGTATTCCCCTCGTAACTCAGTTCCACCAAGGACTGGAGCAGCTGAATTCCATTCTCCACCAGGATTTTGACTATGCCTCATCATGCCCTGAAAAGAGAAATGCCCTGCCCACTATCTTTCCCACCCCTCCACAGTGGTATTCTGCCGTCCAGCAGCAACATTTCAGTGTCCCCGACTCCTCCCCTACTATCGCTCCCCTTCCCCACCCCAGCCTCCTCCACACTGCCTCTCCCATTATGTACTGGTGCTGCTGCTCTGCAGAGTTTGTGTGTGTGTGTGTGTGTGTGTGTGTGTGTGTGTGTGTGTGCGTGCGTGCGTGCGTGCGTGCGTGGGTGTGTGTTTTGTCTAAGGCCGAGTCTTTTTGTTGTGACTATCTGCTGTTCTGCTATATGGTGAGTAGCAACTTTCCTTTTCATAATATTGTTGCATTCCGTCTCGGATTTTCCATTGTTAAATTGTATTCTATGCACACTGTAATTTGGCACTTTACATGGGTGCTACTGGGAGAGACTGTTAGGGTTATTGAACATGAACAAGTTTCTTTACTAAATTGACTATAGGTGTTGGGTGCATGGTCCTACCAACAAGTAAATCAGCTGCCAGTCACGTCATGAGTAGGTCAGTGAGGTCAGTGTTTTGTTGTCATCTGGTATCATCAGAAGTGAACCAATTTACTCACTAATGGGTTTTGTGCTTTTGTCTCTTCTTAAGCTTTATTTTATTATTCAATCTGTGTTTGTCACAAATTGTGATGGTTGCGTAAGGGCTTGACATTTTTCCTAATTGTGTTCACCACCAGTGAGATCAAATATTGGAAAGTAAAACATGATACAGGTTTCATATAGCAGAGTAAAGAAATAGCCTGCACTGTGCATAAATAGAACATAAATAGACAAGAAAGTTTTTTTAGTGGAAAATGTTTCAAGGATGAAGCAGTCAGCTTTATTGAAGGAGAAAGATATTGTGTTTTTTAATTATTTTATTTTATTATTTTTTTAGTGTATTTGCCACTTAGAAAAATATCAAAAGCCAGTGTATAAAGCAAAATGATGCTATGTACTGCCTTCTAAATACTGTTTTATATGTTTATATATGTATATCTTCTAAAACAAATATATGTTGATATTTTTATATGATACTTTTCTTGTTCTTCTCGTTCTCAGCTGTGTGGAAAATTTACCATAGGACCATTTTCAAGAACATTGATTACAAAATGGTTCTTTGGTTATTAATAAACTCTACTATCGTTCCTAGTTTCTTAATGCTGTCACTTCATTGTATTCCATCTTTTTATAAGAAGGATGCTCTACTTTAATTTCACTTTCAGTATTGTGCTATGCAATGTGACATTGTGTTGATGTTTTGCCTAATGTGAACTCACCGTCATTTGCCAAGAACATACTCTTCTGTTCCACAACGTTCACTTGATATCCAATGCGAATTGTCCTTAACACAAAAAATGAGTGCCAAACTCCACAGCAGACATCACTCTGTCCACACAATTTTACATGATTGTGTAAACACAATTGAGTCCAGTACAGGATAAATTCTCCAAGAGTGCTGCAGTAGACTCATTCACTATGAGTAGTGTAATGAGGCATAAAATAGCTGGTATGAAAGAGGCAGAAGTTACTCTTCATATTCCCGTATTCCTAACACCCCCATGTGAAATGCCAAGTTACTTTGTGGGTGTAATAAACAAGGCTCCCAATTCAAGTAATTATTAATATGAAAACCAAGAGGTGTAAAAGTTGTATGTTTCTATTGCCTTTCTCCCAGGTTCTGTGTGGGTGGTGAAGCTGTGTCCTGCCTCACTTAATTTGTATGTGCTGTGTATTGTGAAACTCCATTTGCAGAAAATATTTGTGTAAATTTTCTTAGCTGTTATATATGCTGCTATGCATCTAACTGAATTGATTGCAGTACTTGTATTGTCAACAAACAAGAACTGTTGACCTATTTTCAATATAAGGTGAGAGACATAAGGAATTGGACTGCATATGATCCTTGGAAAAAGCAACGGACTAAATTAAACCAACAAGAGTGGGAGTGCATCCATAATCAAACACTGTGTTATGCTGATAGTAATTTCTTCCCATTATGTGTTGGCTAAGAGCTTGAAGTCTGTGACTTACAGTGATAAAATTTATGATGATTTTCCCTTATTCTCCGTATTTAGATAATCAGTAGTCATAGTAGGAAGCTCAGTAAGATTTTTTAATGAGAACTTACTGAGCTTCCTAACATGACTACTGATTAGCTTAGTAAGGGGAAATCCTTGTAAATTTTATTGCTGTAAGTCACAGACTTGAAGCTCTTAGCCAACAGAAAATTCTTTTGGTGTTAATTTCTTTCATCTTGTATGTATGCTGAATTGATGAGGGATGTGCTCAATAGAAGGGCCTTTTTGTAGATTAAAAAATCACAAAGCACTTTCCTTTAATTTTATAACCATAAAATTATTTTTCCAGGACAACATGCCACTGGAAGCACTGTGGTATTTCATGTCAGCAGCTCTAATCCCACTGCCAGTTTATATATTAAGGTAAGTACTAATTTGGGAGTTATATTTATGTGTATTGGAACAGATGTGTAGTAATTATTATGATTATATTCATATTATAGACATGTAAAGTCTCTTTTATATGTTTTTCCTTTTTTTTCATAGTCAGTCAAATCATATGAACTTTGTGAAGAACTTTGCATGTAGGCTTGTCCAGTTAAGCACTGTTGGTGGAGATGAAATCCAGAAAATTGAAAGATGTTCAGGTCAGTAAATGCAGTTATCCACTTACATAATTAACCCCTCAATATAAAACCTTGAGTTATCTCGTTTTTATTATTTTGTCAAGAACCTAAAATCCCGAAAATAGTTGGCAATGTCAACACTTTCTAGATAAGATTAATACAGGAGATCCAAAGGAGAATACTGTGTTTCATCATGAGTTCATTTAGTAAGTGTTAGAGCATCACAGGATTGCTCATCAAATTCCAGTGGCAGGTGTCACAAGAAAGCTGCTTCACGTCACAGAGGTATCTACTATTTAAAATTCTGAGAGTACCAGACAGTAGTTCTTCTTGCACACCATTTGAGACTGAAGAGGAAAGGGGGTAAACGAATGTGGTCCTTCAAAGTACTCACCGTAAGGTTGTTTGGGCAATGTGGATGTACCTATAAGTGCTGAATTAAACAAAAGTGTTTGAATATTTCTTCAGAAGGATGTGAGAAGATACATCAAAATTATGGCAATAGAAACAATTGAAAAGAATAAGAATACGAAGAAAACAGAGCAAAAATTTGTGTTTGGTCTCCGCAACTCAAAACTCCCACTATATAGTGAGTAGCAATCTATCCTTTTTCAAAATATTGCAAGAAACTTATGTTGGGTAGACACCTGGGTTCACCCATTAAAATGGCAGATATTGCCATTGAATGAGCATTCTGAGATTTTTTAAATGTTTATTGAACTGAAGAAATGCATCAGAACCACAGATAGCGAGTAGTGATGTTGATGACATTCCAAAAGTAAATACATGTGAGATAGATAAGGCAATTTGTGAAACAAATACTAACAAAGAGATAGGGGGGCTGGCCAGTACTTACCTCAGCTCAGTACAGCTGATAGATACACAAAACAGAACAGAAAATTTACGTATCCTAGCTTTCGGAACTTTGTTCCATCGTCAGGGAGGAGTGAGGGGGAAAAAAGGGGAAGAAGGGAAAGTTGATTCAGTTACTCACAACCCAGGTTATGAAGCGACAGGGGAAATGTAAACAGGGAGGGTAGCAAAGATGGAGGCATAGGTGTCAGAGGGAAGCCAAAGATATTCTAGTGTAAGTATTGTGCAGCTTCAAACCAAAGAGGATGCATACAGAAGTATACATCTTTACTGGATTGGCTGTCGGATCGGAAATTACCTGCTCTGACACCTCAAAATCTCCATACTGTGCCAGAAGATCCATCCACATGTGCCCTGGCTCTTCATTGGACATTTAACAAATATAAAGAACACAAAAATTTTGTAGTATCTTGAAAAAAACACTTAATATAGTAGAATCAGTTACCATGCATTGAAATAAATTGCGCAACTTTCTTCACCATATATCGTGAAGATGACATGACTTGTAGTGGTGCAAGCCCAAATGTCAAAACACTACTGGAGGGGAGGAGTGGGATAAGGGGGAGGAGAGTAACAGAGAGCAGGAAAGGTGTCCTGGGGGGGGGGGGGGTTAGCAGGATGTCTGAGTTTGGATGGGAGCAAGGAAGAGGAAGAGACAGGTGGGGATACAGACCAATGAAGATTGAGGCCAAGGGGGTTGTGGCAATGAAGAGTATATTGAAGGTAGAGTTTGCATCTGTGCAGGGAAGAATCCAGGCAGCACAGGCTGTGGAGCAGTTGTTGAACTCAAGCAATTGTGTGGTCCAGCTATCTCCTGGCCACAGTTTGGTGGTAGCCATTCATGTGGAGAGACAGCTTGTTAATTGTTATGCCCATGTATAATGCTGCACAGTGTTTGCAACTAAGTTATTAGACCATGTTGCTATTTTCTTTCACTGACATACTGAAGAATATGTAAATGTCAGTGTTACATCTCCCATTAGTCTTCATCATGATAGAATAAGATTTAAACTTAAGAGAGAAGTCAAATAAGAACATTCGTGTTAACAGTTATCATGTACACATATCCTGTGCTAGAGTGCAAGAGAATGTTCTCAGATCGTTAAACTGGGAAAACAATGAAGGTAGACATGTTAATGTAACATAACATATTTCTGATTGTATAGTTGTATTTGCCTTGAATTCACTTAAATTTCAATAACAGATGGAAAAACTTAATAGATCAAGTTTGAACATAGGCTTGAAAATCAAATTATAAAACTGATGTAATGTACAATGAATATAAACAAATGATGAAATCGTAGAACCAATCAATGGATTTTTGTTAAGGAGAGCTGAAGAAAATCGCTGAACAAACAACAAAAGAAAGAAACAGAAGAGTAATAATCACCTCAAGTGCTTTTGATAAAGTAATATTAGCGATTTGAAAACTAAGCTTCCCAGTGTATGAGAAGGAAAGTTTACAGTCAGTTTATATTAGCAGTTTGGACTTACAGTAGTGAGCTGTGGATTTTCAGCCTGAAAATCTTTAAAGAATTGAAGGTTGCTTAACAAGCAGTGGAGATATGCATGTTGGGAATTTCTAGGACAGACAGGAAAACAAACAAGTGGATCAGGGAACAGATTGTAATGGAGGGAGTTATTACGAGTATAATGAAAATTAAATGCATGCGAGTGAGACATGTAGCCAGTGAATGGGTGGAAAATGAAAAAGGAAGTTCTTTTCTGGATTTCAAGAGATAATGAAAGTCTAAGATGACTGCATAATGGAAAGTGGGTTGAAGACTGGGCAACATGCATATGCAGAAGATCTTAGTGTGTGGAAAAGTTGAGAGGCCATTATCTAGTATTTTGTGTCAATGGCTGATATTGATTCAATCCCTACTCTGTGTTTGCTGTATGTTAGAGTTGTTTCTTGTTTATCATTTAGTGAAAAGGGCATGCGGTATGTTACCCAGCACCCACGATCTCTTGAAAGTTGACTCGTCCAGTAGGGAACAGCCATTCAACAGTGTGGGGAATGGGTCTGCCCACATCTTTCAGTTTCCTCCTTAGAGTTCTCATCAAACGCTCCAACAGATAGATAACTTCCTGCCTAGCAATCACATCAAATCCTGAAACATTGTTTTGTGTACTAAATGTGCAGTTCAATACCTCCTTCACATCAAATATGTTCTCCTTACTAACTTTTCAAAGTCAATTATGTGGGATTCATGTCAGGTGAAATTGAAAAGTGTTCACATAAGAAACATTAATAAACAGAGTCAAGTGTAATGAAAACAGAATGAATGAACTCATTAAGGTAAGACACACAGATATTCTCAACACACATTTATTCTCAGATACTATTCCTAATCTTTGCTGTACAAATTGTGAACATTGTCTCATTTCAAAATTGCAAAAAGGTCTACTCATTTAGTCTCATAGCATGCGTCAAATTCTATAGCACAACTCTATTACAAGAACATATTCATATAGTGTATCATAGATTTTAACTCAGTCAATAAATAAGATAGAACTCTAGAAATTACATCATCTTACATACTAAATTCCAGACAAACAAAACACAGTTATCTAGTCTTATGTGTATGCGGATAGATTTAAACTCGGTCAGTGGATAAGATGGAACTCCAGAAGCTACATGATCTTATATACTACATTCATGGCAAACAAAACAAAATTACATAGTCTTTAAAATCTACAGACATAGTGAATATTTTCTTCTAAGACTAAGTATCATTATGCATCCATGTTCATATGTCTTGTCCTTTATACTAAATGTTAACAGTGCTTGACATTTTACGTACTTGCTTTGCTTACCAGTGGCACCTTTTATCTTTACATGTACAATGGGCATTTCCTCAAAAATCTTACTGTAATGGATCTTGTCTCCAAATTGTTCAGATATACCACAAATCGGGCTACCTGTATCAGTCAAACAATTCCCTTCCCACTGATCAATCTTAATTTTAATGTAAGGACATCCAAAATCTGAATCATCAGCTTTGTTAGTGGACACTTCATGTAAGAAATCACTTTCAGTTTCATCAAATGCTACATCCACACAGTTTTGCAGAGTTTTATCAATTTTACTGGTGTCATAGCATTACTGTGGTTACACATGTTATCAGGTAAGATTGACTGCACTGAAAGGGTTCCATAGCTCAGCTAACATAACTAATTGCAGAAGGAACACACAGTATATTACTGTCAAAATTACATTTCCTACTTAGATCTTCTTTCACTTCATTCCACCAATTTGGATAGAAATTTTGACTAACCACAGCTAACTTATTCCAGAATACACATTTCTATGTTATCATCAATTTGGTCCCAAACAAATTTCAAAAAGTTTTCATCTTTATTCTCTAAGCTTACAGATAACCCACCTTTACTGTCTGGATCATTACTCTGCATGACATTAATGAAAAACTGCTGTGACTGGACTGGTATTCCACGACTCTCACTTACACCTTCACATACATCACTTACCTCACCTCTATTCACAAATAATTTTGAAACTTCATTATTCTTAAACTCAACAAAAACCTGATTCTCATCATCATCATCATATTCTCCCAAAATTACTTCATCAGTAACATCATTAACAACACAAGTTTCATCTCCATTACAGTCACAAACATCACCTACATTCATTTTCAGTAAGCTACCAGTCTCAGACTTACCAACCCCAGCGATTTCATAGCTCTCATTCAGATTCACATCAAAATTACCACCTAATTCAGATCCAATACAGTCATCACCTGTTTTACATACATCAGTAACATTGTTCTCCAACCAAGAGAAGAAATCAGTAGTACACACTAAATCAGAATTCTCATCACTCTCACATTCAGGTTTGTGATTAGTGCCTACATCATTATAATCAAACATAGTATTCCAGAACTTTTGATCAAAACATAAATGAGACATCTGATATTCCTTCAGTTCAACTTCAGATACCTGTGCCACATTATTAATACTGTTATTATTGTCTAATTATAAGTGTAAATTGGAGGTCCTGTACTTGTTATGTTTCCTCACCCCAGAACTGTGGACCTTCATTGAGGTGGACTGCCATTTCCTAAATAGTTGCCTCTATGATTGTTTCTCGTATTAAATTGCCCATGGTTACCCCTATTATTCCTATTCTGCTGATGTTCAAAATTTCTGTGTCTATTACCATTTTGACCCTGATAGAAGTTACCACTATCTCTGTTCCTGTAGTTGTTAACATTGTGATCTCTATCATTTCGATTGTTATGATATGTGCTACTTTCTACTGCCCTATCCAGCCTGTCAACATATCATAAAAGTTGTTCAAGGCAATCGTCAGGTCCGTGTACTAAATCCCACTGCAACCTCTCTGGTAATCTCCTTTTTAGTGCACCAGTCAACGTCATTTCGTCAAATGGTTTGTCAAGATGTTTTACTTTTTTAAGTTGATTCTTACAAAACTCTTTCAGTGTATTGTCCCTATTCCTATAATTAGGACCGTTCAGAAATTCAGTTTTAATTCTCCCTTGTTCAGCACCTGACCAAAATTTATTTAAATTTTTTTTTCAATACTTTGATATGTCTGCCAATGACTTAAATTTAGATTTACCCAAGATAGAGCTTCACCTGCAAGACATCTTTTAACAAATTTAATTTTTTGATTGCCTCTCCTGCCTGACACATAACTATCTCTACAATGCTGTAGAAAATCCACTGGATTAAATTGACTAATGGAAAACTTTTGATTGGAATGTTGGACCACTCAATACCATTATTTTAATTCATATTGTTATGAATACAGTTTTCCTTAATTACTGAAATTTTTTGGTCTAAGCATTTACGTTAGCATACTGTTTTCAACATATAGAATTTTTTTAAAATCTGAAATACTAAAGTTCTGTTCCATTTTTTCTGCTATGGCTTTTTGTTCAACTGTATCATCTACATCACTTCCCTCATCTCTATTCATTTTCTTAGCAATCACACGAGTCCACAAAAAAAAGTCTTCTTTCATTTCATTTGGTCCGTCATTGTTTATTTTATCTCATCACTGTTGGTCCGACGGTGTTGGGCAGTTCTCGGGTCTTCTTTTGTTGAGTGATTGAAGTTCATTTATATAAAAATGCAAATAATAATTGTCCTTTCTTATTCTGCAACAGACAAAACTTTGTTATCAGTCAACAGATCCCGAACGAGCCCCCACTTGTAATCTTGCCCTCCCACACATCATTATTTAAGTTCCATGTCTCTGCAAAAAGTTTAGAAAGCTTTGAGAGTTGTAAGATATACAAAAGAAAAACTTTTTATTTATCTTCATTGTCTCTTTGTTGTTGGCTCCAAGTCCTGTGTCTAGAGTACATTCTTGAGGCTGTAATTTTTATAATGATGCGGGTTCTTGTTGAACTGAATAACTGCTGAAGATTTGCCTGTTGCTATGAATATCCTTTAATTTTATCCCATTCTTTTATATCACACCAACTTCACTATTCCACTTCAGAACATGAATTCACATTGTTGTTGACAAGGTTAGAAATTCGTCTACTTCAGTCAGAGGCATGCCCACTACTCCTGACATTCTGCAATGTTCACAATATTCCAAAGAGTCCACAAACATTCTTGACAAAAGTTGTATCTTCGCTAAAATATATTATTATTTTGCAAATGAGTCCAGAAACAAATTTAATAATTATCATCAGATTGTGAAATTAATAACAGGAATTTAAAGTATACTAGAAATTTCGTAATTTTAAATATTTTTAAAAGAAGAGCAATTTTAACTGTCAGTGCATATCGATTGTAACACATTAATTTCTTTTTATACATTTTAGCCTCAAATATAATGCTTCATATACAAAATCATATGAAGTTCATTCAGTTAGACAGCTGATATAATGTTCATCTACGTAAGAATCGATAGTATACATGGTATCGGTTATTTGTATAAAAAAGAAAGGTAATGTTAGAGGAGGGTGATGCATTACACAAGCTGGGTGAAATGGCCTGTTCTGCAGGAGTAAAAGTAAATGGCAATAACATGAACGCAATATGCCATAAAAATGGAAAATGTATCTGCTCACATTATAGTGCAACAGAAGGTACTACAATTGATCAGTTTGCTTATGTTAGCAGCCTTTTCTGTAATGAGAAAGATGTAAATGCAAACATCAGAAGCAGAATTGGGAAAGCGTCTGCATTCTTCCAAAGTATTGATCCATATGGCAATTAGACACTGTATGTCCACAAAGTTTTGGCTTTACTACTCTATCATCTTACCAATGGCTGTATCCACAAGTGAGACCTGGAAAATGTCAATAAAATCAGCACACAAGCTCAATGTTTTGCTCAAGGTGAATTTTGAAGATCAGTTATTGTCACCCCATGTCAAATAATGAATTACTGAGAAGAAGTGGTCTATGCGACCCACACAAAATTGTTGCTAAAAGAAGACTGAAGCTTGTGGAACATGTTCTGTGCATGAAACATGGAAGACTCCCGAAATCACCACTGTTGTGTAAATCATTGGTTGGATACAGTAGTAGAGGAAGACCTCGTATCACTTAGAACTGAACTTTTGCAAAGGACCTCCAGTGCATGACATGAACTGGGAAGCTGCTGGAAACATGGCAGCTGATCGACTTCACTAGAGGAAACTTCTTGCTTGATATGCAATTTAGCATTGGAGGAACTAAGTCTAAGAAAGTAAATAAAAGGAGGAAGGTGAATAGAGAAATTGGTTCTATGGATTTGAGAATTAGTTGAATCATTAGCTGTTAATGTAGTAGTGCATGTGAATGATCCAAAATGACCTGATAAAAGAATGACAAAAATGGGTTGGTTGTCCTTGTTAATTGACACAACCAAGAAAGAGAAACAACTCAAAATAGTTTGTGCAAAGGAGTAAAGAGGTTCGAGAAATAAAATTAAGAGAAAGTAGTTCTGTGTCAAAGTTTTCATTTGTGTCACTGTACTACTTTATGTGTTAGTTTGTGTAGCACTATTATCTGATGTCATTTACATTTACTGGAATGTTAATTACATTTTATATTATTATCTTATCTCTTGACAGAAATTGCGGCATCCAGAACACAAGAGGTAGTTCGTGACATGTTCATTGCATTGTTGACTTCCAGATACTGCCTAAGTGAAGGTATTACTCCAACCATAAAGGGAAAGCGGAGTGCTGAAATATGTACTCAGATTTTGGATGCACTCACTCAACAGGTTTCATTTTTCTTTTGTCTATTGCATTCATTTTTATATTTGGTACAACTGTAGTTCTCTCAGGTACCTATTTAAATGTGAAATTTGTGCCACCATCATACTGCATCAGTTATTGTTGGTGTTTTTAAATTGACTTGCAATTGTGTAGATTAATTTTTGTGTGATGGGGAAAGATAAGCTGTAGAATTCTTACCTGAGGAGGTAGGACCAAATAACACTGACAGGGGCCCACATAAATGAAATTCCAGACATAGGGAAAACAAACTGCCAAATTTAATGTTTGAAAGCCATTTAAGAACATTAGTGTAGATAGTAAAGGTAGGACATTTAACAAGATGTGTCTAATGTTCAGTAAGTGATATGTAAAACTACAAACAAAATATCAATCTTAATCTTCAGAGTAAACTGTATGCCCAAATACACTTTTGGTTACATTTATAAAGATGCTGAAAACTATTAGAATGGAAAAAAGTATACAGATGCCAGATCAGGGTAGCATAATGGATGTTTTAAATAAGTTACACACCAAATAACTAAATAGTTTCAGACATGGATTCCAGCATTCATATGAGTACAATGGCACCTCACTTCGCCCTCCAGTCCTACACACTACTTATTGAACACATTATATATATAGCAGTGTCCATTATCAAACTGGTCTGTAGTATTCATCTTTTACAGCTACACTCTTAGTATTTGTGTTCCATTCTCTGACTACTTTCTCAAGTGCACAAAAGTTCACTTTGTTCAAAGTTAAATTTACAGAAATTACAATTAAAACTTAACTCATTAAATTAACTGAATACATTGAAAAATTGTGTCTTTTTAACAATTTCTTCTACTGCAAGAGTTAGACCAAATTATTTGTTTAAATCATGAAATTAACAAATATCATTACCCAAACAATACTTTAGACAAAACTGTTAATTACTTTGGAATTAATTCACGGCTGGTTTTTCTAACATGTTCTCGAATAGAGCCAAATAGATACTTTAAGATTACTATTATTTTGTCTTCCAAATGTTTATAATTAGAACAGAATTGATATTTGTTTATACATAAACAAAAGAATTTAAGTTACGAAACAATTACTGATTTCACCCTGTAATAAAAGATACTAGCTAGGCACAGTTGAAATAAATAAGAAAATCAATTACATACATATAACTAAGCACAAAATTAGATCTGGTGTTAAATTCTTTAAAACTGAGGGCCAACCTTTCTCTTTTATGAAAATACAGATTATACCCATGTATGTTAATGGTAATTAGTTCAAAAATGAAAAAAACAAATTTAAGTAGGCAGATGGAAAAAGAAGAGGGGAATTAAAATTATCCCAGCTTGCTTCGTCACACTTTCCATTGACACTTGATTTCTACCTTGGAGGTAATAGCATCAGATGTTATCCACTGTGCTGATTGTTTGCAGTAAATATGTCTTGTGGCCACATGTCTGTCTGAACAGTCTTTCATCCAATTTTGTTGGTGGCACCCTTAATTTTTCATTGTAGAATCTTCCTTTTTTTCTAAAAGACAATTGAAGAGTACTGGAGATAATCTATCACCGTGACTTATACCCATATTTATTTTAAAGGGCTTAGAACTTTCAGCCTTGATCTTTACTCTGAAGACTATGCCTCTAGGCATTTCATCAATTAGATTTGCCACTTAAGTTTTAACACCAAATTCTCAGATTTCTTTGTGTAGCATTTTCATATCAACTGCTCCACAAATGTTCCAACTTTTTTTTTTTATAAAAATCAATATTCTGTGACATATAGTAGATTTCAGATTGATTATCTGTTCTGGTCAGGCTGCTAGGGTCTCCTTATCTATTGTTACATGTTGCACTTAGTTTTGTCAAAACTTGAAGTCTCATATCTTGCTGTCCTGCAAAGATATCCTGGAAACTGGTGCTATGAATGGTGGTGCCAGGTGATGTAGATCAAACAAGAAGTTAATGACCTGTTCCAGTTTCACAGTTTATACAGGTAAAGAGACATGTATCTCCTCCTCCATAAACATAGCCGGAAGAGAACTAATTCAGCCATTAATTAGAGTCACTTTACAGAGACAAGATATACAATGTCAGTAAGTCACAGTGCTCATGAAACAGTTTGTAATATTGTCATCAGAATTTATCACATTGTACAGTATTGTACTACAGATTGTATATGTGGATGGTTTTCCCAGATTTCCCAGTAAAAAATACACTTCTTTCTTCCTGAAAATGCACATTTTTGGGTGAAAATGCCCTTTTTCCAGGTGAAAATACACTATACCCCTGGTGAAAGTACATTTTTTCCTTGTTAAGTGACAATATACTTCCTCTCGGAGCTGTAAAACATATCAGGCCTTTGAGTGGAAAAGGTGTTCTACACCGGCATAGGACTTTCCAACACTCCCAGCAAAAAATAACATTTCTGAAAAATCTTTAATGCATTGCACATGTAATATGCAAATTTTGATATTACAAAAGTATAAATACAAATTCACCAAATACAGCATGGTAATTTATGAAAACAGAACACCAAAATATATGAAGTGTGATGCCCATGCTACGATATGGAAACAGAAACCATAGTAGTGCTCCACGTGGGATGGCAGTGAACTTTGAATTCGGGAAAATATAATGCAATAATTTGTGTTCATGCTTTGTGAAATACAAGTACTAGATGATATTTTTCATCAACGAAAGCTAAGCTTCCACATATTCCAAATTCTGATTGTCAGAATTTGTTTGCTGCTTTTTCCGAGTATGTGGTTAGGCAGGATCCTAAGAACACAGCTAAAACTGCAGCAGCTTAATATTTCTGACAGCCACTATTGTAAATTTCACTGCTGTGCACTAAAAATTTTAGGGGTTACCTGGCTGAATGCGTATTCTCTTGAGCACTTCGACTTTTCCATAGAAAAGTCAATTACATATGGAATTGCTCAAGAATGCACCTTGCACTTTCTTTTTGAAGGATAATTATACATTTTGCCATCATTATTGCATAATTTGTAATCTATGAAAGAATTAAAAATGAAAACCTCATACTGAAGACTGGTCTTTTTTTTACTCTTTAAGATGTGTCAAACACGAAAGCACCAGTAAAATTTTAAATGATGACATAAATATGCAAGGGGTCTGTAATTTTTCTAAGTGTCTGGTCCTCAGATTGTTAAGTTTTGAAAGAGTCAAGTGCTCCATGATTTAAGAAATTCAGTGCCCATTATCATACGTAACATAATTTGTCTTGCATAAAAGGAAATTTACTTTGAAAGTAATGCTTCTCAAACCAATGTTTGCAATATTTTCCCACAACTTGTTAGAAAAGTAAACTGTTGTGACATCACGCTCATTGAAAGCAGTTTGTTGTTACGAAGTATTGCGCAGTCTTTGTCCTGAAGCTTGTGGCACATTTTGCTGTCGATAGACACTTGTATGTGCACGGTGTTTTTTGTTGTAAATAGCATATTTTCTTTGCAACTAAAGCTTTATTTTCGTGTTGCTCTCTCTTTATGTTTTATTACTGCAGTGTTGTTCTGCAGTAGCGGGCTGAAGAGTATCAGTTTATCAGTTCTTACCAGTCAAAATTATGGAAATTTGACTGAAACTTAAAATAATGTAAAATTCTCAGAAACCCAAAGAATTCGTGGATATTTCCCAGATTTTTCTCAGATGAAAAAATTTCAGGGTTTTTCCTGGATTTCCCGGTTGTTGTGGGGCATATACACCCTGTACTACTGTTATATAATTCACAAGAGTATGTCGAACACTATTATTGCATGTCATCTGAAAGTCCATTTATGAGTATGACATCCATCACGAAATGTTTTGTATGGTTCTAAATTAATCTAAACCTTAAATACTGACCGAATTGATTATTGAGGAGTGATGAGTTCGTCTGATTCAGAAGAAATACAGCCATAGAATTATTTGGTCAAAGTTCAGAATCTTGCAACCATTAAAGTTCGAATTTTTAGTATCTGAACTATTAATGTCAATTATTTCTTAAGTTAATTAATTTCATATAATTCCAAATATGTTCTCAGAAAGTTGAGGATGTCTGCTTTTGAGTGAGTGATAACAGTACTTCCTCTGCTACTTATTATCTCACAACATTTTACAGTTATATGACGTCATCATAAATTTTAGTTAGCTGTAGTTTTTATTTACTTGGGCTATTGGTAAAATGAATTGCAACATTGTTATCAGGGATGTAAATATAAAGAACTGAAATATAAGTTTAAATGAGATTTTGCATAGGTAGCAGTTTGACATATTCCTGTGTGTATAATATACAGGATTTGTACAGAAAGTAATGTGTCACACTTATTATTATTATTATTATTCACGTAGTAGACGCTTTGTGGATCACGTGAAACTTCTACAGTTCTTCCTGCAGTTTTTCTATGAGACCTTCATTTTCTCACTCATGGCTTTCTTTCTTTCATCCGTCCACTTTGTACCGGTCTTTTTGGCTCTCGTCTCTGGCTGGACCTCCCACTTGTCTATTTTGCTTCTGTAGATGTTACTGTCTGCAGTGTCCTGATTGGTGAGTTGAGCATCAGTAAGGTCTCTTCGTACTCGTTCGGCCCACGTCAGGTTTTCAGTGGCTGTGAGTATCTGGCATGTGAGTTTATACTCAGGGAGTCTGTGTATGTGTCCATAGAATTTAAGGCGTCTTTTTCTAATGTCAGCAGCAATATTTGAAATTTCCTCTTAGTTTTGTTGGTTTGCAGTGTATATCCAGCTTCAGTTTTTCATGGTCTTAGGATTTTCCTAATTTCCTTAGGATTTTCCATGGTCTTAGGATTTTCCTAATTCATGAGGCCTAATGGCCTCATGAATTTCTACCTCTGTTGGTGGGAAATAGTCCTCTAGATTGTGAGGTGGCACTGGAAATTCCAATTTATCTGTTGAAACTGGACAGTTTAGCAGCTTTTCAAAAAATTTTGCTAAAATTTCACAATTTTCTTTGTTATTTAATCCCATTTTGCCATTTTCATCTTTGAAACAAATACTTGCTGCCTGATATCCTTAAGTATGTGTTTAAACGTTTGCTAAAAATTTCTAGTATTATTTTTGGTGAAATTTTCTTCTATTTCAGTAACCTGAGAATTTTCAAAGTTTCTTTTGATTTTCCAGATTATTTTTTATGTTTCTTTTGTTTGTTGTCTGAATTCTTAAAGGTCTTCCCCTTTTTTCAAAAATTTCCATTTTCTCTATTTTTGAGCACTTTCTGTTAGTGCTTCTTCACGCTCCTCATTCCACCATGTCTTCTTTTTATCCTTGGCCTATCCTAAAGTTTTCCCTGCTGCTTGAGTTATTTGCATCTGGAGTTCATGCCAATCACTTCTTTACTTGTCTCTATTTCTTCTCTAAATTTTTCTATATTTTCTTTTGTAATATTAGCTGTAGTGATGTTGTATCTGATCACTTTCTTGGTCACCTTTTTAGTTTTAGATGGGAGAAATTTTATTTCAATCTTAGAGAGATAATGACCTGAGTCGAATTCCCTATTTCTGACTATTTTAACATTCATAATTCTTGCGATATACCTTTTAGACAAGGCTATGTGATCCAGTTGAAATTCTCCTAGGTTTGGATTTGGATGTCTCCAAGTTTTGGCTTTTCTTGGTAGTTTGCAGAAATGTGTGGTCATGAGTTTTAACTGGAACATTTTACACATATTGATCAGTCTTTCACCATTTCTGTTTGTTCTTGAGTGTGCTGGATATTCACCTACAATAGTCCTAAATTTCTTTTCCCTCTGAATTTGCGCATTGAAGTCACCAAGAAGTTTTTAACATTCTTTGTAGGTATGATAGAAATTTCAGATTCTAAAAGATCCCAGAATTGATTTACTTTCTCCAGATTTCTTGTTGTCTGCATTTATAAGTGCATGACAGTTTATGAGAGTCTAACTTTTATTCTTGTGCTTTGTTGTTAACATGGATATTCTTTCTGAATTTGATTTAAATTCTGTTACACTGTCTACGATTTTTTTGTTTACAAAAAATGCTGTTCCAAACATCGGCTTATTTTCCATTATTCTCACTGCTGGTTTCCCTTTATAAATTCTGTAATGTTGTGTATCAACTACATTCTCATCTAAGAATCATGTTTCCTGGACTGCTATAATTTTTATATCAATCTTCTGCAGAAATAATTCTAATTCCTTTTGTTTCCCCATTTTTAGATGAGAATTTACATTTAATGTTCCAAAGTAGTACTTCTTCTTGAACTGAAACTTGGAAGGCTTTTCAATATATTCCATCTCTTCATCATCACAAATGTTGTGACTCCCCAGAACCCTAGATCCCATTGCATTACATGATGTAATGGTGAATTCCTCATCAGAGTTACCACCTGAGGTAAAGCATCTATTGTGCAAACTTTCCATTTTGTGACTTGAAGCTGTAAAAAGTAAAGAGTAGGGAATCCAAAGTCATCCCTGAATTCCAAAAGTAAGACCAGTTTGTTAGCCTGTAATATTACTTATTCAACTGCCACTAACATGTGGAACAGACACTGTTGGGGTACCACCACTGACATGTGAACCGTCATGTCTTTGTCCACTTTGGCCTTGGACAAGAGGCCACCTCTTCCGCCAGCTCCCCTGTACCGAACTCCATCTTCTCCGCCTTTGCTGCCATTGAGGTCTGTTATTATTATTATTATTATTATTATTATTAGTGTTATTCAGGGTGTATACACTCCAGCAGAAAGTTGGGAAAACCTGGGAATTTTCTAGAATTCCAGGAATTTTTCATTGGTTTAGTCTTTGGTTAAATTTTTGTAATTTTGACTGGTAAGACCTGAGAAACAGCAAATGTATCAAAGGCTTTAGGATGAAGACCGTGGAATACTTAATAACAGCAAACTGCTTCCAATGAGCATGACATCACAACTTGTGACATTCGCCTGCTTTATTTCATCATTGATTGTACTCAGTGTCGACATACTGTGTTGCTATACTGGCAAAAAAATAGAGGATGGAAGTTCAACACTGACTACTTTAAACGATGTAGCCGACAGCTGCACATTCACGTTTCACAGTTCTTTACTTTCACTGTTGATAACCCACCAATAATACACAGTTGTATGGCCAGTGCACTATTGTGTAACTTTTGATAATCCTCATGAATAGTTTGCAGGCAAACATCAACATACTGCTATAATAGTTTACTGTTGAACATCTACAAGCAGTAAAAACCTAACCACACATTTCACAGTCTTTCAAATAAATTGAACAGACACTGTCATTGCTTTAACACGTGGCCTATTAGTGTAACAGTTATTTCACAGTTAAGTTGATGCATTGTTGTTGTTCTAACCAACACAGGTTTCTTGTCCGAAACTCGGCCATGGACTGACTGTCTCGGGACCAAAAATTGAGCCCTTATATATCCTCACAATAACAGGCACTGCAACTACACATTGTTCAGTGTTTAATTTACAGAAATTACAATTAAAACTCAACTCCTTCAGTTAACTGCATACATCGAAAGATTGCATTTTCTTAAAAGTTTCTAGTGCAAGGGTTAAACCGTATTATTTGTTTAAATAATGAAATTAACAAATAACGTTATGCAAACAATACTTTTGACAAAACTGTTAATTACTTTGGAATTAATTAAGGAGTGGCTTTGCTAAGATGTTTTCGAATAGTGCCAAGTAGAACCTTTAATTAGTTGTTCCTCCAAATGTTTATAGTTAGTACCGAATTTATATTTGTTTGTACGTCAACAATAGAATTTAAGTTGCGAAATAATTACTGATTTCACCCTATAACAAAAGATACTAACTAGGAATAGTCAAAATAAATTAGAAATCGATTACATACACGAAACTAAGAACAAAATTACATCTGGTGTTATATTCTTTAAAACTGAGGGTCATCCTTTCTCTTTTTGGATATGCAGATTACACTCACATATGTTAGTACATGCAAAAATGAATTTTAAGGAGGCAGATGGCAAAACAAGAGGGAAGTAAAAATATCCCAGCTTGCTTCATCACAGTTGAGTTGTGTATGAGCTGTGCCTTCTCCCGCTTCTGGCTACTTGTAGTGTGGCTGCAGCAGTAGCAAGAAGCAGTCATCCTACACAGAAAAATTTTTCTGGCATGCCCAAGCTGCCAGATTTGCGCATGCGCAGAGCAGTCTGGTTTTTAGTGGGGAGGGGGATTAGTGGACCGTGTTTATTTTTAGTCATTTTACTGTTTCCTGATGTCCTGTTTTCTCTTTGTTTACAATTCACAAGTCAAATGAAAACAAAGTGGATTTCTGTGGCCGGGAGCTATAAAGTGAATTAAAATACGAGGTGCATTCAAGTTCTAAGGCCTCCAATTTTTTTTCTCCGTACTGGAAAGAGATAGAAACATGCGCATTGTTTTAAAATGAGGCCACTTTCATTGTCAATACATCCCATTGATGGCAGCACCATACGGCAGATGGAATTTTACCGCCAGCGGCGAGAATGAGAACTGTTTTAAATACTTAAAATGGCGACGTTTTCCTTACTTGAACAGCGTGCAATCATTCGTTTTCTGAATTTGCGTGGTGTGAAACCAATTGAAATTCATCGACAGTTGAAGGAGACATGTGGTGATGGAGCTATGGATGTGTCGAAAGTGCGTTCGTGGGTGCGACAGTTTAATGAAGGCAGCACATCATGTGACAACAAACTGAAACAACCTCGGGCTCGCACAAGCCGGTCTGACGACATGATCGAGAAAGTGGAGAGAATTGTTTTGGGGGATCGCCGAATGACTGTTGAACAGATCGCCTCCAGAGTTGGCATTTCTGTGGGTTCTGTGCACACAATCCTGCATGACGACCTGAAAATGCAAAAAGTGTCATCCAGGTGGGTGCCACGAATGCTGACGGACGACCACATGGCTGCCCGTGTGGCATGTTGCCAAGCAATGTTGACGCGCAATGACAGCATGAATGGGACTTTCTTTTCATTGGTTGTGACAATGGATGAGCCGTGGATGCCATTTTTCAATCCAGAAACAAAGCGCCAGTCAGCTCAATGGAAGCACACAGATTCACCGCCACCAAAAAAATTTCGGGTAACTGCCAGTGCTGAAAAAATGAAGGTGTCCATGTTCTGGGACAGCGAGGGCGTAATCCTTACCCATTGTGTTCCAAAGGGCACTACGGTAACAGGTGCATCCTACGAAAATGTTTTGAAGAACGAATTCCTTCCTGCACTGCAACAAAAACGTCCGGGAAGTGCTGCGCGTGTGCTGTTTCACCAAGACAATGCACCCGCACATCGAGCTAACGTTACGCAACAGTTTCTTCGTGATAACAACTTTGAAGTGATTCCTCATGCTCCCTACTCACCTGACCTAGCTCCTAGTGACTTTTGGCTTTTTTCAACAATGAAAGACACTCTCCATGGCTGCACATTCACCAGCCGTGCTGCTATTGCCTCAGCGATTTTCCAGTGGTCAAAACAGACTCCTAAAGTAGCCTTCGCTGCTGCCATGGAATCATGGCGTCAGCGTTGTGAAATATGTGTACGTCTACAGGGCGATTACGTCGAGAAGTAACGCCAGTTTCATCGATTTCGGGTGAGTAGTTAATTAGAAAAAAATCGGAGGCCTTAGAACTTGAATGCACCTCGTACATGCACATAATTACAGAAGGCTGTTATTAGTTTCAGGTTTCTGATTTTATTTTATTTCCACATTTTTGGCAGTCAAGTGTTAATCACCTTGCACAACAGTGAAGTAATTTTTGTTGGCTTGCTAAATAAATGTGGCTTTTATTAATCTTTTCCGCAGATGCAGTCAATTTATAAGAAATGAATTATTTCGTTCTTCGTTATTGGCTAGTTTCAACTGTTCACTGAATTTCAGATGGTAATTTGCATCTTCTGGCATGTATGGTATTATGCCATAATGAAGATTCAAACATGAGACAATACAGTACTCCAAGAAAATTTGCATCCTGAAAAGTGCACTGAAAAGCTTAATAACAGGTTGGAGCCTACTTCATTGTGAATCTGGACATATGAATGTGTCCTTTAAGCTGAATTATGCATTTTAGTATGGTTTACAAAATTCCTATCCTCGTGGAGTATCCTCTGATGTCCTATTTCTTTTATAATGCCATATATGATATCTTAATGCTATATGTGTACGAACATATGGGCTTCCTACGTCGTCATAGTTGCCCATGTGTACGGACACCTGTATTGTGGCACTCTCTGGCAGCTGCTGAAATGAACCCATGTCTAAGAGATCACGAGAAATTTTTGCGAATGATTCTTCAAAAAGGGTTATTTTCAAAGGAAAATCTCTTTTACACAAGACGAGCTATGTTACATATGAGAATGTGCAATGTATTTCTCAAATCAAAGAGTGTTTCACTCTCATTTAAAACTTAAAACTTTCAGGACCAGCCACGTAGAATAATTTTGAGCCCAGAAGAGGAGACATTGATTTCAGTGTTTAAAATTTTACTGGCACATTTGTGTGATGTTTCTTAAAGTGTAACACACACTGAAAAGACCAATGTTATATGTGAAAGCTTAACTTTTCTTGTAGCTTATTAATCTTCAAGATGAGTATTATATGTGGAAGCATAGCTTTTCTTGTAGCTGCACTACGCACATTAATTTAAACCATTAACTTTTCCTATTTGTGTGTTCATGCTACTTAACAGTCATGTTGCTATTGGCTGACTACTACATCATGTGTGCTATGATCTTAATATCTGCTGTGATTTGCTGACGAGATCACGTGAGGTGAGCTATGATTGGCTTACAATAGCGCATTGTGTTCTCTGTTTCAATGCTTCGGAAACTTAGGTGCTGTGTTTGATGGGATTAAAATTCATACTTTTGTAATATGAAAATATGCAGCATATTGTAATATGGAAATATGCAGGATACATGTTGATGCACATCAGAGATCTTTTGAAAATGCGTTTCTTCCCCCCCTCCCCTTGCCGAGTTTCATTTTCTAAGTGCCGTGAAGTTCTTGCTGGTGTACCTTTACCTTTCAAAAGATTGCCGTTTTTGTAGCTCAGAGGGAAATTACACTGTCACTTATCATGGTAAACATGTATTTTCACCATGGAAGAAGTGTATTTTCGCGTGGGAAAAAGTGGGTTTTTAACCAGGAGATCCGGGAGAAAACTGGAAATTTTTTTTTTCTTGTCTGCATATACACCCTGTTATTAGTATTATCCTTTTATATTGATTGGATACATTCAACAACTTAGAATTCTTTGAAGTATTACCTCTCTGCAACAATATGTTTTTGTCGGCATAGTGTCGTTGCATCATAAGCTTTCTGGAACTCCTCAGTTGGGATGATATTCAGGGTAGCCATTGAAGTAGCTTGCACCTTGTCTACCAACTTGAGGCAGATTCCTTTGATGGGCCCTTTTGACCCAAGGGGGCAAGTTGGGACTGTACGGTGGCTGCACCACCATTGTTGCACTGATCCAGGTCAGTTAGGTGATGACAACAAAGGTGGTGTAAACCGGCATGTTGTGGTGCAATTTCCACAAGGTGCGGAACTCCTTTTGGATGCAAGCAACCCTACCATTCAGTCTCTGGAGCATTTCCTTGTAAAATTGGGTAATCACTTTCTGGCCAGGGGGTATGAATTCATGGTGCACTAACACCAGTGCATTTTTCTTTTTTTTTTTTTTTTAAAAAAAAAAAAAAAAAAAGCATGTACTTCACATGGACTTGCTCATTCTGGCCTTCTTCTGGTGTGGTGACAATGATGTGTCCTATTCTGCACTCTACCTCTTTGACTGCGGATGTACGGAAAGACCCATGAATCATCTGTAGTGATCGCTTTGTCCAGGAAATTGGGATCATCTTCGCAGAGTTGTTATGAGTTCTTCACACACTTGCACTCAGTGTTGCTTTGGCGCATCAGTCAAAACTGTGAGAACAAGTTTTGCACAAAACTTTTGCATGACCAAGTCTTCCAATCCAGTTCATGAACAACTTTTTTCTGGGAGCCCAATAATTCCAACATCAAACAAACAATCATTTGACAGTCTGAACTCAGCAGTTGGTGCATACGGGTCACACGGTCGTCAGTTTGTGATGTTGACAGTTGTCCTGTTAGGTCTCGTCGACAACTTCTGCCTGACCTTCTCAAAATGCAATCGTCCCGAAAAGTTTCCAGTGGCACCTTGTTGAGCTTCACACAAATCTTTATGATGTAGTGTTATTCTAAAGTTTTATTCATTATAAGTTTGACGTGGCCACTATGTGGAGGTTCACGAAAGAAGCTGTATTAACCTTCCAAGACTACATAGTCAATTGAGTGACCTACCACTGGAAACTTAAGGGACCTCCCCTTTGTCACCAACTGGTCCAACCACTGTGTGACATACAGTTGCATCACAAAAAAATGTGACACATTACTTTCTGGAGCACAACTTGTCTTATATGTGCACCTGCATTAGATATAAAATGAGGAAGTGAAAAAAAAAATTAGTTTTTCTTGAGAGCAGAAAATGTGCAGATGGAATAGACTCCAACATGCTACATCTCAAGGTCTGTGTTTTATAAAGCCCTGTTGATATTTGTTTAGTTGTAGGTTGAGAGTTGTTTTCAGTTCTGTCCAGCAGAATTTCAGAAAATGCTTAATGTGACTATCTTCCAAATGACTAAACTGAAGTCTTAGCTGTCTTAAAATTCTTTATTTTGATTAGTTTATCACTAACAAAAATTAATGAGAAGTTGGCAAAGGTTAATAATGAATCTTCTCCTTTGTGTTCAGCAGTTAGGGAGTGATTGAGTTCAAATGCAGCTGTAAGTCTCTTAAAGACATCTTGAGACTAGAACTTCAGGTGAAAATGTCTGGACACAATACGTGCTGTGCTTGTTTATGTGTATTTGAATGGTTTAGCAAGTATGATTGTAAACCAAAAACCAAATATGTATCACAATGGGGAAAAAAATGAACACAAGTTCTACTTTCAGACCACTTCAAAGTTCAATCATGTCTGGCAGCAGATGGACCAAAGACAACAAAACAGGAAAATAACATATGTGAAACAATCAGTTGTCAAGAAGAGAAATGTTGGCATCTGAAAATATCTCCATGGCTACCACAAGGAGTATCCTAAAACCTTCATATGAAACATGGAAACCTGGGCATTAAAGATGGTACAGAAGAAATTGCTGAAGGATTTTAGTATATGGTTCTGGCATCCCCACTTAAAAATATTATTGTTAGAAGGAACAATACAGTCAGCCATTTGTTCATCACTCCAACTATTACACCACCTTGATACAGGGAATAATATAGGACAAAGTAAAAGAAGAAACATGCGACAGGAGTAGATGGACACTGTAAAAGATGAGATACTGTAGAAGAAAATGAGAAACTTGATTTAGAAAGGACAAAATTGTAAGACTACCACTCTTGAAATTGAGGAGGAGGAGCAGACAATGACGTAAGTCTAGTTTTCTTGGATAGACTGTCCTTATTACTTGGTTCAAGCTGAAAAACAATCACTAATATCGCACTGGAGTGTTCTTATGCAAGTGAAGCCCACGAGACCATGGGTGTCAGAGAGTGATAGGCTGCATAAGGATGAATTGAAGATGGTGCAATGAGGCAGCGAGCTCGAGGGTAGTGAAGGGGAAGTCCAGTGAGACGGTAAGCCTGAGTATAGGTTGGGATAAGATCCAATTAGATGGGAGCTCAAGGACAATTGAGATGAGATCCAGTGAGGCTATGGCTCGAGGACATTTAAAGGCCATGGATACTGCTGTGAGATACTCCTCATTGGCTCAGTGATCTGAACTCCAATTGATGTGCTGCTAGACGCAGCCGGCTTAAACATGGAGTGTGAACTGACTGCAGAGTGGTCGGATGGCAGCCTAAATATCCACCTGGCAGAATGATATTGCCTTCGCACTCCAGGAGCGTGCGACTCACAGAAGCAAAGTAGTGCCTCATTTATTTTTTTTAAATCTCCAAGTGTTGTACTAGTTTTGTAATAGAACATTACTTTATTATGTCTTTATATCTTTCTTGTGTCATAATAGCATAAATTGTACAATTGGAAAATCCAGGATGGAATAACGGCAGTATTAAAAAGGTTAGGTTTCTTCTTACCATATAGAGGGGATGTTGAGTCAGAGACATGCACAACAAAAAGAGTGCTACACATGTGAAGTTACAGCGAAAAAGACTTCTTCTGAAGTAGACACACAAAGGCGTGCTGATGCGCGCGCGTGCGTGTCCAAACACGCACGCACGCACGCACACGCACGCACACACACACACACACACACACACACACACACACACACACACACATGACCATTATGTGTGTTGTCTACATTAGAAGAAGGCCTTTTGGTCAAAAGCTCAGATGTTTAGCAGTCTCTTTGCTGTGCCTGACTGCAGCTCAACATCTCCTCTATATGGTGAGTAGCAGTCTAGCCTTTTCATAATATTTCATATTATCATAAATTATTTTATTCTATCAGGAATCCATCTGTGAACACATTATTATAAATGTCCACAGACAACAGCACTGTTGCTCCAACACGAAAAAGCAAGTCTACCAAATGGAGACTTGTACCAAATGTGTCTGACAGCACCACTTCGTTCACCGCAGGCTGCATTGGAACAGCATGCAGGCGGCCAACTCAGGTCTCTTCTTTCAGCTCTTCCTACACATGAATCTGCAGAGGACTTAGAAATGGACGAGTAAGCATATCAGCTGGAGATGATAGTTCTATGAACCTTTTTTAGTCTTTCATCCTGTAAGGTTTCGAAGTACTATGTAATGCAACAATCACAAAAAATTTAAAAAATGTGAAGGTATACAACTGCAGCCCATCCTTAGGTATTATTTGCCTGTGTGGTATTCCTCTTAGTCCAGAATGATGATACTGATTTAGTACTGTTCAGGAGAGCTGTGTAATCCATAATTTTATGGATTTTTTGTGGGAGCACTGCATAAAAGGCTCTCTTCTTTGCTTGACTGGGGTATCTGCCTCGGGCGGCAATTTCAGGGAGCACCAAATTCATATTCTTGAAGAAAAAAAACCTTGTTTCACTAAGTGCCTTCATCCAGTCTATCAGTTATTCATATGATTTTGAAATGCATCCCTGTTGGTTTCTGAACATTTTTGAACACATTCTAAGTTTATTTCTGAGCAAGTCATAAGTTGATTTTTGAACGAGCGCTTAGTGTAGGCCTACGTGATGTCTCTGACAGGAGAGTCCCCGTCATGTCTAGAAATAAAAAAACTTTCCCGCAGACAAAACGGGACGGGGCTACATGAGCTGAGCTGAATAAACCTGAACAGGTGAATGCCAATCGCTGTTTGTTTATGTAGTTGATTGGGTGTGCAAATGATCAGCATTCTTATAATTACTTGCGAAATCCATAGGTTGAGACTACCAGAGTGGGAATAAATGACTAACAGGAATAACAGGTATGAAAGATTACACATTAATCTTCTTGGTGTATCCAAGAAAATAAAATTTTGAAAGAAAATTTTTTCACAGATTGCTACACTACAAAGGGCCAGTTGTACAGTGCCTGGTTAGCAGCTGCTTAAGTTCTGTTCTCGGAATAATGTGGGAAACATGTTGTATGAACACATCAGAACACCTGACCGGAGAATAAATGTGGGATAAGTAAACGGGTGATTTTTTTTGGGGGGGGGGGGGGGGGGTTAGTGAAGTTAACTGGAGAATAAGTTTTGACAATAGCAGGAATAATCACAGAATTAGTTATGACAAGATTGTTTCTTAGAACAAGGAAGAATGGAGAAGAAACAGGGACATCACACAAATTATACGTTAGTGTATGACAATTCCAATTTTATATAAATATTTCATACTACTGCCTATCGATCTCATTCTTGAGACACTGTGGCGTATGAATGAAATGTGAACCTGTTTTCTAACATCGTACTTTTTGATTGTAGTAGGCCTAATAGGCATTTGATATTGGTACTCCGTGAATTATATTCTGTCGTGTTACTTATGTAAATGAGGAAGATAAAAATGACCGTTTGTATCAAAACAGTCTCGCTTATTTGGTGTGTATTACAACTACTGCAGTATTAGAAAGACCTGTTTCGTTTTATCTAGCAGACAGTAACAAAACAGCCGTAATCAAATCGAGAAACCACACCAGTCTTGGCTACTATTCGTACTAACAGCTTTTTCAGTATTAGACAATGGCATTTCGATTTTTTATGTAGCAAAATGTTTGACGAACTTTGATGAGGTAATAGACTCTTTCGCAGAAAGGAAAGCATGCTGTGTAAAGCTCTAGCAAGATTAGAGAGAAAAAAATGCTGGGACCTAAGTATTGAAGAAATATGTTCCATCTTGATTATCTCTTCTTTACTGGTTTTATGTTTCCTATATTTAATTTTATGTCACACAAAAAGGGTTCTCTCTCTCTCTCTCTCTTTGTTAAAAAGAGGGGCTAGGATGTCAAACCGGCTGACTGGAAGCAGGAGAGGCGTCACAGGATATTTTAATTTCAACTGTGCTGAATATAGATTTGATGGCTTCCATTACAAAATATACATGTTTGAATGCCACAGAGTGAAATACAATGACATGCAATAGAAGAATGCTGTGTGAAGAGGCATGGTACTGCACTGTGGCACTTAAGACCAATCCACAGAGTTCCAAAGACTGCAAGAGCTGACAAGTGCAAGAATTATCACACAGTCAGCTTAACAGCTCATGCATCCAAGTTGCTGACAAGAATAATATGCAGAAGAATGGAAAAGAAAATTGAGAATGTGTTGGATGACAATCAGTTTGGCTTTAGGTCAGTTAAAGGCACCAGAGAGGCAATTATGATGTTGCAGTTGATAATGGAAGCAAAGAAAAATCAACACATGTTCATAGGATTTGTCACTCAAAAGATGCTCAGAAATTCTGAGAAAAATAGGGGTAAGCTACAGGGAGAGATGTGTAATATACAATGTGCACAAGAGCCAAGAGGGAATAATAAAAATGGATGACCAACAACATAGTGAACATAGTGTTCAGATCAAAAAAGGTGTAAGACAGGGATGTAGTCTTTTGCCCCTACTGTTCAATCTGTACATCGAAAAAGCAATGATGGAAATAAGAGAAAGGTTCAGGAATGGGATCAAAAATTCAAGGTGAAAGGATACCAGTGATACGATTCACTGATGACATTGCTATTCTTAGTGAAAATGAAGAAGAATTACATGATCTGCTGAATGGAGTGAACGGTCTAATGAGTACAGAATATGGATTGAGAGTAAATCAAAGAAAAATTAAAGTGATGAGAAATAGCAGAAATGAGAACAGCGAGAAACTTAACACCAGGATTGATGATCATGAAACAGATGAAGTTGTGGAATTCTGCTACATAGGCAGCAAAATAACCAATGACAGACAGAGTAAGGAGGACATGAAAAGCAGACTAGCACTGGCAAAAAGGGCATTACTAGCCAAGAGAAGTCAACTGGTATCAAAAATAGGCCTTAATTTGAGGAAAAAATTTCTGAGAATGTGTGTTTGGAGCATAGTAATGGTAGTGAAACAGGGACAGTAGAAGAAGACAGGCATTAGACCAAGTCCAGCAAACAATTGAGGACATAGGTTGCAAGTGCTACTCTGAGGTGAACAGTTTCGCACAGGAGAGGAATTCGTGGTGGGCTGCAGCAAACCGGTCGGAAGACTGATGACCCCAAAGAAAAAAGAGAGAGAGACCAAGTAAAATGTCTGACATGCCCTTGAACATGTTTTATATATCAAACTCTTCAGAAAGATGTGCACCACAAAATGAACATATTTTTGACATTTTCTTTAAATGGCCTATCACAAACGCTGGGGAGGGGGGGTCAGTATCAACTTTTTGCCTCGGTTCAGAAATATCGTAGATCCGGGGCTGGTTTCTGAGCATTGTCATTGTAGACAGATCTTCTTGTTCTCTGCCTTCCAAAACACCACCAAGCCATGACACAAAAGCATAAGCAACCCCTTCACATGAGGTGGAGACATCCAATCTCTGTCATGCCTTGGTGATGTTTTGCGTTCACACGTCATGCTCTGACTCTCTACATTAATCAAACCAGTGCATGCACAGTGGAAAGTTCTCTACATGTTAACTACTTAAATAACATTTTTTACAAAAATATATTCACCTGACTGTGACAAAGAGGTAGTGCAATATGTTTCACTACAAAGGGTGTGATATCTGTGCAGTACTTGTTGTAAATTTGCCATAGTAATTTATCTTGCTCAAGAGCTGCTGAAGCTCCTTAAAAATTTTGGACTCGGTGAGAATGTCAATAATTTCAACCTGGGCAGACATAGGCCTGAGACAATCTTTACTCAGTATATTGCAGGGCATGGAACACTCAGTTGGAAAAGATTACACTTATTTAATTTTCATTTGAGACACTGAGTCTAAGTCTCTTAAATAATTGTTTTTAAACTGTTTAGATGTTGCTGTATTGTAGATCTAGTGATTGAAGTGTCACCTAGATAGTTTGCAGCTTATATTTACTTATTTATGCATTTATTTCACCTGTGAAGATTTAAGCCTTTAGATCCTCTCTTTCATATAACAAGACATCTTCACTGATTGACATTATAATGCGTATAGTACATTAATAGTACACATTGATAATAATAGTAATAATAATGATATAGATATAGTAATTATTATATGGAATTTCAGGTATGTCAGTCTTGTCAACATTGTGTTAAACAATTTTCTCATTATGTTCTTGCTGAATGTAGGTAATGACTGCTAACAGAAATATTCCATGGTAGTACACAAGGAATCATATGTAACAGAAAATGACTTGTCAGAGGAAGAACAAGAAATAATAGGGTACGGTTTACAGATGAGATGGAATAGGAAAAAACAGAAATAGATGGCAATGAGAAATATGCTGGATCACTATTGGACAGAAGGAAAACAGCTAGAATATGCCAATGATAATGGATAAAGCAATAATCTTCTCTTGAATGTAAATTGGTTTTGGGTAATTTGCAAGGTACTGGGTAGTATATTCAAGAGTAGTACATCTGAAATGGAGAAGGAGATAGAGAAAATTTTAGTATTATGTATAGGTGCAGCCAAGTTGCTGGATTATCTGATCTATAAGGGAGGTATTGAGGACACATACGACTAAGAAACTGATGAAGTAACTACACTAAGTATTTTACAAATATTGTCACTTCGTAAGCACAATCAAGTCCAAATCGGAATGCAGGGTCATCAGTGATGTACAACAGTTAGCACTGTTTGTTACAGATACCAGTATACAGACAGAACAAAACTGCCTCCTGGATGGAGACTGTTGCTGTTTACACAATCATTGAATATTCCAATATATGTAAACATTACAAACATAAGAAATTTTCAGAACCTTCCAGAAATCATCATCATCATTTGGTTATCTGCCTTGCAGCAGGCTTATATTTAATAGCCGTCTATGCTTCTCTTCATGCCTTCCCTCCTTGCGGTCTACCGACATCATCCAGCATCTTGTTTTTTCTTGTGTTCTTCCCTTTCTATCCCAGAATAAAACCTTCAGTTGGTTCTATTAGAAGGCAATCTTGTCTCAAATTATGCTCTTTCCAGTTTAGCTCCCTGTTGTTCAGTATCATCAACATCCTCCGATCTTCTCATCTCTTCTCAGTACCTCCTCACTCCTTAGTTTTTCCGTCCAGGTGATCATCTCCTTTCCGCACTGTATCAACATTTCACAAGGTTCAGTTCTCCCCTAATCCTGCTTTCACAATGTACATGTGTCTGTTCCGAACAAGGCCACACCCCATATCAGACGTTTCACTAATCGCTTCCTCAATTTTTCATTCAAACTGCTAGCTAAGATAGTTTCTGCTTTTAAAGTGCCACTTTTGACATCACCATTCTGACTTTGATGTCCTGTTCATAATGCCTAATCCAACTTCCCAAATACTTGAACGCTCTTGCTTTTCCTGTGGTTTCTGGCCGTAATATATACATCTCCCTTCTTTTTCTTTAAGTCTGTAACCACGTGCTTCATTTTCCTTTTGTTTATTTTCATACCTTATGCTACACAGGCTCCATTCAGGCCATTTAGCAATTGAATCAGTGTCTCTTCATTTTCTGCAAGAATCACCATGTCATTTCTGAATCTTATGCATCCTGTTTTTCATTCATCTGTTCTGATACTTCGTTTCCCATCCAAAAAACTTTTTACTATTTCCTCCAAATGTTAAAATTGGATTGCTGAGAGACAACAATTCTATCTAATCCCTCTCCTGATCTTGCAGTTTTCCAATGTCTCCTGATACAAGTACATATCTGCAATCTGTCTTCTCTTCTTGCACTTTACTCCCTTCCTCCTCAGGATGTCCATCATCTTATCCCACTGCACTCTATAAAAGACCTTTTCTAGATCTATGAAGCCACAAATACATCTTTACTCTTTTCTGTATATCTTTCACCAGTAGTCCTCATAAGTCCAATGACATATCATGTCCTTTTTCCCCTTCTGAAATCATATTGCTACTCTCAAAATGCTCCTTCCAATGTTGTGTACAGCTTTCTATTCAGAACTCAAACAAACTTTTGCTGCCTGTGATATTAAGCTGATAGTCCTGTGTTCTTCACACTTTTTAGAATTCCTACTCTTTGATATGCAACTATTGTGGATACAAGAAAGTCCTCCAACCTTTCCCTTTGTTGTAGATGTTATTGCAAGAGACTTCAACTGCTTGTCACCTGTTTCCCTTATGAATTGTTTCCTTGATGCTCCAACATCAGGTGATCTGGGATTCATGAAGATTCTAGACAAAACCAAATGCAGGTATCACTGTCCAGGACTCTACCAATCCATTAGACACTATGTGAGTCACTGAAAAAATACCAGCAAAGGAAACACATGTTGCTGTTTGTCTCTGATGCATCCAATACGAATTGTGCCTGCAGTAGCATCATTCCACCAGATTGGAATTAACCTATTGAGAAGGTTCCCAAAATCAACCAAAGGGAATCAGTGGATAGTGATCTGTACCGACTACCTCACTCACTGTTATGTCACCAAAGCGATGCCAACTGCCAAATTTCAGGTAAGCATCGAATACAGCTGGCCCTCTGGTAACTTTGCCAGTAGCTCTTGTGTATACAGAATAGGATAAACATCTATGTCAGATGGAGTGTTGATAGATGCTTTAAAGCTACTGTAAATTATGTTTCAAAGCATTACACTGATTACAGTGTACTGTATTACCAGATGATGTTTAGCTGCCTCTGAAAGCAGTGAGCTAGTACACCAGCATGTTTCAGCAGAAGCCGTCAGGTGGCTTGCGGAGTATGGATGTAGATGTAGATGTAGAAGCTTCTGTAGGCACTTAAAAATCCAAGACTATTTTAGTGAGCAGTGGGATCGTCAGTTTGAGTGAAGTTTTGGGGTTAACTGATGGCGTCAGCCTGATGTTGTACAATGATGTGCATGGGTGGCTTTGTCAGATAGTGATCACATGCCCACAGTTGTTTCAACCAAAACACATAGGGTTGTGCCATGGCCTGTTGTGCTGGGTTTTACCACACAAACTCACAGTGCAGGGTTTGGTAGTTATCTCAGTTTCCAACCACATTATGCTGCAGTTTTGCCTAAACCAATATCGAAGAGGAATGTCCAACCAACTGGCTTACTTGCACCTTTGTGTAATGTTCCTACTGAATCTGCAAATTGTGACATTGCCTTATCACCAGTTTATGTCAGTGACAGATTCATATTGTGCAGCTAATGAGTCAATGTCTAGTGCACATTGTCCCACTGGTGCACTTCAAATGACAGCTTTGAGAAGAACCTAGTTTAAACTTGGATCAGACTTTCTAAGAGCACTAGCTTAAACTTCCTGGTCAGGACATAGATGCACAACTACATTCTGAATTAAAGATTTGACATAAAATGTGTTACGCAGTGATCACAGAAAATTACACTGTAGGTCGGCTAACAAAGTTTTATATGGCTTTAATACTGCTTAATACAAGCAGCCACTACATGTGTTTGCATCTTGAAATCAATGGAGAACAAACAACAAAAGATTTTTAACAGATAGCTACTAGCTTCTAATTCCCAATCCAGCAGTAAATGTAACTACTAGAAGGCAATAATAAAGCAGAATGAATATGAGTATCAGAAATGCTAGTAACCTTCCAAAGCAGCAGAACCTGTTGAAGATCAGTGTTCCAGGTTCATCAAACACTGATATCATTGGTTCTGAGACTGCAGGCATAGGTGTTAGTGTTATTGAAGCTGCCAGCAGAACATTTTCCCTTTCTGCTATGCTCTTCAGCAGTCACTGCTATTTCTGTAGTATCTCAAAGAGTATCTGAATTTGCCACTGTTGTTCCTGTTGTTTGCTCTTACTTTGCAGCTACTGCTGCCACAATTTACTAAACTTTGTGTCCTTGATGCACTACTAAGGGGCAAAGGTCTGAGTTCCTCGTTACCAGTTTTGTTTTGTAGCATAACACTAATCAGGCTGGTCATTGTACTGCTGCAGTGCCCAACCTTTTGGCTTGCCTTGGCCACACTGGAAGAAGACAAGTATTTTTAGACCACACATAATGTACTAACACTATTAATATTCAGTTGATCATAACTTCACATTAACAGAATTTTATGGAATTTCTTTTTAACAGTTGTGTGATAGATGCTCACTTCTTGGGCCGCACTGATAGTTGCTTTGGGCCCATGGGTTTGGACACCCCTGCTGTATTGTACCACATTAATGTGAGGAAGCTAATCTATGGTAAGTCATCTATGCTAAATCCCATAGAAAACGGATGTTACCACTACAAGTGATGTGAACCCAAATTAGTAGTGATATTTAAAGCAGAATTGACTTGCATGACAAAACGTAAATCGAGCTCCAAATCAAAGTCCAGGTTCAGAAGAGTGAGGTAATAATTGTATTTCAAAAATCAACATAGAGAATGACAAGATATGAACTGCTGATCAGCCTGATGAGCCAGGTATTTATTTCCTGCAGAGCGCTAATAAAGACCATCACTGCATGACATATTTGCCATGCCCTTGACTTACAGCTGCCACAGACAGAACTCTTTAACAACATAAGAGGCATGTGTTGTAATTCTTATTCCATGTTTGTAGTAATTCGTATTTCTGTTTTCTGTCCAGGTGTTGTATCAATAAAGCAAAGTTATGTACAGATTATGTGTTATGTATGTCAACTGATCTGTTGATGTTTCCTCCTACAAGAGTTTACTGTATTATTGATGTTGTAACTCTCACAATGAGTGCATAACGCATTAACATCCCATTCATAATCTGTGTAATACTGATAATGTGCATTTTTTTAAATTACAGTGTGACAATGGATGTAGAGGGAATAACAGAGGAAAGTGTACGGTTGATGTACAGTGTAATTAAACAACAACCAGACTGGACAGGTAGTACAGCTCCAAAATCATTAAGCAAATTTTTATCTGCAGTAAGTATTCATTTCTAGATCAGATCATTTTGAATGCTTGTTGGCTTTGTGTGGCCAATTACTTGGTGCAGTCCTAGGACTAGGATTCTTGTGATCTAAAAATAGCGATAATATGCACAAAAAGTATGCTGTTACGACTAAAAATTTACAAAAATATACACAACAGCATAAAGAATATGACCTAACAATGTCAAAATGAGGTAAAATTTCTGTTGCAAATTAATCAATAAGTCAATTTATGATAAAGAACTAAGTAATTCAGAATGAAATATGTATGAGAAACTAAACTGTGGAATTTAATGTTGTTGTACCATTACTTTTTATTAACGTTATCAGAACATAGTTAATGTGTGATGTGTTTTTTGTACATCCTCATTTTTACTTCAGTTTATGAACTCCAAATTGCATATACAATGAATACCTTGTGAAAATTTTCAAATAAAAAAGATTTCCTGTTGTCAGCCTACAAGGCCTTGTACTTAGAAAAACTTTTTTCTACTTCAGCTGACACAAGAAGAGCGTATTTAAATTGGACGGTATCATTTGAATCTACATCTAAATGATTAAGAGAGGACTTTTCACCTAACAAAATCATTAAAATAGGACACTGTGTACTTATCATTTTTTTCTAAAAGTTTTTCCATTTTATTTGTCACTTCTCTACCCACTTTATTACAAAAAGCTTATAATTTATTCAGTTTTTTTCACTTGTTCTATCTGCTCCTCTATTTGCACTTCTGATTTCCCCATAATAGTTATGCCTGTGGAAATAAATCCAAATTTTGATTTTATGTGTGAAAGTTTGCCTGAAATTTCACTATTGGACATTAGTTCTTTGTCTAATGTGACTGAAGTGGCTTCACTGCTGTTGAATGAATCAATTATGATTTTCAGAACACTGAAGTTCCAGCAGTAATAGTTGCAGGTATCAATCCAGGACCCTGTCTTGTTAAATATTAGATGGTGATAAGGAAATGTCTGCAGCTATCAACTTAAATTGTGCACATGAAGGGATTTTAAAAAAATACTTATTTGGCACAACCAATGAATTTGTCAACATTGAATTTACTGATAATCTCTTCTGTAGCTCTGTGTAAGGTGTAAATTAAACAAGCCGCACACACTATTTTACTGTATAATGCTTTTAGTTAATTGGCAGAACTCGCCATAGAAGGCGCAGCATCCATTACAAAGAGTAGTAAATTGTCATCCTTAATGCCTTCGGGCTGCATGGCATGCGGAGATTTTGATCAGTTTACTAATGGTGCAAATAATTTGCTTTTTCCTAATGTTCACAGTTAATAAAAAAAATTTTGTGTGGGCGATCTTCTTCCAGTGACTCCACAATGACATGTGAAATATACGTTCTCATAGAGTCTGTGGTTTGATCAATTGCTACTCTTTTTCATTTGCAACCTATTGTCCAATATGTTAGCTTCTGCTGTCAGAGTACTTCCTTAATGTGGATGGATTAGGAAGAGATTTGCCCGTACAAAGCTCTTCACAGAAAAGTGAATAAGATTGGCAGGATTCCCATAGGAGATTCTGCTGTAGTGTTTCCCCTATTTTCAATCTGTTCTACTCAGCATTTGTGTTTTTCTGTTGCCACAGGCTGCTGAACATTACATGACTCCTCCTCAGATACTCTCACATCACACAGTTTTCAAGTATCTTACCATCAGCCAAAAATACTTTCTCACTATATTGGAACATGCATTGCTGTAATTTTACTTGAATGTGTTGTTTCACTTCATGCATTTTTCCTGCACTGTACTGCTCACACTTCTAACACAGTGAGACACTTGTCTGCAGTCCTGGTTTGAGAATGGCTTAAGCATCTACCTAGTCATAGAGTAACAGTAGGCTAAAAAAACTTAGAGTTATGTAAACATTGGGGCCATGTTGTGAATTCAACTGAAATAGTAGAGGAAGGTAGAGGAAACTTCCTGGCAGATCAAAACCAAGTGCTATACCAAGACATGAATTCAGGACCTTTGCCTTTCATGGGCAAGTGCTCTACTGACTGAGCTACACAAGCACAACTCACAACCCATCCTCACAGATTTGCTTCTGCCAGTACCTCATTTTCAGCCTTCCAAATTCCACCAAAGATCTCCTGTGAAACGGGAGGATGGATATTGGCCATTTTCAAGAAAGCAAAAATTATTTATACAATTCGGAGAAATGTAACACAGAAGAAACAAATTGCATAAGAAAAGTTTTTTACTTCTTGAAAGAGTGAAATTATAATGAATATGACAATTCACTTAATCAAATATGCTCTGCAAGAGAGAAATGGCCACATATGTATAGATATGACATAACAAATTACACTAGTTCATTTAGTCACCATATAAAAGCATAGAAAGTTGCAAGCTTTCAGAGGCTGTGGCTTCCTCTTCTGGCAGAAGGGTTGAATGAGAAGGAAGCGTGGTGAAGCAAAAGGACCGGTGAGGCTTAGGAAATGGGGAAAGTTTGGAAAAGTTGCAGAGAACTCCAGGTCAGGGGACACATACTGGTTGGGATGAGAAGGAAAGACTGATTGTGGAACTGCACCAGATGAGATTTGAAAACCAGATTACTGACATAGCATTTTGCACAAGTTAATAAAAACTAAGGCCATTGTGTGTTGTAGGGGTGGGGGAAGGGAGGAGGATTAACAATTCAGAAAATAAAAGATGTAAAAAACTAGAAGGGAGTGAAGAAAGGAACACCAAGACTGAGGAAATTAATGTAAGTTAAGGCCAGGTCGATGGTAACAAACAAGGACATGTTATAATGCCAGTTCCTGCGTGCAGAGTTATGAGAAACCGATGTCTGGGGAACAGATGGCAGGGGGAAGAATCCAAATGTCACATGTGGTTAAAAAACCACAGAAGGCATGACTGTCACATTGCAGAGTATGCTCTGCAACAGGGTATTGTGTCTTGCCAGTATGCACCTTCTGAACATGCCTGTTCACTGTAACTAATAAATTGGTGGTAGTCATACCAATGTAAAAGGCAGAACATTGTTCACATAACTGTAGGCACACTGCCTGTGTTGTTTCACATGTTACCCTCCCTTTTATGGTATGTGTTTTGCCAGTTAACAGGGACGATATGGATTGTGGTGGGAGAGTGCTTAGGGCAAGTCTTCCACCGGTTATGCTCACAGGGGTAGGAGCCATGGAGTAGGGAAATGGACACAGAAGGAGCATAACATCTGACAAGGATATTGCAGAGATTGGGAAGGCAATGAAAAGCTATTGTAGGTGTGGTGGGTAAGACGTCGGACAGAATGGATCTCATTTCAGGGGCTTGTCAAAGTAGCTGATTAATACATCCTAGACCAGGATAATACTGACTGAGAAGAGGTGTACTCCAAAGTAGTAGTTTTTTGGAAGGCATCAGCAGTACCAGGAATGGAAGTGATAGCCCAGGAAATCTGCTTTGAACTATGCTGGTGGGGTAATTACATCTAATGAAGGCTGAGATGAGAATGCTGATGTATTGCTATAAAGAGTCTACATCAGAACAAATACATTTGTCTCAAATGCTGAGGTATGGAATGGAACATTTGACATGGGAAAGATGGTAACTGTAAAATGTAAGAACTGTCGTGTGTTAGTTGATTTAATGTAAACAGAATTGTGTTGCTGACCCTCAGTGAAGATGGGATTAACATCAAGGAAAGTGGCATCGGATTCGGAATAGGACCATGTGAAATTTAATTTGGAGAATATATTTAGAGATTCCAAGAATTTTAACAGGTCAGTCTGACCATGAGCCTTCGTGGCAAAGATGTCATCTATGTATCTACATCTTCATCTGGATGATTATTCTACAATTCACAATTAAGTGCCTGACAGAGATTTCATTGAACCACCTTAGCTACTTCTCTACTGTTCCACTCTCAAACAGCATGTGGAAAAAGCAAACACTTAAATCGGATTTCCCTTATTTTATTACAAAATATATAACATGGCAATAGATGGGCCCCAACAAAATATTTTCACACTGTGAGGAGAAAGTTCATGATTGAAATTTCATGAGTAGGTACTGCCATAACAAAAACCGCCTTTGTTTTAGTGACTGCCACCCCAAATCATGTATCATATCCATGGCTTTCTTTCCCCTATTACGTGATAATACAAAATGAGCTGCCTCTCTGTGAACTTTTTCAGTGTCCTCTGACAAACCTATCTGATGCGAATGCCTCACCGTACAGCAATACTCTAAACCAGGGGCTGCAGGCTGTGGATCCCGGGAACGCCTCCTCCAAGCGACCCATGAAAAGGTTAGCATAGGAATGAGGAATCCTGGTTCCCAAGCCATGTCCCTAATCTGTTTGTATGTATGTCCCTCAAAGGCAAAGTATTTATTGGTAGGTATAAAGTTGATCAAAGTGAGCAAGAAGGATGTCATAGGTTTGGAACCAGATGGCCACTGATTGAGGAAATGTTCAGCAGTAGACCAACCATGTACATGGGGGATGTTGGTGTAGAGGGAGGTGGCATCAGTGATGACAAGCAAGGTGTGTGGTGGAAGTGGAATGGACCCAAATTTCAGACAATGTGGATCGTGGTAGATATTGTAATGTTATGAGTATGTAGATGGGTTTTCATCCATCTAGTACTTGTATTGGAAAGAGCTGAATTTGCTTGCTTGGGGTAGGTGCAAGCTGGCTTGACGAGGATGTCATGTACCACCTCAGGTGTGTTCAGGTGCAGAGATGAGCAGCGTCACTGGAAGTGGGTAAATCCCAATGCTGGGAGTTTGGATGGCTGTTGCTTGGATTGCCTTGAGAACAAGACAATGCTCCAAGAAATGGCGGAATGTCAGACAGTCTTAAAGGTGGCTACGTTACAGCTCTTTAAGATTTGACAGTAATTTACACCAAATATTAATGCAAATCTGAATACATTTGTGATCTCAAAAAAATGAGGTGCTTCCAACGACACAACAATATCTTTAAAACTACAGAAGTTAATATCTCACAGCGAATGAACATTTTCACAGTGACCCTCTGAATTAACAACTTTGAATCGCTTAATGTGATTTCAACAGTCATTACTTCTGATGATAGCATTGCATGAAGTTATCGTGTCTGAAAGCTACATGTCTGTATCTATTTTATTTCTTCATTTTTGAAGTCTTTTATGTCTTTTACATTATGCGAATGTTTTTCAGAACATTGTTTCTGCCACAATTACACAGTGAATGAACACAGCATCAATACCTCATATTGTCACACTAGTGTAGTTATTTAATGAACAGTTCACTATTTTGCTAATAACTTTATTTAGGTGTTGATTGCAATTGCTGTTATAAGTGGTCAGTTGCATGTTTGGCGGACACCACAATTGAAAAGAGAACTAAAAGACACTTCTGTCTCCCTCTGTAGATTGGGATGTTAGAATGGACCCGAGGTGTTCTTGCTTGTTATAAAAGGTGACTAAAAGGAGTCTACTACTTTTTGACTTAGTATACTACAGTCCCCTTTTAGGATTGAACCTCTACACTTCTGAAATTTTTCCTGTGCGGGCCACATGGGGAAGGACACCTTACGTGGTGCATCACATATCCATTGTCCATTGAGACCTATCTACCTATTACTGTTATGGCTCTGCAACTTCACTTGTATTCCAGCTCTTTGAGCGAGGACACCTTATGGTGTGCATCATATTTTCCCATTGTCCACTGTCCTCTTCTGCACCCTTCATAATAATGGATCTTTTTGCACCCAATATTCAACACAGTAGCCAATCGTCATCGAGGGATCGTCGTGTACCCACCTGGTTGTAGCCCCCTGACAAGATAGGGATCACACTGCTGATGCCTGAGCTGCAAACTCCCCATATATGCCAAGGAGTAGAGGCTTGTCTTCTTTGGGCATCAAGACTCTCGACAATGGCCATCGCACCATGTGATTTATGCTGTGGTTGAGTGGTGCCTGTGACGAGAACCCCTGATCGGAATGGGTGGCATCAGGGCAGATGACCCATAGTCATGTGGATCAAGTCATCTTCTGCTTGTGACCAAATGTCCCGAGCAGTCTCCAAGAAAGGCAAGGTAGATTTTAATGCTGAGACGTACGACTCCAAAAGCGTTTCCCTCCCTCACTACACCATGGGAGGAACATAAGGCTATGGACGAAAGAGAGCCGCATTCGCCTCAATACTTAGTTTGCTGCAGAAGTGACGGGGACTCCTTTCTGGCTCCAAAGCCAGAGGAGAAGTTTGGGTTAGTGGCTGGGCTGTCCAAAATGCGAAATGGGTCAATCCTAATTGAGACAGCATCCCCAGTCCAGTCATGGATGTTGCATGCCTGTGACAAGCTGGGTGGTATTCCTGTTTGTCACCCCCATAAAAGTCTAAACATAATCCAGGGGATTATTTTCCATAGACACCTATTGCAGTCCAATGATGAGCTACACACCAATTTAGAATGGCGAGGTGTTCACTTCGTCCAGTGCATCTATAGGGGACCTAAAGATAATTGGGTTGCTACCACTGCCTTCATCTTGGCCTTTGAGGGTGATTCATTGCCTGGAAAGGTCAAGGTGATTATATTTTGATGTGCCCTAAGTGTTTGAAATTCAGGCATGCATCTTCTGGGTGCAATTCTAGCGCTACATGTAGAGACTGCCAATGTCCCCTGCATCCAAAAACTCCATGAGCCCCCACTCCCACCTGTGTCAGCTGTGGAGAGTGCCACTCCCCCTGCTCGCCAGACTGTGTGGTGCTCCAAAAGGAGAGGTAAATTATGGAGTACAAGATCCTGAACAGGCTGATATACCAAGAGGTTAAACAGAAATATAAAAGGCTGAAACCCATTTGGATACTGTCATCCTACACACCAGCTACAATGGCATTGCCCTCACTACAGTGGTAGTTCCCTCAGCTAAGCCTCCTACAGTGGGCTCTCAGGGCCAACTCACTACATTCCCCCCCCCCCCCCCCCCTCCCGCCCCCTGGTGGTGTGGAGCAGCTCTTCGTCCGTTGCCTCCAAAACACCTACCTTGGGGACCCCCCCCCCCCCCCCCCCAAATTGGGGGACATCAGTCCCCACCTCCCAGATGGAGAAGCAGCAGCCTCCTCCAGCTCCTCTTGCACAGAATGGGTCTCTTAGGACTCTATCTTCAAAGGTCTCAGAGCTCCACATGCAAATGTGGACACCAGCCAGTGGCTGAAGGAGTCACAAGCTGCTAATCGAAGGGCTTCATGGTCTTTATCTGTACCTAAAGCTACCTCAGAGAAGCCCTCCCAGCAAGCCCCTACAGGCAGCGAGAGGGCAAACGGTCCAAGAAGAAGACTGTTATGAATCGTGTGACATTGGTGGTCCCCCAGTCACCATTCGCTACTAGTTCCAGACCTGAGGACGAGGTGGAGATTTTAGTGTCCCCCAAGGACCTAGATCTTACCGACACCTCAAAGACAATGGAAATGGATACCAGTACTCAGCTGGTGGCAGAAGGTCACGATGTGACATAAATAGCCTCCTTGGTCCCTTCATGCCTTCCCAGACTACAGAAAGCATCATCTTCCAGTGGAACTGCGGCAGTTTTTTCAACCACCCTGCTGAGCTATGACAACTCTTAAGCCGTACACCTGCTTCCTGCTTGGCCCCCCAGGAAACCTGGTTTCCAGCAATGCAGATGCCCGCCGTCCGTGGCTATCAGGGCTGTTACTAAAGTATGTACAAAGATCAAAAAAAGTTTTGCATCACCTTGGTTCTGAGAGCTCTGGAACCTGTACGGATAATTGGAATAGAGATCAACATAAACATCATTTCCACCCTTTTTATTACTCATGAAAACCATACATTGCATGTTGTACCACCATACAGCGAGACTTTCAGAGGTGCTGGTCCAGATTGCTGTACACACTGGTACCTCTTATACCCAGTAGCATGTCCTCTTGCATTGATATATCCCTGTATTCGTCGTGGCATACTATCCACAAGTTCATCAAGGCATTGTTGGTCCAGAGTGTCCCATTCCTCAACTGTGATTCGGCGTAGTTCCCTCAGAGTGGTTGGTGGATCATGTTGTCCATAAACAGCCCTTTTCAATCTATCCCAGGCATGTTCAGTAGGGTTCGTGTCTGGAGAACATGCTGGCTACTCTAGTCGAGCGATGTCATATCCTGAAGAAAGTCATTCACAAGATGTGCACAATGGGGGGTGCGAATTGTCGTTCATGCAGACGAATGCCTCGCCAATATGCTGCCGATACGGTTGCACTATCGGCCGGAGGATGGCATTCACGTATCATACAGCCATTGTGGTGCCTTCCATGACCACCAGCGGTGTACGATGGCCCTACATAATGCCACCCCAAAACGTCAAGGAACCTCCACCTTGTTGCACTTACTGTACAGTGTGCCTAAGGCGTTCAGCCTGACCAGGTTGCCTCCAAACACACCTCTGACGATTGGTTGAAGGCATATGTGACACTCATCGGTGAAGAGAATGTGATGCCAATCCTAAGCAGTCCATTCGTCATGGCCCATCTGTAGCGTGCTGCATGGTGTCATGTTTGCAAAGATGGACCTCATCATAGATTTCGGGAGTGAAGTTGCATGTGATGCAGCCTATTATGCTCAGTTTGACTCATAACATGACGTCCTTTAGCTGCACTGAAAGCATTATTCAACATGGTGGCACTGCTGTCAGGGTTCCTCTGAGCCATAATCCGTAGGTAGCGGTCATCCACTGCAGTAGCAGCCCTTGGAAGGCATGAGCGAGACATTTCATTGACAGGTACTGTCTCTCTGTATCTCCTCCATGTCTGAACACCACCACCTTGGTTCACTCTGAGACACCTGGACACTTCCCTTGTTGAGAGCCCTTCCTGGCACAAAGTAAAAATGAGGACATGATCGAACTGCGGTATTGACAGTCTGGGCATGGTTGGACTACAGACAACATGAGCCGTGTACCTCCTTCCCGGTGGAATGACTGGAACTGATTGGCTGTCAGACCCTCTCCATCTAACAGGCACTGCTCATGCATGGTTGTTTACGTCTTTGGGCAGGTTTAGTGACATCTCTGAACACTCAAAGGACAGTGTCTGTGATACCATATCCACAGTCAACGTCCGTCTTCAGGAGTTTTGGGAACCAGTATGATGCAAAACTTTTTTTTATGTGTGTATATATGTCGTTACCTCTATATATAGCACACTTGTGCCCCTTCAAACCCCTTGAGAAGCTGTGGCTATCAGGGTGAAGACAACACAGGAACTTGTCATCTGCAATATCTACCTTCCTCCAGATGGCGACATGCTATGACATGTTTTGGCTGCACTAATTTCTCATCTCCCCCCACCTTTTTTGCTTTTGGGTGATTTCAGTGGCTATAACCCTTTGTGTGGTGGTGGAACCAAGATTGCTGGCCATGGTAAAGATGTCAAGAGTCTACTAACTCAATGTAACATTTGCCTCCTAAATACAGGTGCCCCCACACATTTCAGTGTGGCACATACTTGGTCATTGATCTCTCGTTTTGAGTTCTAGCCTTGTGCTGTCTGTCCACTGGAGAGCTCACAACAGCTGCTGTGGTAGTGACCACTTTCCACTCTTCCTGTCTGTCCCCCGGCATCACGCTTCAGGTCAGTTGGCCAGATGGGCTCTTACCAATGCTGACTGGGACGCTTTCACATCTGTCACCACTGTTGGATACCTGTTGCATGGCACCAGCAATGAGGTGATCTGGAACATTACTAATACCACTGTTTCTGTAGCTGAATTGGCAACCTCATGTTCCTCAGGTTGCCCCCAGCAGAAGACGGTGCCTTGGTGGTCACTGGAAATCAGAGCGGCCATTAGAAACCATAGGCAGACCCTCCAATGTCATAAGTGGCACCCAGCCCTGGAGTGCCTCATTGCCTTCAAATGGCACCATGCCCGTGTCCATCAAGTAATCAAACGACGGAAGCAGGAGTGTTGGGAGCGACTTGTCTCCAGCATTGGAACACGAACCTCTCCTTCCCAGGTCTGGAGTAAACTCAGACACCTTTACAGATATCAGAGACTGGTTTGATGCAGCTATCCATGCTACTCTATCCTGTGCAAGCCTCTTCATCTCTGAATAACTACTGCAACCTACATCCTTCTGAATCTGCCTAGTGTATTCATCTCTTGGTCTCCCCCTATGATTTTTACCCTCCACACTTCCCTCCAATACTAAATTGGTGATCCCTTGATGTGTCATAATGTTTCCTACCAACCAATCCCTTCTTCCAGTCAAGTTGTCACGCAAATTCCTCTTCTCCCCAATTCTGTTCTGTACCTCCTCGTTAGTTACATGATCTATCCATCAAATCTTCAGCATTCTTTTGTAGCACCACATTTCAAAAGCTTCTATTCTCTTCTTGCCTAAACTAGTTATTATTCATATTTCACTTCCAACATGGCTACACTCAATACAGATACTTTGAAGAAACACTTCCTGACACTTCAATCTATACTCATGTTAACAAATTTCTCTTCTTCAGAAATGCTTTCCTTGCCATAGCCAGTTTACATTTTATATCGTCCCTACTCTGTCATCAGTTATTTTGCTTCCCATACAGCAAAACTCATTTACTACTTTAAGTATCTCATTTCCTAATCTATTTTCCTCAGCATCACCTGCCAAATTTTTCTTTTGTTTCCTTTACCGCTTGCTCAGTACACAGATTGAATAACATCGGAGATAGGCTACAACCCTGTCTCACTCCCTTCTCAATCAGTGCTACCCCTTCATGCCTCTCAACTCTTTTAACTGCCATCTCGTTTCTGTACATAAATAGCCTTTTGCTCCCTGTATTTTATCCTGACACTTTCAGAATTTGAAAGAGAGTATTCCAGTCAACATTGTCAAAAGCTCTCTCTAAGTCTACAAATGCTAAAAATGTAGGTTTGCCTGTCCTTAATCTATCTTCTAAGATAAGTCATAAGGTCAGTATTGCCTCACATGTTCCAACATTTCTACAGAATCCAAACTGATCTTTCCCGAGGTCGGCTTCTACCAGTTTTTCCATTCGTCTGTAAGGAATTCGTGTTAGTATTTTGCAGCCATGACACATTAAACTGATAGTTCAGTAATTTTCACATCTGTCAACACCTCTTTCTTTGGGATTGGAATTATTATTTCTTCTTGAAGTCTGAGGGTATTTCGCCTGTCTTGTACATCATTCTCACCAGATGGACAAGTTTTGTCATGACTGGCTCTCCCAAGGCTATCAGTGGTTTTAAAGGAATGTTGTCTACTCCCGAGGCCTCGTTTCAACTTAGGTCTTTTAATGCTCTGTCAAATTCTTCACACAGCATTGTATCTCCCACATCATCTTTATCTATGTCATCCTTCATTTCTATAATTTTGCTCTCAAGTACATCACCCTTGTGTAGACCCTCTGTATACTCCTTCCACCTGTCTGCTTTGCCTTCTTTGCTTAGGACTGGTTTTCCATCTGAGCTCTTGATATTCATCAAGTGGTTCTCTTTTCTCCAAAAGTCTCTCTAATGTTCCTGTAGGCAGTATCTATCTTACACCTAGTGGTACACGCGTCTACATGCTTGTATTTGTCCTCTAGCCATTTCTGCTTAGCCATTTTGCTCTTCCTGTCGATCTCATTTTTGAGACGTTTGTATTCCTTTTTGCCTGCTTCATTTACTGCACTTTCATATATTTTTCCTTTCATCAATGAAATTCAGTATCTCTTCTGTTACCCATGGATTTCTACTAGCCCTCACCTTTTTACCTACTTGATCCTCTGTGGCCTCACTATTTCATCTCCCAGTGCTACCCATTCTTCTTCTATTGTATCTCTTTCCTCTGTTTTTGTCAATCATTCCCTTATGGTCTCCCTGAAAGACTGTACAACCTCTGGTTCTTTCAGTTTATTCATGTAACATCTCCTTAAATTCCTACTCTTTTACAGTTTCTTCAGGTTTAGTCTGTAGTTCATAATCAATAAATTGTGATCAGAGTCTACATGTACTCCTGCAAATGTCTTACTGTTTGAAACCTGGTTCCTAAATCTCTATCTTACCATTATATAATCTATTTGAAGCCTTCCAGTGTCTCCAGGCCTCTTCCACATATACAACCTTCTCTCATGATTGTTAAACCAAGTGTTAGCTATGATTAAGTTATGCTCTATGCAAAATTGTACCAGGTGGCTTCCTCTTTCCTTCCTAATCCCCAGTCCATATTCACCTGCTACTTTTCCTTCTCTTCCTTTTCCTACTATTGAATTTCAGTCCCCCGTGACTATTAAATTTTTGTCTCCCTTAACTATCTGAATAATTTCTTTTTTTGCATCATACATTTCTTCATCGGAGGAAGGCAATGCAAACCACCTCCACTAGGACCTTGCCTAATAAGGCGGCGTGGGTCTCCCACATCGCTCCCCTACGCTCTGTAAAGAAGTATGGGACTCATCATCATCATCATCATCATCATCACATTTCTTCAATCTCTTCATCATCTGCGGAGCCGGCTGGCATATAAACTTGTACAACTGTGCTAGGTGTGGGCTTCATGTCTATCTTGGCTACAATAATGCATTCACTGTGCTGTTCATAGTAGCTTATCTGTGTTCCTATTATTTTAAACCTACTCCTGCATTACCCTTATTTGATTTTGTGTTTATAACCCTGTATTCATCTGACCAGAAGTCTTGTTCCTCCTGCCACCGAACTTCACTAATTCCCACTATGTCTAACTTTAACCTATCCATTTCCCTTTTTAAATTTTCTAACGTACCAGCCCGATTAAGGGGTCTGACATTCCATGCACCAACCTGTACAGTGCCAGTTTTGTTCCTGCTGATAATGACGTCCTCATGAGTAGTTCCTGCCCGGAGATCCAAATGGGGGACTATTTTGCCTCCGGAATATTTTAACCAAGAGAATGCCTTCATGATTTAAGCATACAGTAAAGCTGCATGTACTCAGAATAAATTACAGCTGTAGTTTCCCCTTGCTTTCAGCCATTCGCAGTACCAGCATAGCAAGGCCGTTTTGGTTTATGTTGCAAGGCCAGATCAGTCAATCATCCAGACTGTCCCCCCTGCAATTACTGAAAAGGTTGGCGCCCCTCTTCAGGAACCATATGTTTGTCTTGTCTCTCAACAGATACCCCTCTGTTTTAGTTGCACCTATGGTAGAGCTATCTATATCACTGAAGCACGCAAGCCTTCCCACCAACAGCAAGGTCCATGCTCCATGGTCCATGCAGGAGTATATCTGGGATTGCCTCATGTGGAGCTGTATATACTGACCCAGACATAATCGCAGAGCATTTGGCTGAGCATTGTGCTCTAAACTCTGCATCTGTGACTTACCACCCCATCTTTCGTCTCCTAGAACAATTGGTCGAATGACAATGCCTATCATTTGCTACACTCCACCCTGAGCCATATAATGCTCTATCCACTGAGTGGGAATTTCTTAGTGCCCTTGCTGATTGTCCAGACACATCCTCTGGGCCAGACTGCCTCCTTCCTTTCAAAGGGCACGGCCGACTTCCTTCCCCGTCGTTCCCTAATCCGATGAGACCGATGACCTCACTGCCTGGTCTCCTTCCCCAAAACAACCAACCAACCAGACTGCCTCCATCATCAAATGATTAAACATCTGCCAGGAGTTTACCAGCGCCACCTCCTTGCCCTATTCAACTGCTTCTGGAGTGATGGCAAATTCCCATTACAATGGCACAAAAGTATCATCGTTCCAATGCTAAAATCTTGTAAGAACTCACTGGATATGGGTATTTACTGTCCTATTAGCCAGAGCAACATTCTGTGCTGGTTGCTTGAACGTTTGGTGAGCCAGCAGTTGTGTTGACTCCTTGGGTCTCGGGGGCTTCTGGTTCTGTGCTAGAGCAGTTTTCAACAAGGTCTCTCCACCACTGACAACTTGGTATACCTGGAGTCCGCCATCCGAACGGCCTTTTCCCACTGTCATCACCTTATTGCTGAAGAAAGCCTGTGACACCACTTGGCAACACCACATTCTTGCTACTTTGCACAAGTAGGGTCTCCAGGGCCCACTCCAGATTTTTACACAGAACCTTTTGTCACTCCACAACTTCAGAGTTTGTGTCAGTCCTTCACACAGTTCCCTCCGTATCTAAGAGAACGGGTTCCACAGGGCTCATACTAGGCATCCTACTCTTTTTAATGGCCGTTAATGGTCTCGCAGCAGCAGTGGGGTCCTCAGTATCACACTTCTTATATACTGACGACTTTTGTTTGTCCTTTTGCTCATCTGCTGTTGGTGTGGCTGAACAGTGACTGCAGGGAGCCATACAGAAAGTGCAGTCAAAGGCCGTGACCCATGACTTTCAGTTTTCAACCACCAAGACTTGCGTCATGCGATTCTGTCATCGCCATCCTGTCCACCCCATTCCAGAACTTTACCTTGACGACCAGCTACTTAACATAGTGGAGACTTATGGGTTTTTAGGACTGTTTTTCGATGCCCATTTAGCTTGGCTTCTCCATCTTCGTCAGCTTAAGCAAAAGTGCTGGTGGAATCTTAACTTTCTTCGCTGCCTTAGTCACACTGACTACACTGACTACACTTTTGCAGCTGCACAAAGCCCCTCTACAGTCCAATCTTGACTAAGGGAGCCTGGCGTATGGTTCAGCATCACCCTCAACAAACATTTCAGATGCTGGATCCTATACACCATTGTGGAATTTGTTTCGTGACGGGAGCTTTCCAAACGAGCCCAGTGAATAGCTTCTCATGGAAGCTGAGGTTCCTCCATTGCAGATCAGGTGACAACTACTGCCTGCAAACGCAGCAGTCCATCTCCGGCAACAGCAGCCTGAATCAGGGATTACAATTGCAGTCTGTCGTCTGCTCCCTTCTCTCCGAACTCAGTCTTTCCCTCTCCCACCTTTCCTCCGCGTGGACTCATTTACACTTCCATGGTCCTTGCCTCAGCCGCAGCTTCGCCTGGATCTATCACAAGGCCCAAAAGATTCTGTTCCTCCTGAGGTCCTCTGCTGCCAGTTATTCTTTATTCTCGGTGAGTTTCAGGGCTCAAAAATAGTTTACACTGATCGCTCAATGGACAATGGTCATATTGGCTTCACTTATGCTCATGCTGGACATACTGACTACTACTCCTTGCCATTGGCTGCAGTGTTTTCATTGCCGAGTTGGTAGCCATCTCCTGTGCTCTTAAACATATCCGTTCCTGGACCAAGGGGTCCTTCCTCATTTGTAGCGACTCCTTGAGCACCTTATAAGCTCTTGAGCAGTCCTATCCACACCATCCTTTGGTAATGGCCATCCAAGGCTCCGTTTATGCCCTCGAACAATGTGGATGGTCAGTGGTCTTCGTCTGGAACCCAGCACATGTTGGAATCCCAGGAAATGAACTTGCTGACAAGCTGGCTGAAGAGGATACTTGTAAAGTGAGTCTGAAGATCGGTTTTCCAGAATCTGGTCTCCAATCGGTCTTATGCTGTAAAGTTTTTTGGATCTGGAATACCAAATGGCACTCCCTCAGTATGCCGAATAAATTGTGTGCTATAAAGGAAACAAGGAATGTGTGGATGTCATCCATGTGAGCCACTTGCTGGGACTTCGTTGTCCTTTGCCAGCTGCGCTTTGACCACACTTGGCTGACTCATGGTCACATCCTCCATTGCAAGGACCCAATCCACTGTCACTGCTGCTCTAGATTGACCGTAGTCGACCTCTTGTAGGACTGTCCCAATCTAGCTACCCTAAGGCAATCTTTTGACCTTCCTGAAGCACTCCCCACAGTGCTGGGTGTCAGTGCTTCAATGGCTGATCTAGTTTTCAGTTTTATTCAAGAGAGAGGTTTTTATCACTCTATCTAAGAGTGGGCGTGTGGCCTTCTCTACCAGGCCTTCACCCTACTAGCATTTTAACTCTTCCTCACTTCCTTTGGTGCTGTCTGCTCGACTGTATGTTTGTCATTTGACCATCTGCATTTCTCTGCCTTGTGTTCTTAGGCTGGAGTTTTTGTGTGTTGCAGAGTGGCTGGCTCATACTTTTTATTCTTCTGTCCAGCCAGCCCAGGCCATCAAAGTACAAGTAACCACAGGTAAAGACGCAACTGGTTTTCTTGTAAGGGATGCCATTTAGAAAAGCAACTACACAGCTGTAATCATTAGGTACCATTGCAATATTGCAGTTGAGAGCTTGTCCTCAAGTGCATTTTGCCTCAGTGCACAGTCCTTAACATCACCACCAGGCTAATAATGTATCTTTTCGAACTTGTCCCTGAAATATTTTTCCAGTCTGTCAAATCTGGTGTTAATCAGGCCAACCTTGTAAGAAATTTTGCCTACATCTTACCTTATAGCTTCTAATTTTGAAGCTATCATCCCTTCCACATTGGATTTAATTTTCTTCACTTCAGCTTTTACACTTTCTGCTACACTTGTCTGTCTGTTTTTATTGAACCTAACTCTGTACCCAGTATCCCAGTATCGAGTACAAGTTTGTCAGAATTTCACTTAACCATCCCATTGAATTATTTGCAGTTACATCTCCTTTCTCTGATTTCAGACTATTTGCCCCACTAATATTGTCTCTGTCAACATCAACACATTCAGATTTTGGACTAACTGTCCCACTAACATTATCTGAATCACTCATGCTGGATAATTGCTTAATCGTTGGAAGCTCCATCACTGACGATGACCCTGTGGGTTCACACATATTAATGCTATCAGTGCAAATACATAACTTGTCAGTCATGCTGATTGTTTGTGCTGTACTGCTGCTGCCGAAGTGTTGATGCTGGCGAACTCAAAGTCACCGCTGGTGGCCCGCGTTACCATGGCCATCACTGCCTGTATGCCGCCATTGAGGTCTCAACTGCTGCTGGCCACAGCAGACTTGAACTCAACATGCCTTTGCGTAACCTTCTTTCTTAAAGTTCCGTGACGAGCTTCCCCACACCTAGCTTTTGCTACAGACTCTCATGCATGCAGCAGCTGCAAAATCTTATGCTCAGAGCTCCCATGCAAACTGCCTATCATGCACTAGATTTTGGATCTGGAGCACAGAATATTGTAAAGTATTAGAATTAGAATTGTAATTGTAACAGGATTGCATTCATATCTCAGACAAACCCCCAACTGTGACGGTACCTAACTGTTTCTGCTGTTAGGGAACATGTCAGTTTTACAACAAAATATATGCACTAACATAAAAAACCTTCCAGAGATGATGGCTATACTGCAATGTTACTGCAATGCTATCATCTGAGATATCGTTTGTTGCAATTGCATGAAGCATTTAAAAGTTATTAATTCAGAGGTTCATTGTGAAAACATTTATCACTGAGAAGTAATAACTTCTGTAGTGTTAAAGATAATGTTGTTGTGTCCTTGGACATGCCGTGTTTTTCTGGGATCGCTGATGTATTCGGCTCCACTTTAATATGTAACTGTGATTTATTATCGAAGTTTGGAGAGTTGCAACTTAGCCGCCTTTGAGATTGTCTGACAGTCTGCCATTTCTTGCAGCACTTTATGCCCTCCTAAGTGACCATCCATCATAAAAATTCCCCATACTGGGATTACCCACATCTGGTGATGCTGCTAGTCTTTGTACCTGGACTCAAATCTGGGCTCACTAGCGTTTAGCCGTACAACAAATTTGTCTTACCTCATACTGGGTGGCTGATTAGCTTGCATAAATAGGCATAACATTACAGTATACATTTGGTAGGTGCTTTGAAGCCATCAACTAACCAACTAGATTTGTGGATCTTAGGGAGAAGGGAAAAGGTGGGGGTGCGTGGTTTGGGTGGGGTAAGAAGTTATATGGATTGAGGTGTTAGTCCTTGTGAGGGGGCTGAGGTTTTAAGGAGGGACTGTTCAGTTTGTATCACTGTAAAAGCCTACAAATTTCTATACCTTTATATGTGTGTACTGCTGCTGCTTGATGAGTGGATATTTTATCTGTACAGTTACTTTATATTTTCAAAAACTGATTATTTTCATTGAGTAATTCACTTAGGTTTTTCATAACAATAAATTGTATATATTTAAGGAACATGTCAGTTTTACAACAAAATATATTCCCTATCATAAAAGTCCTAGCCCTAGTAATGACTATTGGAACATATACTTGTGGCTGCCCGACCAAGAGAACAACCAAATAGAGAATAGAAGGCGTAAGAGTACAAACATTGCTTAGTTGAGATGATGAGTCAACAGAAACATAACAAGACTGCAAATGTTAGTAACTTTATGATAAATCTTTCTTGTGAGTGAATAGATAAAATGTTCCTACCCCCCCCCCCCCCCCCCCCCCCCCCCACACACACACACACACACACACACACACACACAGAGAGAGAGAGAGAGAGAGAGAGAGAGAGAGAGAGAGAGAGAGAGACTGACACTCTGTGTACACCGCACAGCTATATTGTGCCACTTGACTACATTATGCCACAATTACAGCTCAGCACAGCGTAACTGTGCAGTTGTAGGGCTACTTGTGTGTGTGTGTGTGTATTCTATTAGTTCTGGGGAAGAATTTGTCCAGAAGCTTGCAGTATTCTCAATCTTGCCTGTTTATATGCCTGCTGACAACTATATATGTTAATTATTATTACTTTTGCATTTTCTATTATTTATAGTTATTTAAGAACTTTCCATTACCATAGTTAAATGATAAAATGGATTTCTCTATTTTATCTATCTGCTACAAGAGGTGGGGCCACAGATTATTCTATAGTGTGGATCCATGTACATGGGTCACTGTTCTATGTAGGCCTGCCATACCTACTGTGCCAACTGAGTATCAGCACTGAAAAGTGTTTTCACAGCTGGACTTTTAGACAATTAATTATGTGCAAAGTGACATTACTGTGAAACACACTGAAATACCATAGTGACCAAACAACTGTTTACTCATGATAAAAATCTTTTATGTTTTAAGTTTTTTTCATTTACTTGGTACAACTTCAAGAAAAGAAGTCATTTCGAGGAACTTACAGAATCGTACCTTTTCAGATAGCTAAAGTTATGAACCTGAAGGACAGTGTTGCAGTAGTGAATGAAGCTATTTTAGATGTTAAAGTAAATTGGCAAATATTATTGCTGTTTGTGTCTTCACTGTGTAAAGATGTGGATTTGGCACCAGATAAAATCAAAGGTAATTCCATAAAAAAATGGAAAGTCCTTATATATTCCATGTTGAGAATCTCATAAAAAAAGTAAATGAACTATTATTATTATTATTATTGTTATTATTATTATTATTGCGATTCTTCAGTTTCTCCCGGTGTATTTCTTGCTCGAACAGTCCATGGGTGTACTGCCAGTCCATAGTGTCCAACGGGCACAACATTTTGGCAACAAGACATGTCGCCATTGTCAGGTATGCTGACGAACTGAACTCTTGAGGGCGGGCGGCTGTCTTAAACCCCTCTCCTCGCGAGGCGTTATGTCCGCAGTCCACACCCGCGTCAGCCGTCGGTGAGACGCTGGCATCGGCGTCTGTGGTGGCATCGGTGTAATTGCCTCATCTACCCTAGTCACCCATTCGTTTCCTTTGCTGAGTGTCTTTTTAATTAGACTCAATGCTGGTTCCCATGTCCTGCTGAGGTTGTAGCCACAATCTAGGTTGATGAGTCCATCCCTGGCATGAATTTCGATAGCCTCTCTAATGACACTGTCCCAGTATTTAGATGTCTCTGCCAAGACCCTGGTATGTTGGTAGTCCATATCATGATTTTTGGACAAACAGTGCTCTGCGACCACCGACTTGTTGGGCTACCCATGTCGAGTGTGCCTCTGATGTTCTCAGCAACGATCTTCGATGGTGTGCACTGTCTGTCCAATATAAGTCTTCCCACATTGACACGGAATCTGGTATATGCAGGCCTTCCGCAAACCGAGATCGTCTTTTGACACTTCCCAATAATGATAGTGTTTTATTTGGTGGGCAAAAGACAGTTCCTACTCAGTGTTTCCTCAATATTTTCCCTGATAGTGCGCCAGTAGACGGTATATAGGTAGTGGCTATCTCTTTCTCCGTGACTTCTTTCGTCTCCACACACTGTACTGTAGCGGTGGGGTGGAGAGCACATCTGATTTGCCATTCCGAATACCTGTTTTTCTCAAATACAGTTTTGAAGTGTTCCAGCTCTTGGGGCAGACTCTCTGCGTCAGAGATGGTGCGTGCCCTGTGCACCAGTGTTTTTAGAACCCCATTCCTCTGCGCAGGATGGTGGCAGCTATCCGTTTGCAAATACAGGTCGGTGTGTGTTTTCTTCCTGTATACCCCGTGGCCCAGGGTGCCATCCGCTCTAGTTTTGGTTGGTTGGTTGGTTGGTTTGGGGAAGGAGACCAGACAGCGTGGTCATCGGTCTCATCGGATTAGGGAAGGATGGGGAAGGAAGTCGGCCGTGCCCTTTCAGAGGAACCATCCCGGCATTTGCCTGGAGTGATTTAGGGAAATCACGGAAAACCTAAATCAGGATGGCCGGACGCGGGATTGAACCGTCGTCCTTCCGAATGCCGCTCTAGTTTTGACCATGACGTCCAGGAATGGTAATGGTAATGTTAATGTATCTCAGCATGAAGAAATTCGACAAGCTGCACCACCGAAGGAGCTGTTTGCTGAGTGCTCTTGCTTTTCTGATGAGATGTCATACTGATCAGATTGTGCCAAACTTTGCTGAGGTCACGCATCACTTGGATTCTGCAGCAGCTAAGAGAATTATGAAGCATGCTAGCCTCGCCTTGGTTCGTGAGAGGATACAGTTTACCAGACGCAGCCTTGAGTACCATTCCTGGATGTCATGGTCAAAACTAGAGCGGATGGCACCCTAGGCCATGGGGTATACAGGAAGAAAACACACACCGACCTGTATTTGCAAGCGGATAGCTGCCACCATCCTGCGCAGAAGAATGGGGTGGTAAAAACACTGGTGCACAGGCGCGCACCATCTCTGATGCAGAGAGTCTGCCCCAAGAGCAGCAGAGCATGGGAACCAGCATTGAGTCTAATTAAAAAGACCCTCAGCAAAGGAAATGAATGGGCGACTAGGGTGGACGAGGCAATTACACCGACGCCACCACTAGATGCGACGCCAGCGTCTCACCCACCGCTGATATGCGGGCACGGACCGCGGAGAGAACGCCTCTCGAGGGGCAGGGATGTAAGACGGCCGCCCGCCCTCAGGAGTTCAGTTCGTCAGCGCACCTGACAATGGCGACATGTCTGATCGCCAAAATATTGTGCCCGTTGGAGACTATGGACCAGCAGTACACCCCGTGGACTGTTTGAGCATTATTATTATTATTATTATTATTATTATTATTATTATTATTATTCTTTCTTTTCTCAGACGTTGTGTCTGGTCAAAAATGGAAAGTGACGCAGACCTTGATCAAGCGCGACTTCCTTTTAACTGTGCGGTATATGTTACATTGCATTTAGGAACTTTCGGGTAATTGAATATGTATCAATATAATAGAGGGAAACATTCCACGTGGGAAAAATTTATCAAAAAACAAAGATGATGTGACTTACAAAAAGAAAGCGCTGGCAGGTCGAAAGACACACAACCAAACACAAACATACATACAAAATTCAAGCTTTCGCAACAAACTGTTGCCTCATCAGGAAAGAGGGAAGGAGAGGGAAAGAAGAAAGGATGTATCAATAATTACAGATTTCTGTAGTTGTATATACAACTTTGGATGTAGCTGTATTGCGTTGATGTACTGGTGGATATTTGTGGTATGACTCCTGTAGTTGATAGTATAATTGGTATAATGTCCACTTTATCCTGATGCCACGTGTCCTTGACTTCCTCAGCCAGTTGGATGTATTTTTCAATTTTTTCTCCTGTTTTCTTCTGTATATTTGTTGTATTGGGTATGAATATTTCGATTAGTTGTGTTAATTTCTTCTTTTTATTGGTGAGTATGATGTCAGGTTTGTTATGTGGTGTTGTTTTATCTGTTATAATGGTTCTGTTCCAGTATAATTTGTATTCGTCATTCTCCAGTACATTTTGTGGTGCATGCTTGTTTGTGGGAACGTGTTGTTTTATTAGTTTATGTTGTATGGTAAGTTGTTGATGTATTATTTTTGCTACATTGTCATGTCTTCTGGGGTATTCTGTATTTGCTAGTATTGTACATCCGCTTGTGATGTGATCTACTGTTTCTATTTGTTGTTTGCAAAGTCTGCATTTATCTGTTGTGGTATTGGAATCTTTAATAATATGCTTGCTGTAATATCTGGTGTTTATTGTTTGATCCTGTATTGCAATCATGAATCCCTCCGTCTCACTGTATATATTGCCTTTTCTTAGCCATGTGTTGGATGCGTCTTGATCGATGTGTGGCTGTGTTAGATGATACGGGTGCTTGCCATGTAGTGTTTTCTTTTTCCAATTTATTTTCTTCGTATCCGTTGATGTTACGTGATCTAAAGGGTTGTAGAAGTGGTTATGAAATTGCAGTGGTGTAGCCGATGTATTTATATGAGTGATTGCTTTGTGTATTTTGCTAGTTTCTGCTCGTTCTAGAAAGAATTTTCTTAAATTGTCTACCTGTCCATAATGTAGGTTTTTTATGTCGATAAATCCCCTTCCTCCTTCCTTTCTGCTTAATGTGAATCTTTCTGTTTCTGAATGTATGTGATGTATTCTATATTTGTGGCATTGTGATCGTGTAAGTGTATTGAGTGCTTCTAGGTCTGTGTTACTCCATTTCACTACTCCAAATGGGTAGGTCAATATTGGTATAGCATAAGTATTTATAGCTTTTGTCTTGTTTCTTGGTGTCAATTCTGTTTTCAGTATTTTTGTTAGTCTTTGTCTATATTTTTCTTTTAGTTCTTCTTTAATACTTGTATTATCTATTCCTATTTTTTGTCTGTATCCTAGATATTTATAACCATCTGTTTTTTCCGTCGCTTCTATGCAGTCGCTGTGGTTATCCAATATGTAATCTTCTTGTTTAGTGTGTTTTCCCTTGTCTATGCTTTTTTTTTATATCATTGCTGAATACTTCTGTTATCTTTAGTAATTGGTTGAGTTGTTGATTTGTTGCTGCCAGTAGTTTTAGATAACCCATGTATAGCAAATGTGTGATTTTGTGTTGGTATGTTCCAGTAATATTTATTGTATCCATAATTTGTATTATTTAGCATGTTGGATAGTGGGTTCAGAGCAAGGGAGAACCAGAAAGGACTTAATGAGTCTCCTTGGTATATTCCACGCTTAATCTGTATTGGCTGTGATGTGATATTATTTGAATTTGTTTGTATATTAATTGTGGTTTTCCAATTTTTCATGTTTAGGAACTGTATCAATTTAAGGATCTACTTTGTATATTTCCAATTTGTAGTAACCATGAGTGGGGTACACTATCAAAAGCTTTTTGGTAATCAATGTATGCGTAGTGTAGCGACCTTTGTTTAGTTTTGGCTTGATATGTCACCTCTGCATCTATTATCAGTTGCTCTTTACATCCTCGTGCTCCTTTGCAACAGCCTTTTTGTTCTTCATTTATAATTTTGTTATTATTATTATTATTTTATTATTATCATGATCATTATTATTGTTATGATTTAGTTTCTGTGGAGTTTACTCAGACTTCCCTTCACCAGATTGCTCCCACATTGTTCACATGTTCTTTCCATTATAGAGTTCTTTTGTACATTACATGAAAGAGTTATTTACCACCTATGCATGTTTTCATGAGCTCTCAGCTCTCTCACTTCTGAACTGGTAGAAGTCAGAAGACTTTATAAATTTGCCCAGCAGAAATAAGGTTCAGTACATCCAAGATTCCATACAGTACATACAAAATCAAGTTAAAGAGATGATATTCCGTTGGGTAGCAGGACACATCTTGCTATGGAAAAATAATGCAGCTGATGAAGCAGCCATGGATACGTGTATAAGGGGCTTCTTGATTATTTGTCCCAGTCACCATCATGCTATCATCTCAATGACAAATATTTTGATCATGTACCAGTGTGAGAAAATGAATGGTTAGAAGTGCAAAACAACAAACTGTGGACAGGGATCTAGGGATCTGCCCTCTATTTCAGATTAGTGTGGTGTAGTTTGGTCATCCTCCCCCCATGAACCATGGACCTTGCCGTTAGTGGGGAGGCTTGCGTGCCTCAGCGATACAGATGGCCGTACCGTAGGTGCAACCACAACGGAGGGGTATCTGTTGAGAGGCCAGACAAACATGTGGTTCCTGAAGAGGGGCAGCAGTCTTTTGAGTAGTTGTAGGGGCAACAGTCTGGATGATTGACTGATCTGGCCTTGGAACACTAACCAAAATGGCCTTGCTGTGCTGGTACTGCGAACGGCTGAAAGCAAAGAGAAACTACAGCCGTGATTTTTCCCGAGATCATGCAGCTTTACTGTATGATTAAATGATGATGGCATCCTCTTGGGTAAAATATTCTGGACGTAAATTAGTCCCCCATTCGGATCTCCAGGCGGGGACTACTCAAGAGGACATCGTTATCAGGAGAAATAAAACTGGCGTTCTACAGATCGGAGCGTGGAATGTCAGATCCCTTAATCAGGCAGGTACGTTAGAAAATTTAAAAAGGGAAATGGATAGGTTAAAGTTAGATATAGTGGGAATTAGTGAAGTTCGGTGGCAGGAGGAACAAGACTTCTGGTCAGGTGACTACAGGGTTATAAACACAAAATCAAATAGGGGTAAAGCAGGAGTAGGTTTAATAATGAATAAAAAAATAGGAGTGCGGGTACGCTACTAAAAACAAATAGTGAACGCATTATTGTGACCAAGATAGATACAAAGCCCATGTCTACTACAGTAGTACAAGTTTATATGCCAACTAGCTCTGCAAATGGTGAAGAAAGAGGAGATAAAACAAATTATTCAGAAAGTGAAGGGAGACGAAAATTTAATAGTCATGAGTGACTGGAATTCAAGAGTAGGAAAAGGGAGGGAAGGAAACATAGTAGGTGAATATGGATTGAGGGTAAGAAATGAAAGAGGAAGCCGTATGGTAGAATTTTGCACAGAGCATAACTTAATCATAGCTACCACTTGGTTCAAGAATCATAAAAGAAGGTTGTATACATGGAAGAATCCTGGAGATACTAGAAGGTATCGGGTAGATTATATAATGGTAAGACAGAGATTTAGGAACCAGGTTTTACATTGTAAGACATTTCCAGGGGCAGATGTGGACTCTGACCACAATCTATTGGTTATGAACTGTAGATTAAAACTGAAGAAATTGCAAAAAGGTGGGAACTTAAGGAGATGGGACCTGGATAAACTGACTAAACCAGAGCTTGTATAGAGTTTCAGGGAGAGCATAAGGGAACAGTTATCAGGAATGGGGGAAAGAAATACAGTAGAAGAAGAATGGGTAGCTCTGAGGGGTGAAGTAGTGAAGGCAGCAGAGGATCAAGTAGGTAAAAAGATGAGGGCTAGTAGAAATCATTGGGTAGCAGAAGAAGTAGTGAATTTAATTGATGAAAGGGGAAAATATAAAAATGCAGTAAATGAAGCAGCAAAAAGGAATACAAACATCTCAAAAATGAGATCGACAGGAAGTGCAAAATGACTAAGCAGAGATGGCTAGAGGACAAATGTAAGGATGTAGAGGCTTATCTCACTAGGGGTAAGATAGATACTGCCTACAGGAACATTAAAGAGACCTTTGGAGAAAAGAGAACCACTTTTATGAGTATCAAGAGCTCAGATGGAAAACCAGTCCTAAGCAAAGAAGGCAAAGCAGACAGGTGGAAGGAGTATACAGAGGGTCTACACAAGGATGATGTACTTGAGAGCAAAGTTATGGAAATGGAAGAGGACATAGATGAAGATGATGTGGGACATACGATGCTGTGTGAAGAATTTGACAGAGCATTAAAAGACCTAAGTTGAAACAAGGCCCCAAGAGTAGACAACATTCCTTTGGAACTACTGATAGCCTTGGGAGAGCCAGCCACGACAAAACTTGTCCATCTGGTGAGCATGATGTACAAGACAGGCGAAATACCCTCTGACTTCAAGAAGAAATAATAATTCCAATCCCAAAGAAAGCAGGTGTTGACAGATGTGAAAATTACCGAACTATCAGTTTAATATGTCATGGCTGCAAAATACTAACACGAATTCCTTACAGACGAATGGAAAAACTGGTAGAAGCCGACCTCGGGGAAGATCAGTTCGGATTCCGTAGAAATGTTGGAACATGTGAGGCAATACTCACCTTATGACTTATCTTTTAAGGAAAGGCAAACCTATGTTACTAGCATTTGTAGACTTAGAGAAAGCTTTTGACAATGTTGACTGGAATACTCTCTTTAAAATTCTAAAGGTGGCAGGGGTAAAATACAGGGAGCAAAAGGCTGTTTACAACCAGATGGCAATTATAAGAGTCGAGGGGCATGAAAGGGAAGCAGTGGTTGGGAAGGGAGTGAGACAGGGTTGTAGCCTATCCGCGATCTTATTCAATCTGTATATCGAGCAAGCAGTAAAGGAAACAAAAGAAAAGTTCGGAGTAGGTATTAAAATCCATGGAGAAGAAATAAAAACTTTGAGGTTTGCCGATGACATCGTAATTCTGTCAAAGACAGCAAAGGACTTGGAAGAGCAGTTGAACGGAATGGACAGTGTCTTGAAAGGAGGATATAAGATGAACATCAACAAAAGCAAAACGAGGATAATGGAATGTAGTCGAATTAAGTCGGGCGGTGCTGAGGGAATTAGATTAGGAAATGAGACACCTAAAGTAGTAAAGGAGTTTTGCTATTTGGGGAGCAAAATAACTGATGATGGTCGAAGTAGAGAAGATATAAAATGTAGACTGGCAATGGCAAGGAAAGCATTTCTAAAGAAGAGAAACTAGTTAACATCAGGTATAGATTTAAGTGTCAGGAAGTCGTTTCTCAAAGTATTTGTATGGAGTGTAGCCATGTATGGAAGTGAAACGTGGACAATAAATAGTTTGGACATTAAGAGAATAGAAGCTTTCGAAATGTGGTGCTACAGAAGAATGCTGAAGATTAGCTGGGTAGATCACAGAACTAATGAGGAGGTATTGAATAGAATTGGGGGGGGGGGGGGGGGAAGAGGAGTTTGTGGCACAACTTGACTAGAAGAAGGGACCGGTTGGTAGGACATGTTCTGAGGCATCAGTGGATCACAAATTTAGCATTGGAGGGCAGCGTGGAGGGTAAAAATCGTAGAGGGAGACCAAGAGATGAATACTCTAAGCAGATTCAGAAAGATGTCAGTTGCAGTAGGTACTGGGAGATGAAGAAGCTTGCACAGGATAGAGTAGCATGGAGAGCTGCATCAAACCAGCCTCAGGACTGAATACCACAACAACAACTGTTTGGTCATCTTTAGCTTGCAGGCAGGTCCAGGGCTATGATTTGCCAAATATATCATTTGTCTTACACTCTAGTATTGTTACTGACTTGTAGTGAGTTTCATAGGGACAGCATGTCGGCATGTTTTCATACACATTTCATTAAAATATTTCACAAAGTTTTTAAGATATTATTGTATCAAAAGGAAAATTCACTTGTGAAGACTATAAAATTTTCACTCAAGAGAACTGTGAATATGATTGATGTGTTTGACTTTTAGGACTCGTTCTGGACACCATCCTTCGCAGTTTCTCTGAGACAAGTAAATACTTATTAGGTGCTGGACTGGTTATAGCTCGACAGTGTTGTACATTAAGTTGTAAACATTTCACATCCTATGCAGAGTGGTTTGGCCAAACATTTGGGTCTGAAGCAGCCCAGGTAACACCATCAACCACATCTCAGCCAGCTTTTGAATTTCTTATGGGCTTTCTGGGAGAAATAATTCCTGTAGAACCAGCATACTGCTTGAGGGTCCACATCAATAAGGTATTTATGATCAATTGTGTTGCATGCAGTGCATTCTCTCTCTCTCTCTCTCTCTCTCTCTCTCTCTGTGTGTGTGTGTGTGTGTGTGTGTGTGTGTGTGTAATGCGCTATTCGTAACATGTTTTTTTATTAACTATTATTATGTTGGCTTGCTTTTCATTATTCATCAGCACAGTTATGTAAGAAACTAGACTAATCATCAAAGATTCATACAGTCACAACTAATTAGGTGAATAGTTTGGAGGATACCCTTCCTGGAGAGGAAGCAGTGCTTAAAGGACAGTATAGTTTCTTAGGTAGTCGAATTAAGTCGGGTGATGCTGAGGGAATTAGATTAGGAAATGAGACACTTAAAGTAGTAAAGGAGTTTTGCTATTTGGGGAGCAAAATAACTGATGATGGTCGAAGTAGAGGGGATATAAAATGTAGACTGGCAATGGCAAGGAAAGCGTTTCTGAAGAAGCGAAATTTGTTAACATCGAGTATAGATTTAAGTGTCAGGGGAAGTGTTTCCTGGAAGTATTTGTATGGAGTGTAGCTATGTATGGAAGTGAAACATGGACGATAAATAGCTTGGACAAGAAGAGAATAGAAGCTTTCAAAATGTGGCGTTACAGAAGAATGCTGAAGATTAGATGGGTAGATCACATAACTAATGAGGAAGTATTGAGTAGAATTGGGAAGAAGAGGAGTTTGTGGCACAACTTGACAAGAAGAAGGGACCGGTTGGTAGGACATGTTCTGAGGCATCAAGGGATCACCAATTTTGTATTGGAGGGCAGTGTGGAGGGTAAAAATTGTAGAGAGAGACCAAGAGATGAATACACTAAGCACATTCAGAGGGATGTAGGCTGCAGTACATACTAGGAGATGAAGAAGCTTGCACAGGGTAGAGTAGCGTGGAGAACTGCATCAAACCAGTCTCAGGACTGAAGACCACAATAACAACAACAGTTCCTTAGGTATGTTGAATACCTTTGATGGACTATGTAGGAGACTACCCACAATGCACACACACTAGCAGCAGCTCCTAGTTGTTTGGCAGCAGGCAAGCCATATTTCAGCAATGCTTGAAAGGTAGCTAACTCATTCCCTGCTTGGAAGAAGCAGCAAGCTGCATATGAGGATTATGTTCTTATATTAATGTTAACAAATTTATTTATTTGACTCTGCACTAATTTAAAAAAAAACTCCTATTGGAACAAGAGCAGATAAAAGCAAAAATCACAAGTCATTAAACAAAAGTCATTTTTATGTAACGTCCGGATTATGAATCTATTAGTTGAAAATGTTACATACTTAATACCTGTGATTGGACCAATGTGCACAGTATATTCCAACAGATACACACAATTTATTGTAAAATAAAGAAATTCTGTACAATGGACTAAGAATAGCAAGGAGCTAAATCAAATAAATCCCCTCTTTTTTTAATGCAAGGGTTCAATTTATGCACACTTAATGTGTCCCTCCCCCCTTATTTTTTTAAGAGCAAGTAAGATTTCAATTTGTGTATAATTCAATGAAAATAACTCCATGATTGACAAGTGTGTGATGGGAAGCGAAGTTGCCAGCTCATATGCTTCCCCTTGGAGCCTACATCACCTGGAAAGGCTCTGCAGTAAGCTGCTTGTACCTGCAGAACAGGCAACACAGCATGCACTTGGAGCCCAAGAAACAACTGTGACTGACTCAACTTGCTGGAATGTCAATCACAAAGTTATTTTAATCAACGTATAACTATCTCAGTTTTAAGATACCACTCCTCCAGCCCCTCGGTCTGTCTGTCTCACACATCTGAATCTCAAAAGTGTGCGCAAACATTTTTAGAAAATCAAAAAGCAGGGGATTTACCTTCATTTTTCACAATCAGTACATAGCATTGCACCTTACTCAAAAGTTCCCATGTGTGACACACTTTTTTCCTGGTTGACCTGGCACACCTGTGATCAGGTTATAATAATTTTAATACGAAGTTACTGATTATTATTAATTTTAATATTATCTACTGTGTTGTTTGGGATACAAGACTCTCACTTTGGAGGACTGGGCATCAAATCTCCAGTCAGCCATTGAGATTTGAGTTTCCTGTAGTTTCCTTAAATCACCTAAAGTTAATGTCAGGGTGGTTCATTTGAAGAAGCCATAGCTCACATCATGTCCTGTTCTGTCCAGTCACGGTTTATGCTTCCTGTGTCATCATTACGCCATCTTCATTTTCATATTCTGCATTCTATTCTTTGTATTTATTTCTTTAATGAACAATAGATTTTTCTGTTTGGCTCACTTTTTATTATGTATTTCATGACATAAATGTTTAAAGAGCAAGCTTTCATAAGATGACTTCTAACTAATTTTTCTGCATCCTGAAGGATTTCTTCACTATGGATCTATTGGAATGGAAAGTACATCTACTCTGATCTCTATACTCATGATTTTTATTAAATCTATATGAACTTGAACTTCATGATTGCTCTTTAGGATTTGGGTTGTGCACTTTTCAGCTGTGTCTTTAGATGCTGTGAATCTGGTACTTTTGTGAAATTTGTTTGAATTTGTTTACTACAGTCTGTTGTAAAGTGATGGTACCAGTATTAATAGTAAGTAATTAAATTTAAAAACATTACTTTTAAACTAATGCATATAGTACTTATGTAAAAAATGCAAAATTTCCATATAAATTTATAATTCACTTTTTCTCCAGGTGCCTGTATCACCACCAAACTGTAAAATTTTACTTGGGGATTACATACAGTTAGCAAAATCTAGACTCAGTGAACTCAATGAGGTACCTACTATTGGTCTCTTTGGGTTTGAAATGGTAAGTCTCTTCTCTTTTCTTTTACAGTGTTTCAAACTCTTGTGTTGTAGCTAAACATTAAATACAGGGTGGCGATTCCTCTGGAATGCGTGGAATTTTCAGGGGATTACATTATACCTGAAAAACTCAATGAAATCTCAGGGAATTTCAAGAATTTCCTATAATGTCAGTGAATTGTGTTTCTAACCTAGCATTGGAATTTAATTTCATTCAGTTTTATAAATCACAAATTTAAAATACTTTAATATTTTAAAGTGTGTTAACTATATAAATATTATTCCATGTAAATTATGGAAATGGTCAAGCTACTGCTTATGGCCAGTATATTTCAGCAGGAAACAGAAATCGTTATTGTGAGGTGTTCGCCCCCCCCCCCCCACACACACACACACACTCTGCCACCCCCAACCGCACATCGTTATCAGGGGCTCCTTATGATGCCATATTGCTCCCCATGCCTGGAATTCTCAGGAATTTTTTCAAGGTTGAGTAGCACCCTGAAATAAGATTTGGAGTCTAAAGACATTGTAGGGGTAAATATACTTGTTTTAGTGGACACTTTTGTATAAACTACAATAGCCAACCATAAGGATCGTGATCATTTCTCTTAAAATTATGGGGTGAGAGCTTACAGAACCTTTGGTTCCAAAAGCCTGCAATTTGTGTTTATCTTTGTGTTCATATTTCTGTTGCTGTAGTATAATAGCAGAAATATTTTTACCCATCCACCTCTGTATGAACATTTGTGACAAATCAAAATGCTGCACGATTGGAATTAATATCCAGATATCTGCTTTTGTATACAGTGTTCTACCAGTTGCTGCATTTGAGTATATTTCACAGGCATACTGGAATTGTGATTAGTTCCTGTCAATACCTTACATACCCTCTGTGTGACAAATATCATTGAAAGACAGAAATAGTGGAGAATTTGACATTACTAAAGGTGATATTGACTTGAATATTGTAATGGCAAGTCCTTGGTGGAATATAAACAATTTAAGTAACAGCCTACTTAATACCTGAAGTACTGAGTCCTTGATAGACATGCGCGCTCGCGCGCGCGCGCGCACACACACACACACACACACACACACACACACACACACACACACCTATACAACTACATGGGCCTGGCTGGCACTACACTTGACTGGGGTCAAGGAGATAGGAGGCAAGAGTATGAAGGAGGGATAAGGAAGGATGACTGATGGATACAGGGTGTATACGACCCGGGAGATCCGGCAAAAGCTCGGTAATTTTTTCATCTGGGAGAAAAGCGGAAAAAAATCCATGAATTTTTTAAAATTCCTAGAATTTTTTGTTGTTTTAGTTTTCAGTTAAATTTTTGTAATTTTGACTGGTAAGAACCATTACTCTAACAAAGGATATTACTGTATCCTGCTACCGCAGAATAATACTGCAGCATTAAAACATGAATGAGAGAAAAATATGAAAATAAAACTTAAATTGCAAAGGAAATGCGCCATATAAAATAACACAGTGCTCGTACAAGCGTCTGCCAACAGCAAAATGTGTCAAAGGCTTTCGGAAGATTATGCAATGCTTGATAACAACAAATTGCCTTCGATGAGTGTGATGTCACAACTGTTTACATTAGACTCTTTTAATCAGTTAGGAGCGGGCTCATGCACACGAGCAGTTGAGTCGTGTATGAGTAGTACCTTCACCCGCTACTTGCTACAGAAATGTGGCTGTTGGCTGTGTAAGCAGCAGTAGCAGCAACCAGCCACATGGTACCTGGAAAAATTTTACAGGTGCACCCAAGCTGCCAGATTCACACGTGTGCAGCAGGCCCGGATCTAGTGGGGAGTGAGGGCAAACCGGGGTATCTGAACCGGGTGACAATTTCGGGGGGAGGAGGCAAATTCATATTCTTGAGGAAAAAAAACCTTGTTTTACAAAGCACCTAGCATCCAGCGCACATCGGTCTATCGACTATTCATATGATTTTGAAACGCACCCCTGCTGGTTTTTGAACACATTCTAAGTTGATTTCTGAATGAATTATAAGTTGATTTTTGAATGCGTGCATAGTGTATGTGATGTCTCTGCCAGGGCAATCCTCATCACATCTAGAAATAAACTTTCCTGCAGACAAAACGGGACGGGGCTATAGAGCGGAATAAAGCCGAACGTGAATGCCAAGTGCTGCTTGTTTATGTGGTTGATTTGGTTTGCGAACGTTCAGCGGTGTTATAATTACTAGCGAAATCCATATATTCAGACTACCAGAGTGGAAATAAACGACTAACAGGAATAACAGGTAAGAAAGATTATGTATTATCTTCTCGATGTATCCGAGAAAGTGAACTTCTAACTGAAATTTTTTGACCAGATCGCTACATGAGGCAGGGCCAGTTGTAGTCCCCGGCTAGCAGCCGCTTAAATTCCATTCTGGGAGTAGCGCAGAAAACGCATTGTCCGATCACATAATAGCGGCTAACCGGAGAATAATCACTGGATAACTAAACCAGTGATTGTGGCAGGGTTAGTGAAGTTAACCGGACAATGAGTTTTGACAGTGGTAGGAATAGGTACAGAATTAGTGATGCCAAAACTGTTTGTTAGAACGAGGAAGGAGAAGAAATGGGGACATCACACAAATTATGGAAGAATATGACGATTCCAAATTTAAACAAAAATTTCGTTTTACTGCTTTTCGTTCTCGTGCATGAGAAACTGGAGCGTAAGAATGAAAAGTGAAACTATTTCATAACGTAAAGCTTTTTGCTTCTATTAGGCCAAATAGGTATTTCCTATTGGTACTTCGTGAATTATATTCTGACGTATTATAAAAATGATCATTATTGCCAAAACAGTCTCGCTTATTTGGTGTGTGTTACAATTGCCAAAATATTAGAAAGGCCTATTTTGTTTTCTCTAGCACGCAGTGACAAAATAGACGTAATCAGATGGAGAAACCACACCAGTCTTGGGTACTATTTGTATCAACAGCTTTTTCAGTATTAGACAATGACATTTCTATTTTTCATGTAGCAAAATGTTTGACGAACTTTGATAAGGTAATAGTCCTTTCGCAGAAAGGAAGGCACGCCTTGTAAAGCTCTAGCGAGATTAGAGAGAAAAATCGCTAGGACCTAAGGATTGAAGAAAAGTGTACTTTCTTGCCTGTCTGTTGTCTTTACTGGTTTTATGTGTCCTATATTTAATTTTATGTCACACAGAAGAGCAAGTTATTAGCTAATAGGCAATAAAGAGTCCAGTTTTTCTGAAGAGTTCTTGTTCTCTTTGTTACAAATAATCCTATCTAGTATTAATTGTGAGGGTTTTTTCACAAAAAGAGAGAGAGAGAGAGAGAGAGAGAGAGAGAGAGAGAGAGAGAGAGAGAGAGAGGGGGGGGGGGGGGGGCAGCATGTCAAACTGGCCGACTGGGAGCAGGAGAGGTGCTACAGGACATTTTAATTTCCACTGTCCTGAAATAGTTTGATGGCATCCATTACAAAATATACACATTTGAGTTCGACAGAGCGAAATACAGTGACGTGCGGTAAAACAATGTTGTTTGAAGATGTGTGGCACCTCACTGCACACTTAAGACCAAATAACGTGTCTTACATTTCCTCAGAGATATATCTTTTATGTATCAGACTCTTCAGAAAGATATGCGCTACAAAATGAACTTTTTTTACGTTCTGATGCGCAGAGCAGTCTGAGTTGTAGTTGGGGGGGTGGGATGGGGGGGGGGGGGGGGGTATGTAATCTCCATGTGACCCATTTTTACATTTAGTGACTTTTCAGTTTCCTTTTCATTTACTGCTCTCACATCAAATGAAAAGCTATCAAGTGAATTAAAATACATTCACATAATTACAGAAGAGTAAACTACATTACTAGTTTCAGATTTTATTTTATTTCCACCTTTCTGACAGTCAAGCATTAATCGCCTTGCAGAACAATGAAGTTATTTTTGTCGGTTTAATAAATAAAGTTTGCTTTTATTAAGCTTTCCTGTTGAAGCAGTCAATTTATTCCACCATATTGGGTAGTTTCAACTGTTCGCTGCATTTCAAGTGCACATTTTCATCTTCTAGCACGTATGGCATTATGCCATAATAAAGAACTAAAAATGAGATAATACAGTACGGGTACTGCAAGAAAATTTACGTCCTGAAAACCATACTGAAAAGCTTCATATCTGGTCGAGGCCTGTGTCATTGAGAGTCTGGACATACGAATGTGCACTGTAAGGCGAACTATGCATTTTAGTCTGGTTCACGAAATGCTGACGCTCTTGGAGTATCCTCTAATGTCTTGTTTCTTTTATGACATAGTGTAAGATCTTTTAATATTTTACACGTTCGAGTATACGGGCTTCCTACATCACCGTAGCTGTGCAAGCGCGGTGACGCCTCTTATCTGGTGCTCTCTGACAACTGCTGAAATGAATCTATTTCTAACAGGTAACGGGAAAATATTGCGAATTATTGTTCGGAAAGCGTTATTTTCAAATTAAATTTCCTTTTACACAAGGTGATCTTAAATCACAGTGTGTTTGGTCTCTTTTAAAAATCAACTCTTTGATGATGAGACATTTAGAAGAATTTCAAACCCAGAAGATCAGAGATTTATGTCGGTATTAAAAAATTTGCTAGTGTATTTGTGTGATGTATGTTAAAGTGTAACATGTGCTAAACAGATCAACATTATAAGTGAAAGCTTAGTTTCTCTTGTATCTTATCAATCTTCAAGACAAATATTATATGTGAACGCTTCTCTTTTCTTGTAGCAACACTGTGTATATTAATTTAAACCATTAACTTATCCTGTTGGAGGAATTCGAATTTATACTTTCGTAATACGAAAATATGTAGCGTACATGTTGTACTGCATCGGACTGACTGGCTTGATCCTTGGTTTAAAGAGTACAAGTTGAATTTTGCTTGACCAAAGTTTTCAGGATCTTCATTGGCTGGTATGGGGGAAGGTCGTTCTGCCTCAAAGTGTGTTATAATATGACAATGCCAAATGTATTTAGGACCAAACAATATTAAAAGACCTTGCAGTGCCAAATGTATTTGGGACCAAACAATATTGACATCACTGGACTGTCACCCAAGGAGAAAATAAATAAATAATTGAACTGATGAAAATATGGTGATGTGATTAATCAAAGGCTAAGACTAAAAACACAGATGTGGAATATCTTCATTTCAGAACTGACATGATTTTTTTGTCTTGGTTTTCCCACCAGTGCAGCTAATGTTTTTAAAGTTGTTGTTGTTCTTTTTTTTCCCCTTACACTGCTCTTATTTAATCGTGGATTCCTGTACTCACAATTGGTAACCCTGACACTTAAATGGGCATGAATTAACCAGTTCCCTTTTGCTTTCAAGTGTGCTACAGTTGCAAATAACATCTCAATTTTAGACTTGTATTATTCATTGCTGATCAGATACGTAATCTGTTGTTACACGATAATTCAATCGAGCCCCCATAAACTAGACATGGTGTTGTGACTGTAGTTCCAGAGGCTGCTGCCAGAGAGGAGCAGCTTCCACTTGCAGAACAAGTTGATTAACTACAGCATGATGCCAGCACTCTCCAATGACACCCCAGGCAATTTCCAACAGATCCCAGCATTCATCAGCCTTTTGCACAATGTGCCAAATGTCAACACACTCTGTAATGTTCAATGCCTGCATCTCACTACTGTAGCAAATAAAGGGTCTTCCATCCTCATGATATGTTGACTAATAACAATCATCCCCAAGAAGGCAGATCCATTACTACTATTGGATGTTTTACTCACCTTGCCATTTCAGCCCAACAATCCAGAGCTTGCAAAATTGGTACACCATATTGCTTATATGTTATGTCCTGGCCACTGGCCATAAACAAACTCCTGGATTCCTTTCTTCAGATGATAATGGGACCTTTGTGTTTGGGTTTGAAGAATTCTTTTTCTTGTTGTGGATGTTGCCAAACTTGTTTCTGAAGTAGACCTACTACAGCATTTCAACACTGATATGTCCATACGAGAGACTCAGCTCTGAATGAAAATGAGAGTGTTTATGGACATACAAGATGGTCACACAATGCTCACAAACTAAAAGTGATGGCTATGCAGGAAGTTACACCATCTTTTGTTAACAGCAATGAAGCATCTTTAGCAGATGCCATCAAGACAGCTCAGACTAAACTCATGAAGTTAAAAGATGATGTCACACTGGTGTCTACTTGGTCCAACGCAAAACAGCTGCATGTGCCTTTCACCAGCATGTTTCAAAACACGTGCCATCGCACTCCTAACTCAACGGGACTGTCCATCATTTTTCTGCAAGCCAAGTCAACACTGGACAGTATATAGACATGAACAGCTAGAAAGCGGACATCTCCAGACTATTGCCTGCATTGCATCATGCACTGGCCACCTGCACCACCCTGTCACCAGATAACCTGCACAACTGATTCTGTGCTGACTGACCCACCCATCAATGATGCCACATGATCACAGGATGAGTCTCCACAGGACTCTTTTCCCCAGTTTCACCTGTTTTATGGCTATTCACATGAAGACTGCACAGGTATATAATTTTAATATTCATTCCATCCAGACCGAGCGAGGTGGCGCAGTGGTTAGACACTGGACTCGCATTTGGGAGGACGACGGTTCAATCCCGCGTCCGGCCATCCTGATTTAGGTTTTCCGTGATTTCCCTAAATCGCTCCAGGCAAATGCCGGGATGGTTCCTTTCAAAGGGCACGGCCTACTTCCTTCCCCATCCTTCCCTAATCCGATGAGACCGATGACCTCGCTGTCTGGTCTCCTTCCCCCAAAAACCACCACCACCACCACCACCACCACCACCACCATTCAATCCAGGGGCTCAGCTCTGTGGGAGGGAGCAGGTGGGGGGCTTTGTGTGACATGTTTAGTCAAAGACTAAGATTGAAAATGCAAGTGTGGAATATCTTTGTTTCTCTGCTGACATTATCTTTGTGTGTTTGTGTTCCTGCCATTGTGACTTATTTTTCCACGTAGTGTGTATCCTTACCGTGCATCTCACTTTCTTAATGTCTGTGCAGTTGTCACATGTATGTTGCAGGTAATTTAATAAAGTGTACAGTGCTTACACTGCTCTTAGTGTGGATTGCCTTATCCACAAAAGCATTATCAAGACAGTGGCATGTTGCACCTGTTCATAATGCCACTCGTCATTTCAAGCATAAAAAACATACTTCTTACATTATATGAAGATATAAGGGGACTTAGCATGTTAGGAGAAAGTTGGAAGTTGATGCTTGCAACAATAACAACACTGAGAAATTCATTGGTCTTGGAGACTAAAAGCCCCCCGGGGGGCTAAAAGCAAAAATACTTTGTCTTCATGTTTAGTAACTTGTATGTTACTGTCCATTGCAAACTGTACCACTGGATGTGAGATTATAATAAATGTTATTATAATAACAACGACAACGATTAATTTCTCTTTGTAGTTGTAAATGTGCATCTCACATTCATTAATAAAATCAACTTTGCCAAAGTTCTTAACTGTGTCGGCCCTGCTCCAGACTTACTAACAAGGAAAAGGAAGAGGAGGAGGATTGCTTAGATGTTGGACACAAAGCATTGATGTTATCCAGTATATTCGTGAACTACACATAAATTGCAACAAGAATGATCTACAACAACTGAAACAAGGCTGAGACTCTGTGGCTTCTGCGAATTTAACTATCACATTCGTAATTTAGTATTGTTATAAAAGTATTTTCATGAAAATACAATTAAAACTTTATGACTTTACGCTGAAAATTGCAGGATGAAATAAACAATTTCTTTAGTTGCTTATCAAGTTCATAATGTGAATGAAACATACAAAACTACGTTAACGTTAAGTTCATTGATAATGCTTTCTTATTAGTATACAAATTATTACAAAATTATACCGAGTAGAAAGGTGCTAACATAGTTCAAGTATTCTTGTATTAAATGCTTTTCATAGAACTAATAACTTTTATGCAGCAAATTTGTGATGTGTTGATTCTAGGAATACTAGTGTTTTGACAGTTACCAAATTATTTGTGAAATCAAGTAATTTCAATATTAAACTGGCTGTATGGTACAAAATTATCTAAATATAACATATGAGGTGAGTTAAAGCCATTACAGGAGTATTTCAGTGTGTCCTATGTTTATGTGTGCACCAGCACATTTTCTTCCTGCTCAGGAAATACTAGGTGATGTGTACAGGGAGAATCCTACTATAGATATATCAGAAATTGAAATAATCCACACCATAAAATAAAAATGATATACAAGGGTAAGTCAATTATTATCTGCAAAGTAGTTATAAAATTTTATTTTAATCAAATAGGAAACTTATAAGAACATCACTTTTTGACATAGTCTCCCTGCGTTTCAACGCACTTGGTCCATTGTTGTACAAGCTTCCTGATGCCCTCATAAAAGAAGGTTCTCAGTTGAGCTGCAAGCCAGGAATGAACCGCTTCTTTCACTGCTTCGTCTGAGGTAAATCGATGGCCCCTTAATGCCTGTTCGAGTGGACCAAACAAATGATAGTCAGAAGGGGCAAGATCAGGATTATATGGAGGATGATCCAGTACTTCAAATTTGAGTTTCTGGAGTGTTTCAGCAGTGTGGGCACCAGTATGCAGACGGGCATTGTTGTGCAAGAACACAACACCTTTTGACATCAATCCTCAGCATTTGTTTCAAATTGCAGACTTTAGCATGGCAGTAAGCATCTCACTGTAACGTACACTGTTTATTGTTGTGCCCCTTTCCCCATGATATTCCAGTACTGGACCTTGTTCGTCCCAAAAAACCGTAAGCATCAGTTTTCCTGCAGACGGTTGGGTCTTGAACTTTTTCTTGCATGGCGAATTTGGATGTTTCCATTCCATACTCTGCCATTTACTCTCCGGCTCCTAATGATGGATCCATGTTTCATCACCAGTAATGATCCTGTCCAAGAAGTTGTCCCCTTCATTACCATAGTGATCCAAATCTTTTTTGCAGAAGTCCAAGCGTGTTTGTTTATGCAACTGTGTGAGTTGTTTTGGAACCCATGTTGCACAAACTTAATGAAACCCAAGTCTGTTGTGAATGATTTCTTAGGCAGAACCATGACTAATTTGCAGACGATGCGCCACTTCGTCAAATGTTAATTGTCTATCTAAGAGAATCATTTCACGTTAACACTCAATGGTTTCTTCATTTGTGGCGGTAAATGGTTGTCTAACTCCATCGTGTGTAACACTTGTGCGACCATTTCAGGATTTTTCAATCCATTCGTAGACACTCTGTTGTGGCAAAGCAGTGTTCCTGTACTGTACCGAAAGTCTTCGATGAATTTCGGTCCCTGATACGCCTTCCAACCACAAAAAATGGATCACCGAACGCTGCTCTTCTTTGGTGCAAATAGACAGCGGAGCAGCCAAGATTAACAGCACAGCAACGATAATGAAACTAACCTAGCAGCTTGAAAATTGCAAAGATATAACAACAAATAAACAAAGCACGCATCATGAACATCAAACGACAGTACTACCAAAGTAAACAGAAATATAACTAAATTGCAGATAATAAGGATGTTTTTAGCATTAGTCAGTGATAGGGATGTGGGAAGGGGTTTGGGTGAGGACTGAGTCACATGTGGTTAGGGACATACACACAAGTTTCGCGTGATCCCGGTTCCCAGAACTCCTTCAGATAGACGTTGACTGTGGATATTGTATCACAGACACAGTCCCTTTGACTGTTCAGAGATGTCACTAACCCTGCCCAAAGATGTAAACAATCATGCATGAGCAGTGCCTATTAGATGGAGGGGGTCTGACAGCCGATCAGTTCCATTCATTCCACCAGGAAGGAGATACACGGCTCGTGCTGTCTGTAGTTCAACCATGCTTAAATGGTCAATACTGCAGTTCGATCGCATCCTCATTGTTACTTTGTGCCAGGATGGGCTCTCAACAAGAGAAGTGTCCATGTGTCTCGGAGTGAAGCAAAGCGATGTTGTTCAGACATGGAGGAGAACAGAAAGACAGGAACTGTCGATGACATGCCTCACTCAGGCCGCCCAAGGGTTACTAGTGCAGTGGATGACTGCGACCTATGGATTATGGCTCGGAGGAACCTTGTCAGCAATGCCACCATGTTGAATAATGCTTTTTATGCAGCCACAGGACATCGTGTTACAATTCAAACTGTGCACAATAGGCTGCATCACGCACAACTTCACTCCTGACTTCCATGGTGAGGTCCATCTTTGCAAACAAGACACCATGCAGCGCAGTACAGGTGGGCCCAACAACATGCCGAATTGACCACTTAGATTTGGCACCATGTTCTCTTCACCGATGAGTGTCACATATGTCTTCAACCAATCGTCAGAGACGTGTTTAGAGGCAACCTGGTCATGCTGAACACCTTGGGCACACTGTCCAATGAGTGCAGCAAGGTGGAGGTTACCTGATGTTTTGGAGTGGCATTATGTTGGGCCGACATACACAGCTGGTGGTTATGGAAGGTGCCGTAACAGCTGTGTGATACGTGAATGCCATCCTCCGACCAATAGTGCAATCATATTAGCAGCATATTGTCGAGGCATTCGTCTTCATGGACGACAATTTGCGCCCTCATCGTACACATCTTGTAAATGACTTCGTCAGGATAACGACATCTCTCGACTAGAGTGGCCAGCTTGTTCTCCAGACATGAACCCTATCAAACGTGCCTGGAACAGATTGAAAAAGGCTGTTTTTAGACAATGTGACCCACCAACCAATCTGAGGGATCTACGCCAAATCTCCATTGAGGAGTGGGACAATCTGGACCAACAGTACCTTGATGAACTTGTGGATAGTATGCCATGACATACACAGGCATGCATTAATGCGAGAGGACGTGTAACTGGGTATTAGAGGTACAGGTGTGTACAGCAATCTGGACCACCAGCTCTAAAGGACTCGCTGTTTGGTGGTACAACATGCAATGTGTGGTTTTCATGAACAATAAAAAGGGCAGAAATGATGTTTAAGTTGATCTCTTCCAGTTTTCTGCACAGGTTTCACAACTCTTGGAACTGAGGTGATGCAAAACTTTTTTTGATGTGTGTATTTAGGCAGGACGAGTACTGAGAGGAAAAGGAAGATTACAGGAAGGGAAAAGTAAGTAAAGTTACAAAGGGTGAGCTATGGTAGCGTAGAAATATAACCCCAGTTGGGGGGGGGGGGGGTGGAAGGAGTGTGGAGAGAATATTCCTCATTTCACAAAATGATGAGATAGTTGAAACCCTGGCAAAGAACATGCCTTAGTTGTTTCAGCTCTGGTTGGTGTGAAGGGTACCTCTCTTTTTTGTTTGTATCAAGGGGTAGAACACAGGAGATCATTTTCTGAACTGGCTTGGAAGGTAGTTTTGGCCTGCAAAGGCTCCAGCACCACCAACACACTGAAAGAACTACTTGTCACACCATTTTTTGGATCCTGGGTGATCAGGTAATGCGGGAGCATCTTTTGATATGGAACAAGTGACAGGTGTTGAAATCAAGGCTTTGATGGTGGTTGATAAGTTCAGTGTGAACAGAAGCTTTTATGGAGCCATTAGTAAGGTGAAAGTCGACACTAGGAAGGTGGCTTATAGAACTGAAAGCGACCAAATAAAATGAATAGTTGGAAAGCTTTTACAGTTCTAGCACACCCATCTACAAGGCCTGCTGCTGTGAACCTGTTGTAGAAGTTGAGTATGACTGCCAGTCCCTTCTCGAATCTATAAGCCCTTCCCAAAACCTCTCTCTGGAACTGCCTGCCTCCCTAACCCTGGGTAACCATTTGCTATGTTCTTTTCCTGTAGAAAAAAGGAAAAACAAAATTTTTAGGAGGCAGCAGCATATTTCTGTGCAATTGGCAACAATTAAGGTGAAGCTTAAATTTTCAGTAACAAAAATTCGCTGAGAAAGTATGGGGAGTAATGGCTGAAGAGAGGGTGTAGAAAGATGGCAGCCGTAGTGCAGAATTCTGCCTCAAAGCATAGCTCAATATTCTCTGTACTATATCTGTCGCTTTTCCTGGACAGAGTAAATAAAATTTTGGGAACAAGAGTCAATGAAATTATACCCCTGCTTAATATACTACTTAATGAATTTTAAAGATCTGGAAAATATTGAATTAGGCAGTGAGTGTTGCTGTGATTCTGGATGGCACCAAGGTAAACCAAAATGATTATAGACATTTGCTTAGGCACAAAGACAACAATGTACAAGGCATGTTTTTTAAGTAAGTATTGGTTTGAAATAAAAATAAAACACATATACTTTTCTTAGTAATTTCATTGTTATATGAAACATTTAACTTTAATCTACTTTTCTACTTAATTCCCACAAATAATTGATGTGTCTACATTTGTTTGTGAGTATTGGAAATGACCCCTCCGGTTGAGAATCCCACAAACTGTCAAATGCACATTGTGATTTATTTTCTAAGTGCTGAAAGTTTGAAAGTGGCTTAAATTCATTGTCAGATCAATGAAGTGTATGGAAAAACAAGTACGAGTGACGGGAAATTACAGAAATGGGTGAGACCTTTTAAAAATAGCCGTCCAAATGTGCATGATAAGGAGCGAAATGGGCAACCTCCAGTCATTACTGGAAATTTGGTGCAGAAAGGTGATGAAAAAGTCAGAGGGAGCAGATACTTTATGATATCGATGTGATGAGTTACCTGAAGTGTCAAGAAGTGTGCTTTAAGCAATTGTTGCCTAATCAGGTGGCAGACTTCTACAAAGGATGGTATTCAAAAAGTGGTTGCCTTAATATTGGTGAGAATTATTTAGAAAAATATATTAAAGTTCTGGCTTTCTTGTAAAAATAAAATTGATTGGAAAAGTTTAATAGTTTTATTTTTATTTCAAAATGGTGAAAAACAGGCCTTGTATATGAAATGATTGAACAAGTGATGATCTGTATGAGAAGATCTATGCAAAAACATTTTTCATTGTGTATACCATGATGTACAAGAGGAAGTACTCAATATTAAACAAGTAATAGTTACTGCAATAAAAGTAGAATTAAACATTTGGCAATAAATTGAAATTGTTTTCGCTGGTTTGGGTCTGTTGTTTGTTTCCGATTTCTGTGATAAACAGGAATTGTAGACATTTCACAGATAAGTGTGCAGACCTCAGTGAATGTCTTCTAAAAAAATTCAATTGATTTTGTGAGGAGAAATAAAATTTCTTCTGGAAATTTAATTCTTTTGTCGTCGTTGTCATTGTTGTGGTCTTCAAACCGAAGACTGGTTTGATGCAGTTCTGCATGTAATTCTATCCTGTGCAAGCCCTTTCATCTCCAAATAACTACTGCAACCTACATCCTTCTGAATCTGCTTGCTATATTCATCTCTTGACCTCCCTCTATATTTTTACCCAACACACTTCCCTCCAATACTAAATTAGTGATCCCTTGATGTCTCAGAATGTGTCCCATCAACTGATCCCTTCTTTTAGTCCATTTGTGCCACTTTTTTTTTCTCCCCAAGCACCTCCTCATTAATTATGTGATATACCCATCCAATCTTCAGCATTATTCTGTACCACCACATTTCAGAAGCTTCTATTCTCTTCTTGTCTAACTGTTTATCATTCACGTTTCACTTCCATACTTGGCTACATTCTCCACAAATACCTTCAGAATAGATTTCCTAACACTTAAATTTATATTTGGTATTAAAAATTTCTGTTCTTCAGAAACACTTTTCTTGCCAATGCCAGTCTACATTTTATATCCTCTCTGCTTCTGCCATCATCAGTGTCATTATGACATACATTGTAGAGAAATCTGAAATATGGACTTATAGTCAGCTAATGTTGGAAGAAGATACCTGAACTGGCTAATCAAAATACTACCAGAAGAGACTGTTTGCCACAGTCATTCCCTTGTTGTGATATGGTTGCTGGAGACATAATAAATGTTTCCCAAAGTGAGACTGAACATTGTCATCTTAGACTTGTGCAGTATTTTGGAAAGGAATGTTTGGCATGAGGATAAGTATTTGCTTATGGAGTAATGTTATAGGAAATGACACGTTAATTTATTGATGATGAGACTTCATGTAGCAATTCTTAGTTTTCAGTCTGACTTTAGTATGAAGATTTAGTTATACACAGAAGTATTGGCATTGCACAAAGCTGGAACATATAATAACAGAGTACCTCAGGTAATTTGTCTGTGCATAGTCAAGAATGAGGAGGTTCTACACAGAATCGGAGAGGAAAGGAATATGTGGAAAACACTGATAAGGAGAAGGGACAGGATGATAGGACATCTGCTAAGACATGAGGGAATGACTTCCATGGTACTAGAGGGAGCTGTAGAGGGCAAAAACTGTAGAGGAAGACAGAGATTGGAATACGACAAGCAAATAATTGAGGACGTAGGTTGCAAGTGCTACTCTGAGATGAAGAGGTTAGCACAGGAAAGGATTTCTTGGCGGGCCGCATCAAACCAGTCAGTAGACTGATGACCAAAAAAAAAAAAAAAAAAAAAGGTCAAGAAATGTTTGTAATTTAAGTTGAAAGAAGCAGAAACAAAAAGTTGCTTAGTTTTAAGGCATGTATCTATCAGGATGGAAAAGTACAGCAATCTCACGGTAAACATTATGATGTGGAAAGTGTCAAGTGCATAAGGAATGCACACACGAATGAAGTAGTACCTGTCTCAATGTTGCATTGCAGCTCCAAGTCACTTTAGGACTATCCACCTGTGAATGGCATTACTATTGTTACAGAGAGAGACTATTCTGCTTGTTTCCATGTCTTTTATACTAATTATGTATCTTTTCTAGTCAACAGATCAAGAAATAGCCTACGTGCTGTCCAGTTTTGAAGAAACAGGAGAAGTGATGCAGACAGTTCTGAATGCAGCAGTATTTCGCAGCCGTCACTTTGAAGCAGAGTTCTTGCCTCGCCTTCTTACTCCTAGAGTGCTACCTCACCCTCCTGATGTCCGCTGTCGATTTATAGATCAATTACGCTCAAAGGGAAAAATACCCAGTGCCGTTTATAAGAAGTACCTGAGTGATTGTGCAGCTCTGAAAGGTAACAAACCAGGCACTGTTCAATATGTGAAACTTAACTATTTAAATTTATGATATAGCTAAAGTGTAAAGAAAAGTATTTTGCACTGAACAAACAGCTACTTCTAGTACGGTAAACTAAGCCATGTAAAATTACAAGATTTTGTTCATTATTTGAAATGTTTTTGTGAGAGAGAATGATTTTACTTCACTCCTCATTATGCATCTAATTTTAAGATTGAAACTTGCTTTTTTCTAACTGAAAATACTCTTGACTATAGAAAATGTGTTTGTATCATCTTAGGGTATAAATACTGTCTCTCTGCAACTAAATGAAAGACTGTTCGTTTACTTGTGAGATGCCCTCTTCTTACGCTCACTGAAGTATCTTGAGTGGCTTATAATACAAATGTTTCTTTCTCTGTTTGTATGTTCAATTTTTGGACTAAGGAATGAGAGAAGTTACGTAAAATGATGGAAAGAGGAAAGCTGCACAGCAATTTCTCAACAGTATGTGGAATGTTTTAAAAGAAATGCAACTAATTTTATGCACGAGTTTGCTACTGCAAATGAGACATAGAATCACAATACATGCCAGAATTGAAACCCCACTACCAAATAAGTTGAAGTCAATGTCACCTAATTAAAAGGTGTATCATGAAATGTGGAAGAGGATATTCTAACTGTGGAAAATCCAGTTTGGAATGTAACACAAACACACACACACAAACTCAACTCACACACTCATGACCACAGGCTCTGGCAGCTGAAGCCTAGGCCTTGTTGGCTGAAAGCTCATTTCTTGACAGTATTTTTGTTGTGCCTTTCTGCGACTCAGTGTCTCTGCTGTATGATGAGTAGGAACTATCCTTTTAATAATAAAGGTGTTGTTCTTGTAGGTTATCTTGCAGATAGTAAAAAAAATAACTGGCAAATACTACATGAAGCTTCTGGACAAACTAGGTAAAGATATTTGTGAGAAAAGACTCGAACAGTGACAAAAGGGGGGAAACTGAGGGATTTGAAGGATAAGTTGTATCATTTTCAATATTTTCTCTAGATATGTCATTCTCTGACTCCCAGTTGTGTTCATATTGAAGAAAAATTTTGGTTTTAAAATATTTTGAGTCTAATGGAGAAATGGCATATGTAGATGAATATTTTGCAGACCTTTCAAAATCGCATCTGAGGGATGGAATTTATGTACTTTGGGAAGGATGCACAGAATTTGTTGGCCTGAAAGGGAATTATGTTGGTGAATAAATGGATTCCTGACATAATTATACAGGCTTCCTCTGCCTGGCACCTTCCTACTTTGCAATCATAACACTGATGTTCCTCAGGGCTCAACCTTATGCTCATTATTACTGTTCTTGATTAATGTAGATGGTCTTGTTGAGTTTATTAGTTCCCAACAGTCCAGTACTCCATAAAAAGTTGATTTTACAAGGCTTTTATTTCTAAGTGGCCTGCACTGTTTGCCTAAACTCCAGCAATCAATTCCTCTTCCCACCAGCAAGAAGATACCAGTTGTTCCGAAAGGTATAAGTGATGTCATATTTTTGTGTGTTTCTGTTGGCTTGCTGAGAGTTGCAGCACCTGTAGGTTAGTAATGGACAGCTCATCTGTGTCACTGTAAAATTAATAATTTCCTGAGCTCAGTTTACTTTTGCATGATACTTGATTCAGGTATTAGAATTGTATTTACTCTAAGTGCTTGTGACATTCTAAGATTCTACAATAGTTCACCAAGTTTCTGGCATATTCGTGTATATATTATAAGTGATTTTCTTGAGACTAATTTTGTTATTTCTTATCAGATAACAACATGCCCCAGGAAGTTCTAAGCACAGAAAATGCCCCTGAACTATTTGTTCAGTTACAAGAAGCACTAGAGGATTTGGCCTCTTCTCTCTTAATGCAAGCAACAGATGTAGAAGCAGCATGGTCAAAAATTGCCCTGTGCTTAGAAAATATGGCTGCTGCAGAAGAATTTAGGAATGCATCAATGTGTTTAAAGGTATATAAAAACATCATGGTAATAATTTGCAAATCTTTGTGTACCATAATTGAAAATTTTAATGAAATAGTCCTAAAATGTTCTACATCTACACCAATACACCACGAGCTACCTGAGAGCTTGTGACCGAGGGTACTTCTGATACCACTAACTGAGCCCCCTTCCCTCTTCCACTCGCAAATGGCACTTGAGAAGAATGGTAAACCTTTGTATTAGCTCTAATCTCTCGAATTTTCTCAGCTTGGTCATTTCACAAGTTGTAGTAATATGTTGTCTGACTCTTCCCAGAACATACTCCTTGAAATTTAAGTAGCCAACATCTCTGTGATGCATAATGCCTCTCTTGTAATGCCTGCCAGTGAAGTTTGTTGAGCATCTCTGCAATGCGCTCATGCCAACTAAATGATCTCATGACGAAATGTGCCACTCTTCATTGGATCTTCTCTATCTCTTCTATCAGTCCTACCTGGTAAGGGTTCCAGATTGATAAACAGCACTCAAGAATCAGTCAACCAAGCACCTTGTAAGTCACTTCTCTTGTGGATAAGTTACATTTACTTAAGATTCTTCCAATGAAACTCAGTCTACCATCTGCTTTTCCTGTTATTTGTTTCATGTCGTCATTCCACCTAAGGTCACTCTGGATAGTCACTCCTATATAAGTCTGCAAACAGACTTTAAAGAGCTTCTGACACATTCTACTAGATCATTTATATATAATATTATAACCAGTAATGGTCATATCACATTTCCTTAGAGTACTCCAGAAATGACCTTTACATCTGTCAGTTTTGTTCTGTTAAGAGTGACATTTTGAGTTCTATTTGCAAGGTCGGCTTTAATCCGGTCACAAATCTACTCCAGTAGGCTCATATATTTTCCACTAAACGGCAGCAGGACAGTGTCGGACATCTTCCTGAATTCAAGGAAGATGGCATCAACATGAACTCCATTGTCTACAGTGCTATGGATATCATGGAGAAACAGAGTGAACTGAGTTTCACAAGGTCTCCATTTGTGGAATTCTTGGCGATTTTTTAGATGTTTGTATTTTCCCGCCTCCGCGTTGCAAATGTTTTGACTTTTGAGTGAAATGCCCAGTCGATGTGCTGTTGTTTTCACGTCAGTTCTGCCAACAGTGAAAGTTGTTTAGTTCTCGGGGTGTTGTAAAATTCCTGGATTCGTCTCATCGCTGTGCTGCCTATGAAAAGGATTGCGGAAGACTCCCAAATAAATTCCAAAGTACAGTGCAGTTTTAACACCAATATATTTCCAGGACTCTCGTGTCCGAGCCTGGTGAACTGTACCGGTTACGTCACATGTACCCAAAGTTGACATCAAATGACACAGTGTTCACAACTATCAACAAACGAGTGAGCCTACAATACATTTGCTCGCAACCCTAGTAAAAAAAACGAGTGCCCCAAGGCGCCTGCGTGACCTCTATTTATACTTTTGCTAACAATTACAGACAATGAAAATTACAATTTTATGTAAAATCACAATTAAAAGTTAAACCGAATGTAAGATACACATTGCTAAAAATTTACAATCTCAGTGCTGAACAAGGTGAATCTATTTTCAACGTAGTTACGAGTTAATATAACATTTTCTGACTAATTATGTTACAGGTAACAATTACATTTCTAAATTTGTTTATAACAAATCAACTAGTGCCTGAATTTTAGTGCTAACATATATCGGAGATTCAATTAACATGCTTTATTTATATGTTCTATTTAATTTGTTGAAGTAATTTTATAATGATAGGTTTACCGGTTCATCCTGACCATATGCTACATTTCTTTCGACTAGTTTAAGTATTTATTTCACATTTATATCGTGTATTTCACATAAGAACAATGTTAATCAGCAAAGCATCATTTTCGAATTATATGTATACTGAAATAGTGGTTATTTTTGTATGTAATTTGGAAACAGGTCACTTTACAATCAGGCTATTAGGACTGGTGTTTATCTTTAATGCTCTCCGAGGGGTTCTGATAGGGCAATGAGATACAGTAATATTTCAGTATCTCCCGAAGAGTTTTGCCTAGCGTGATAGACGAAGCTCTTCTCACAGAAATATTAGTGTGATTGATGTGATACAGTACTATCTTAAAAGGTACAAAATTGAATCATGCAACTTTACATACAGATAAATTTTCCAAATAGCTACAAACATATACATCAAGAAAACAAGGATTGGAAATATGAGATTACAAATAAATTTCCAAACTTTTACAAAATCAATATTTACATCAAATTTTCTGAATGAATGTTTTTTCCGAAACTATCACTTCTAGAGCGTCCTTGTTTTTGTCACTTCTAGTGTCCATTAATTTTCCCTCCTTCAAACACTCAGACACAACAAAGCTAACAAATCACAAATTTGATTGGATTGATAACGTTGCACTTTTAAAGTTTCCGTATGACATGTTCTAGAATAATATTATCATATAAAAGATAGAAGAATAAAATTTATCCTAACAGTTTGCAATACCATAAAATATTTTACAAATCTTATCAAACATGAATATTCAAAATTATATTTGTATATTTATATTGTGACAGTATAAAAACTGTTCATTTATATCCAGTCCGGGTTGTTATCACAAGTATCTGAATATACTATGTATAGTCAATATTTCTTGGCTTTGTACATCAAATGCAATAACGTTTCAAAATGTTTACCAGACGTCCAGAAAGTCAGATCAAATTAACACTGCAAAACAGCATCAAGATTCAATAAATTGTGACAAAATAAGTATTACGTCAATAAAATTCCTGAAAGTGGCAAGATACACTTAAGCAAGTGAAAATGTAATTGTGCTATAGTTAGCAACCTTGCAGTAAGGAGATTCTGTAAAAAAATCCAGAACCTTGTCACATGGCATCTTATATTTCATTTCGTCAAAGTCCTCAGTCTGTCTATTAAAGTTGTCATTTCCTACCCCTCAACACCAAACTAGTCTCCAGATTGTGTCTTGTGAGCTGTGACTAATGTAAAATAATAGTTTTTCAATGTGTGTGAAGTAATCATTACAGAAACGTTTTAAAATTTTCCTGCTTGTTGCCTTCTTTAGTGGATACAATTTTACTAGTTTAGTGAATAAGTCAACAACTACAAACAAATATTTATAACCCTCTTTAGTTCTCGGCAATTGACCAAACAAATCAATTCCTATCAGTTCCAATTTGCCTTTTGGCACAATACTTTGTAAATAACCTTGGTATTTCTGATTTGTGACTTTTACTCTTTGACACCGATCACTTTTTTGTATAACCTGTCTTACTCTTCTAAGCATATTATTAAAATAGACATTTTCCTTAATTTTGTCAGTGCATTTTATGATTCCACAGTGTCCATAGCTCTCATGTGTGTACTTAATTAAAACATCAATACATTGTATAGACCAACAAACCTTCCAGATTTCAGAGTCAGTGTTATGTCTCCTGAATAAAATACCTTTAAAGTTTTGATAATACATGCCAACCTTTTCATAACCCTTTTTACCAATAAGGCTTTTCACAAGTTTCAAATCGTCATCCTGGTTCTGGTATCTCCTAAGCTGACTGCAAATGTTAGTAATTTCCTTTTCACCCTTAATCCCTCTCATGTACATCATTTTAAACACTTTGTTATCCAATAGTTGTTCTTCCTGACCACCCCCCACAGGTAATCTAGACAAAGCATCAGCAATTATATTCTGATCCCCTTTTATATACTGAATGCTATAATCAAACTGTTGTAAAAATATGGCCCACCTGGTTAATCTACTATTGAAAAGTTTACAGTCTTGAATATAACATAGAGCTTTGTGATCCGTGAAAACTATGACTTTATGGCCTGCTAGATAGTTCCTGTATTTAGTGAAACCCCATACAATGGCAAGTAGTTCCTTCTCAGTCACTGTGTAATTACGTTCATTTTTCTGCAGACCTCGGCTGGCAAAACTGATCGAAAGATGTTCTATTTTTCCATCAGTTTCCTTCTGTTGAAACAAATGTACACCCAATCCGTAATCTGAACTATCTGTCATTAGGCAAAATGGTAGTGAAAGGTCAGGTCTGTGGAGTAATTGACTGTTATTTAGTTGTTGTTTGATCTCATCGAATGCTGCTTGACGCTGATCTGTCCATTCCCATATGGTGTTCTTTTTTAATAGCTCTCTCAAACACGGTGCATTTAAAGCTTGGTGCTGACATACTTACGATAAAAATTACATAGACCATAAAATGACCTCAGCTGTTTCTTGTTCTTTGGACATGGAAACTGGACAATTGCATAAATTTTATCACTGTCAGGTATAATGCCTTCTCTGTTAATTATATGGCCTAATACTGATACTCCAAATTTGCATTTACTTAATTTAAGGGTCATACTGCCTTGTCTGAACTTATTGGCTAATTTATACAAAGTATCGAGGTGTTCCTCCCAAGTTTTGCTGGTTATTAATATATCATCCACGTAAATAATTAGTTTAGATAGTAGTTCACTTCCAATCACATGATCCAAAGCTCGAATAAACTCGGCTACAGACACATTCAGCCCAAAGGGAACAACACAATGATGAAAACATTTACCATTATATAAAAAGGCTGTGTGCTGCCTTGAATCCTGTGCTAATGTGATTTGATGAAAACCTGAGGTCAAATCCAGGCTAGAAAAATATTTTGTGTCATTGAATTTGTACAGGAGTTCCTCCATGGATTCAGGATGATCTGTTTCTCTTTCTATAAACTTATTCAGGTGACGTGAATCCAATACCAGCCTAACGCCACCGTCCTTTTTTGAAATACAGGCCATTGGGCTGTTATATGGACTGTGACTTCTCTCTATTATTCTCCATTTTTGCATTTTCTGGAGTTCCCTCTCCACTTCTTTCCTTTTACAGATGGGTACCCCATAAGGCTTAATGAAAAAGGGTTCGTGTGGCTTTAACTTCAAATGACGTTCATAATCTTTGACCCTACCAGGTTGATCACTAAAAATGTTACAGTTTTCCCAGAGAAAATTTTCTAATTCCTGCTTTTCAGACTCAGTCAAGTCATTTGCTTCTTTTACCTTTTCTGATATGGTTAGGGAGTAACTATCATCAACCAAATTCTGGTTATTGTGATCCCTATTTTCCTCTTCCTCCATGTAATGGCTACACTCTGGATAAACTATTTCCCTAATATGGTTACTACTGCTCATATTTGAATTTAACTGGATTACTACTTTTCCTTGAATACTGGTCTTTGATTCAGTGAACAGTTATTCTGAATTTTGCCAATCAAAACTCATCTTTGCTTTAACTATCCAGTCCATCTCTAAAATCATTTGCTCATTGAGGTCTGGAATAACTAAACAACCATGTTCAAAATTAATGTTGCCAACAGAAAATGTGATTAAAGCTTGTTTATTTATTAACTTACTAAACTTGCCAGTGGCACCTTTAATCCATACACCTGTGATTGGAAATTCGATGTAACTTTCAGTGTCTTTTATCCTGTTCCTCAACTTGTCTGAGATACTACTAATGGGACTGCCAGTGTCAATCAAACAAAGTCTTGACCAATTGTTAATGCTTACTTCTACGTAAGGGCTGCCTAAGGTAATATTTGGGTCACTATTCACATTCTCTGCCAACAAGTCACTTTCTAATTCAGTTGTATCAATGTTGCTACATACTTCTTCACCTCAGGTTTCAATGTCAGAATCAACATAAGATTGAGTGTCATTATGACTGGAATCAAATACACATGAAACAGATACCTTACTTTCACTAGACTTAAAATTATCTTTCATGGATGGATCTGGTTTGATGACTTCACTTTCCTTATTATTTTCTAAACAAACTTCACTTTCACTGATAATAGATTCCAAAATCTTCTCACCTATTAACTTAGCTTGTTCCTTCTTATTAGTAGATTTACTTAAGATTTCTTTTATACAAATTGGTACCAATACATTGTTTGCGCTCTTAATATCTTCACGTGAACCAACTTCGCATTCAGAGTTACTTTCAGCTTCAACACCATTATCAATAACTTCAACATAAATAATGCCATCTAATTCCTCTTGTGTACATATATCATCAAATACATCATCCTTCACAACACTATCTTTATCAAAATCATCATCAAAATAATCTGTGGGCGATGCCTCTGCATGCACATCTGCCTTAACTACTAAGTGTTCAACATCTGAAGTTACACTACTGAAATCGCTACCTGTTTCATTATCTAAGTCAGGTGTTATTTCCTCATTTTGGCTATCAATTTCTACTAATATAGATACCTCATTATCCTTACCTTCATCAGAAAACAAGCTAGTGATACCATACATATCATAAGTTCTGTCTACATCAGGTGTTAATGTGTCATCAATTAATGCTAAGTCATGTTCATTAAGTTCAAACTGTGGTACTGCTTGAGTATGTGCATTATTCAATTCACTCAACATGTGATCCCAAAAGTTTTGCTTATAACTAGTATCATCTAAGTAGTAGTCCCTATTTACATTACATTTATGATTGCTTTTACGTTTCTGTCTCTTTAACCTCCTATTTGCCTGGTTTGTGCCATAACTATTCACCTCAAATTGACAGGCTCCCAACGAGGTGGTTACCTGTTTCCCTGGTTGGAATTGCTGTTGTGAAGCTGGTTACTGTTTCTCTGTTCTTGATGGTTTTCGTGTCTGTTGTAACTACTGTTTTGGTTACCGCGCCAGTTATTATTTCTGTGTCCATTATATTGTTGTGACCCCCCATTCCTATTGTGAATGTTTCTGAGGTTTTGATTGTACTGTCCATCATTCTGCCATACATGGTCAATTTTGTCTACATGATGTAAAAATTCATCAACACTGTCATCTGGTCCATATACAAGTCCCCACTGAAAATGGTGTGGTAGGTGCCGTTTCAGTGCGTCAATCTGTATCAGTTCGTCCAAAGGTTTGCTCAAATGTGACAATGTCTTTAATTGTTTTTCACAAAATTCTTGCATGCTAATTGCAAGACCTGTGTGATATTTGCTACCGTTAAGAAATTCAGATTTTATTCTTGCCTCTTTGTTTTCCGACCAAAACTTTGCCAAAAATTGGCATTCAAAATTGGCAAAAGACGTAGTATTTGTATCAATGTTTTGGTTCACCCATGTAAGGGCTTCACCATCCAAAAAACGTTTCGCAAATTTAACTTTAGCAGACTCTGGCATGTTAGGTTGGAAACTGCCTTTGCACTGACGCACAAAGCCAACTGGATGCAATTTCACATCACCTGGGTAACATTTTAAACTAACATTGTTACAACTATGCACAAACATCTGGTTTGAATCAAAATTGGGCATTATATTATTTTGCAGTTTTGAAACTTCTGAGCTGACTGTTTGCAGTTCCATTGTTACACTTTCTACTTTCTCATCAATACGAGATAGCTTATCAGAAACAACTTCAGAATTTAATTTCAATCTTTCCCCTACGAATTCTTTTTCTGAAACAAAGAGTTCCTGCAACATTTTTAACTCGTCTTTTCGGTTCACTAATTCATTTAAAATGACTACTTCCGTGTTTTTGACACGTTCGTTAACTTGTTCAATGCTTTTGTTTGTTTCTTTAAATTCGGAGATTGTGAAAGCCTCCAAACAGTCAACTTTGGTTTCTACCCTTTCTATATCACATGCAACAATTTGTACTTTGTTATTTGTTGCATTGATTTCTTCTCTCAATGATTTTAAATTGTGGTCCAGCTTTTCTGTGACCTCTTTAATGTTGCTACCTAATTGGTTATTTTGAGTTACCAGTTGTTCTAGTTTATTATTCAACAATTGAGATATCTGATCAATTAAATTCGGTTGCTGATTTGCTCCCGAAAAACCATGAAAAGGCGAACAACTACTGCTCGCGGAATTTGCTTCACTGTTTTAAGTGTACATTTGGAGTTGAAGCATGAAATTGACGGCCTGACAGCGTAGTCATGCCTATTTGATTTAACTGAGTTTCGCTCATTTTGATCAAAGTGGCTAAACACTAGACAAAACACTTTCCTGCCTATCAAGTGAAATTGTCACACGCACACAATGAAACAAAAACAGAAAATTGTAGGACACAATTAAAAGGGGCACTTATCTGATTCATTCGCAATGTCATTCCAGAATATCACTTTTGCTCCTGGCGACATCTGTGGCGCAGTCTGCAACGTACAAGATTATGGTTCCTGCCTCTTGTACATGGAATTCTTGCGAGTCGTCCTCTGCACAGTCTTCCACTTAATCCCAGCTCCTCCACCACGTTGAGATGTTTGTATTTTCCCACCTCCGCATTGCAAATGTTTTGACTTTTGAGTGACATGCCCAGTCGATGTGCTGTTGTTTTCACGTCAGTTCTACCAACAGTGAAAGTTGTTTAATTTCTCGAGGTGTTGTAAAATTCCTGGATTCGTCTCGTCGCTGTGCTGCCTATGAAAAGGATTGCGGAAGACTCCCAAATAAATTCCAAAGTACAGTGCAGTTTTAACACCAATATATTTCCAGGACTCTCATGTCCGAGCCTAGTGAACTGTACCGGTTACATCACATGCACCCAAAGTTGACGTCAAACGAGTGAGCCTACAATACATTTGCTCACTACCCTAGCCAAAAAACGAGTGCCCCAAGGCGCCTGCGTGACCTCTATTTATACTTTTGTTAACAATTACAGACAATGAAAGTTACAATTTTATGTAAAATCACAATTAAAAGTGAAACCGAATATGAGATACACATTGCTAAAAATTTACAATCTCAGTGCTGAACAAGGTGAATCTATTTTCAATGTAGTTACGAGTTAATATAACATTTTCTGACTAATTATGTTACAGGTAACAATTACATTTCTAAATTTGTTTATAACAAATCAACTAGTGCCTGAATTTTAGTGCTAACATATATCGGAGATTCAATTAACATGCTTTATTTATATGTTCTATTTAATTTGCTGTAGTAATTTTATAATGATAGGTTTACTGGTTCATCCTCCATGTGCTACATTTCTTTCGATTAGTTACAGTATTAATTTCACATTTATATCGTGTTTTTCACATAAGAACAATGTTAATCAGCAAAGCATCATTTTCGAATTATGTGTATACTGAAATAGTGGTTATTTTTGTATGTAATTTGGAAACAGGTCACTTTACAATCAGGCAGTTAGGACTGGTGTTTATCTTTAATGCTCTCCGAGGGGTTCTGATAGGGCAATGAGATACAGTAATATTTCATTTTTATGGAGGAGATTTTCATTCTCCATTTATTTAATTGGTGTATGGCATTTAAGTACATTTCAGTATTGGATCACGTTATTCTACATCACATAACATTACATATATTCACAGACAAACATCTAGTCCTTGTATATATTCAATGGATTTTTGGGATGCCATGAGGAATTCTTCCAAGTCTCCACTGAATGCTCTGCCACCGCATTCTTCTCTGATGTATTGGATGGTCTGCTTAGGCATGCCTCAGTCACATGCTGGTGAAGACAGCAGTCTACATTTGAAGAGTGAGTCAGCACATCTTCTATGCCCAGTTCTTAGTCAGTTCAGAGTTGACCAGATCTTGCTGGGCTGATCAAACCCAGGAACTGCTTCAGTAACATGAGGCATTAGGTAGCAAGTTGTTGGAACATTTTGGAGCCATTCTGTTCTCCAAGAGTTGATGTCAGCCCCAGTGAGGCTGTCGAGAGCAAGAGGAGGATGTCTTGAACGAAGCCTCTTGATACTCAGATCAGATATATTGATGTGAACCCTATTCCCTGACCAAGGCTGCTTCTTGTTGCATTTTTAGGGGTGGTATATCACTCAGGGCAGGTAGCCATTTGTTAGATGTAGACCTAATGGTTTCTGAAATAATGCGCATGGTGTTTGTTAAGTTCAACATCGGTTTTGTTCACATGGCTATTGTTTAGCTATACTGGTGCACAGTACTCCACCATAGAGTATACCAGGCTCAGCGCTGATGTCCTCGGAGTTGTTGCTGTTGATCCTCAGGTGGTTGCGCAGAGTTTATGGATGAGGTTATTTCTGGTTCTCACCTTGGCAGCTGTTTTGATAAGGTGTTATTTAAATGACGAGGTTCTGTCTAACATGACCCCTGGGTACCTTGGCTCCTTGTTGTGGTTGAAGCGTATGTCGTCAAAGTATACTTCCAGAGTTCTGTTTGCTTCTCTGTTATTGAGGTGGATGCAAGTAAAATCAGGCATCAAATCATTCCCTAAACTACAAGCCTACAAACAGCATCTATCAGAAACCAAAATGAAAGATTTTTTAAAAGAACTAGCTGGGATGAACTGTATAATGAAACCAATGTGAATAAGAAATTCTCTAATCTCTCCACATTATTTAAATTGAACTTTGAAAACTCATTTCCAAAAGTATGCATGTCTGTATCAACATCACACAAAAACAAATGGATAACAGCAGGTATTAAGAAGTCCTCCCAAACACTTAAATACCTCAGTTCCATGAAAAAGAGTTGCAATGATCCAGAATTCTTAATTTTCTATCATAGATACAAAAAGATCTATAGGAAGGTGCTGATTGCTGCAAAAAAGTCATTTAATGACAAAATAATATATAATGCGCAGAATAAAAGCAAAGCAGTCTGGGATGTTATAAAAAAGGAAACAGGGATAGGCAAACAAACGCAGAATAACATACTGCTAAGGGAGGGGGATAAGGTAATAAATGATGTACAACACTTAGCAAACTTTTCAAGCATTGCAGAGAAGTTATAGCAAAAATTCCCCAAAACAAGTATAACACCTGTAAAAAAAAATGTTTCACTAAATACAATGATGTTACTTCCAACCACAGAGAATGAAGTCAATAAAACTGTTCAAAAACTAAAAAATAGAAATCAGTAGGTTTAGATGAAGTACCAATGTGTCTACTAAAACAATGCATAGAGATTATAAAAGGCCCCTTAACAAATATAATAAATGAATCCTTCACATCAGGGACATTTCCAGAGCAGTTAAAATAGGTAAGAGTAGTACCTTTGCTTAAGAAAGGTAATGCAGAAGACATAGAAAATTACTGACCCATTTCCCTGCTGTCACCATTCCCAAAAATAATAGAAGCGGTTATAAAAGACAGGTAAGTGACTTACCTGAATAAATACAATCGGTTAAGCGAATAACAGTGTGGTTTCTGAATTGGCAAAAATACGTAGTCAGCCTTAGTAGAATTCACAAAAGGTGTACTTGATGCTCTTGATAAAGATGAGTGTGTCACGGGCATATTTATTTTTGGATCTTTCAAAGGCCTTTGATACAGTCGCCCACAAGGTTCTATTAAATAAATTAGAAGCATTAGGAATAAGGGGGGTAGCTAATGACTGGTTTTGATCATACCTAGCAGATAGGGTACAAAGAGTAGAGATAACACATACTTCAAATAGGTCTAAACATTTAGTAAACCACTTATCACAACCAAAATACATTAATATAGGGGTTCCACAAGGTAGCATGTCAGGACCAATACTATTCCTGATATACATCAATGACTTTCCCAGTAGTGTTACACTTGGTGAAAAAATTCTCTTTGTTGATGACAGCAATATTATAGTCACTGAGAAAACAAGAGAACTCCTCGCAGAGAAAGAGAATGAAACTCTCAAGGAAGTTTATGATTGATCAATAAGCAATAAAGTGACATTGAACATAAAGAAAACTAATGCCATGAATTTCAGATTGAAAAGGGAAAATGACAATGTTAAATTAAATATAGATGGCACCTCTATAGACTGTGTAACAAATGCAAAATTTCTAGGAATGAATATTGATTCTCAGTTGAAGTGGTGTGAACACACAAAAGTACTTGCAAACAGAATGTCATCAGCATGTTATGCCCTTAGAATCCTATCAGTGTGTAACATGCAGTGTCTTTCAGTTACATGCTATTCATATATACACTCAATTCTTAGCTATGGCATTCAGTTTTGGGGAACAAATGCACAAAATATGAACACAATATTCAAACTCCAGAAAAGAGCCATAAGAATAATAACCAAAAGAAGTAGTCGAGCTCATTGTACAGATCTGTTCAAAACACTGGGCGTTTTAACTGCACCACGTGAATACATTTACCAGTCAGCTATAAATGTCAAAAATAACATTGGTAAATACTGCACAAGCAGCTCTGCCCATGACCATGGAACAAACGCTAGACTCAACTTACATTTACCAAGAAAATATAAACATGAAAGTCAAAACAGCATTTTCTACCAAGGAATAAAACTGTACAATAAATTACCAAAAGAGATTAAAGAAATTGCAAAAATACATTTATTTAAAAAGGCAGCTAAAAAGTACCTGTAATGCAATATATTTTATACATTTAAGGATTACTTAGTAGGGGTTTGGTTAAAAATATGTTATACAAATAAATAATAATAATAATAATAATGATGATGATTATAAAACATCCAACATTCCACGTAACACCATCACACTATATTTTTCCCTTCTTTTTTCCTTTTCTGTAAATACTTACCCCCAAGCTATGAATAGCACAACACTAAAACCTCTTCCTCTTTCTGAGCTTGACTTCTCACTCATTATAGAGGGATGCTGACTCAGTTGTTGAGGATATGTGGTATGGAAAATGGCCCAGAGATCACCGGTGTGTGTGTGTGTGTGTGTGTGTGTGTGTGTGTGTGTAGTGTTATGAAACAATGTGTGTATAGTGTGTGCAGTGACTGATAGTGAGATATGGGTGAACAGTGTGGTATTACATTATATAATAAATTATTTGTAAAAAAAGTATTGTATACCAGGAGTAAATCTAATGATTGTCTCTAACTAGAAGTCTGTAAATGTATGTGTATACAAATTAGCTTATTTTAAATTGGTCTAAACTTGTAAATGCTTTGACATGTCCTATATCCTTTAGGTAAGCCATTTTGAAGGAATTTCTGTCTACTGACGTTTCCCATAATGACCTGGAATCCCCTGTTGCCAATCATGTTACCAATAAACTTTGCCACTTTTTGACAGGGAATTATTTTCATCAGTTTATAGAGTAGGCCTTGTCTCCAGACAGTATCATAAGCTGCTGACAGGTCAGTGAAGGCCACAGATTTTTTAATTTCTTTTGGAATCCCGTTCAGTATGTGTTGTAAGGGCCAGGACTTGGTGTGCACAGCTTCGGTTGGGATCTACTGAGATGGCCGTGAGTATTGTCTGACCGCTCCTGTTAAGTAGTTCTTGTTCCAGAAGTTTGCACACCATGCTAAGCAGTGCTATGGGCCGTTAGTTTTGTGGAAGATTTCCTGGTTTAGCTGGGTTTAGGAGGGCGAATATCTTGGCGCGTTTAAATTCTCGGGTTATGTTTTCTGTCTGCAGTAGTGATATAAAGAACTTGGCTAACCATACTTTCATGTATTTGCCAGACTTGATAAGAAACTCTGGGAGGATGTCACCTGAGCCGGGGCTTTATCTGGTTTTGTGTCCTTTATCACTGCCAAGATCTCTTTGGGAGTGATGTCACATGAATATTTAGTATCAACACTTGCTCTTGCTTTTAGCTTTCTAAGTTCATGTTTAATGCATATTGTCTTCTCTCAGTGGTTTACCTCTTTAGATGTCTAAAGCAATTTGTTAGGTGTTGTGGGGTTTTCTTCTCGAGCGATATGGCTGGCTCCTCCTAGTTTTCGAAGCAGAGACCATGCTTTTCTGCTGGATACTTTAAAGTCCATAGCCTGAGTAGTTTCCATTCACTTCTGTCGTCGTGGTGTATCAAGGCTGCGTATGAGTTCATCTGCTATTTCTCTGTCACCGCTGCTTTGGTAGTCATTATACAGTTCCTCACATTTGTCATCCCAACCTGGAATGTATTCTTTGCAGTATCCTCTAGCTATGTGCTTTTTTGCTGTACTGATGACTGCTCCCACAAATCTTTTATAGCTATCAGCAGATGGAGGGATCCATCCCAGGCATTTATCGAGGTCTTCAGAGTAAGCTTTCCAAACCACTTTTTGTAGGTTCCATCTGGGTTGAGGAGTTGAGGTTATCAATGGAATACTTGTGCTGATTTCTACTAGGACTGGATGGTTTTGAATATGATAGAAATCTGGCAAAACATTTGGCTTGTGTTACCCAGCTGATTTTCATCAGCTGTGACAAAGCCTAGGTGTGGGTCATACTCTAATTTCCAAGCTGCTGATCTGAAGGAACCACGATCTTTAGCATTGAAAATGAGGTGTATTTTGTTTTCTTCTGCCCAGTTTCCTAAGGCTTCACTATTTGCATCAGTTGTTCTGTATCACCATTGCGTGTGGTAGCTGTTAGTCTCCTATTAAGATGGCAGGACGGTGGTATAATTTGAGCACATATGCTGGCCATGCTTTTGTAAATTTTACTTATGACCAGAGAGAGAGAGAGAGAGAACAGTTGCTAGGAAACATAGAACCACAAAGAAAGAAATAAAGGTCAAAGAAATGCCAAGTAAAATGAAGGATATGGAAGTAGTAGACAGAACGAGAGGAAATGGAGAAAGAGAAGTGATTGAAATAAAGGAAAGTTGTTATACAGGAAGTATAAACAGAAAATGGAGTGGGAACTGGCACAAGCTAAGATCATCTGTTCAAGAGAACTGATGATCTCACACTTGGAAGATGAGGCAATGAGAGATAAGCACAAATAAAGTGAATACTACAGCTGGTCAACCATTAAACTCTTGATATTTTCTGGAACAAGATGCTTTAAATGGACAGACACCATTCTCTTTGTTACACTGCACTAAAGTGAATTAATATTCCATACAGTGCTCTGTGCTCAAATGGTGCTGGTCTTGAATTAATAGCACACACAGTTTACAGGTGTGTGTGTGTGTGTGTGTGTGTATGTGTGTGTGTGTGTGTGTGTGTGTGTGTGTGAGAGAGAGAGAGACAAAGGGAGCATGAGACTAATAGAACTGTGAATTAACATCTGACTGTGTACTATATATGTATCTTCTGTACTGTCAACATTTCAACTTTTATGCTATTCTCAAGTAAAATGCTAAAAGTTGAGAATATTATTATGTCATCTCTGTTAAAGCACTATCAAATGGCAGTTTACTCTCGTAAAAAATATTGCATGTCTGTGGCTCAACACCATCGAAAACACTTTTCTGAATTTACAGATTACTACCATGAGTGAGTAGGAAAATAAATTCATTGCTTCGGCCAGTATAAGTAAGCTTTGATGAAGTAATAATTTATATAATTAAGTAAATAAATGCACTCACAGACAACTCATGGAAGAAGTGGAGATTTAATAAACTACTAAAATGTAGATGTATATTGTGTTTCCATGTCCTAGAGACCTTTCTCCACAGGTTCCACAAAATATTATCCATGTCTAAACTAAGCTTTTGCTATGTCTCGAATGATCAGATGTATAATAAGGAAAGTTCTTGTCTAAACTAAGCTTTTGCTATGTCTCTAATGATCAGATGTATAATAAGGAAAGTTCTGACAGAATGTAAATACTTTAAGAGGGAAGGAGACAATGCAATGAACTGCAGAAGCATTGAGTCGTCGGCAGGCACACAAAAAATAATGAAGACTTTGCGAGCTTCCCACTATCCTCATATCCTCGCACACCCGTAATATTTCCCAACCCCCCTACCCCTGTGCATCAGCTGCAAAGGAGTGCGCTCTCACCACCCAGGACTGGAGCAGCTCAACCATGTTCTCCACCAAGGCTTTGAACCTCTATCACTGTGCCCAGAAATGAGGGACATCATATCTATGACACCCCCACACCCTGTTACTGCAGGTGTCACATCCCTGTGGAATGCTCAGGTGCTATTCACCCACCCCGCACATGGTACCCCAGTCCTGTCATAGACTTATCTTATCCCTTTAGAGGCAGCGTCACTTGCGAAAACAGCCATGTCATGTACCACCTCTGGTGCAATTTTTGCACAGCATTTTTTGTGGCCATGACCACCAATCAGATGTCCTCCAGAACGAATGGCTACCATCAAATTTTGGCCAAGAGCAAAGTTGACCATTCAGTGGCACAACACACTGCTTGAGTTCAATGTCTGGTTCACAATTCGTGCCACTTAGATCCTTCCCTCTAGCAACAGCTTTTTTGATGTGCATAGATGGAAGGTATACTTGCAGTATATCCTTTGCTCCTGTAGTCCTGGCCTCAATTTACTCTAACCCCTCTTTCTGATCTGTCACCCACTCCCAATCTAATTCTCCACTTCACCTTCACCATGCGCTGCATGATGTTTTCAGCTCTGGTGCCCATGTATTGTGTGCCTAGCCCATAGCCCATGAACCTGCTGTCCCCCCCCCCCCCCCCCTCCTCCTGCATTCCTATCCTGTGCACATGTTGCCCCATTCCAAGCAACTAGCCACCAGTTCCCAACTCCTCATCATACTTCCCACTTCTTTCTCCTGTACCCTCCCAACCTAACAAACCTCTCACTTCATTCCACCTAGCCGAACTGCATCACTGATATTGTGTGTCCAGCTGGTAAAATTGTTGCTGCATAGGTGTGTGTGTGGGGGGGGGGGGGGGGGGGGGGGGGGAGGGGGGGGGCACACGTGCACATTTGCATGTGCATGTTGTAATCTACCCCTCCCTCATTTGTTGATTGTCACTGACTTCAAAATAAAACTTTTTTAGTAAGCTTCTCATTGTTGGATCCAGTTCTTCACGTCCAGGGGCTGATTCTTGAAGCTGAAATTTTTGACACTGTAGGTTCTCATGGTTCCAACTGATGTAAATAATGGTGTAATATTGCCTGACCAGTTAATTTCTTTTTCTGTAATTTTTATTCTTTCACATTTTTCTATATCACGCTGTCGTTACAATTTCCACTTCAAAACCGAATATTTCATTGTTATTGCGAAACATAAAACATGTCCGATCATATCAGGGGCATGCCCACTTCTCACTCATTCTGCAGTACTAACAATATTCCAAAGAGCCTACAAACTTTCTTGACAAATGACTTTTGATTAATCTCTACCATTATTTTATTAATGAATCCAGAAGTAAACATAATAAATATCATCTGATTGTGCAACTAATAATAGGAATTTTAAGTGTGCCAGTATTTTGTAATTTCAAATATTTCTTAAAGAAAAGTAATTTTAACTGTACATACAGAGTTAGTACATATATATTGTAACAACAAAAATAAAATAATTTCTTTTTATGGATTATACTTGAAATGTATCACATCGTGTACAAATATTATGGAAAGGAAAGTTGCTACTCACCATACAGTGGAGATGCTAAGTCACAGATACGCCCCCCCCCCCCCCCCCAAACACACACACAGGCACACATCACTGCAGTCTAAGGCAACTGTAGCCACACTGCAACCAGCTGCACCAGTGCACCAGTGCATGATGGGAGTGGTGACTGATGTGACTGGTGACTGATGTGACTGGGTAGGGGTATGGAAGAGACTGGGGTGGGGAAGGGGAGGGACAGTAGAGTAGGGTTGGCAGACAGTGCAGTGCTGGTAGGGAGTGTGTGAGACGAGGTAGAGAAGGTAGGGCAGCTATGTGCAGTTAGGTGTTTAGACAGGGGGGAAGGGGAGATGGGTAGCAGAAAAGGAGAGAAGTAAAAAGATTGGGTTTGATGGTGGAATGAGGGCTGTATAGTGCTGGAATGGGAGGCTGGATGGGTGGGGACAAAGACTAACGAAAGTTGAGGTCACGAGGGTTGTGGGAACGTAGGATAAACTGGAGGGAAGATTCCCACCTGCGCAATTCAGAAAAGCTGGTGTTGCTGGGAAGGGTCCATATGGCACAAGCCGTGAAGCAGTCATTGAAATGAAGGATGTTACATTTGGCAGCTTGCTCAGCCACCGGATGATCCACTTGTTTCTTGGCCACAGTTTGTCGGTGGCCATTCATGCAGACAAACAGCTTGTTGGTAGTCATGCCCACATAGAATGCAGCACACTTTGCATCTTGTACAAAATTATATGAAATTCTTTTGGAAAAACAGTTGGGATAATATTAACCTATACAAGATTCAAAAATATTTTTGGTATTGATTACTTATGTTGAGGAAAAGTAATGATAGAGGAGGGTGTCTCTTTACAATATCCCTGTCACAAAATTTGGAAGCAATGTGTTTACAATGTTTTTGACAAACTAAAAGGTTTTCCAAATGGTGTACAAAATAATGCCAAGAGATAGTAAACAGATCTATAGAATTATCTGATACATAACATATGTCAGAAAACTTAAGAAAATACCTACTATACAAATCATAACCTATACATACATCAGGATATGGCATTCAGATTTTCAGATCTGTAGAACATACTGTCACAACACAAATAATGCAAAGTCAAAACTACAGCGTTGCAACACTAAATTATAGAAATAAATTCAAAGACAATGTAAATTACTAGAATTACAAATTGTAAGTTTACATCCATAAAATCACACCTTCAAAATCTTCAAAAGAAAACAGAGAAAATTCAGAGCTTAAGAGTACGATGAGTGAGCTGACTCTAAAAACTTGCAATGATGGGTACAGACCACAAGAATATACTAATCATGAGTAGGAATATAGCACAGAATCAATCAGCCACATAAACCAGAGTATTTAAGGATATGTTGACTATGAAAGAACAAAATAATGAAAAAAATATTAGGGCCTAAGCTTACCCATGAATCCAAACCTGGTATGCCAGGTAGAAACCAGCAAAAAATGTTTCGACACAAGAAAATGAATAAAGTTCATAATCATATCAATAAGTTCAATCATATGTAAAGAATAAATATAAGAAGCATTTAGCCTCAATCAATAGTTGTTCACTTTTCTTGAGGATGGACACACACACACACACACACACACACACACACACACACACACAGAGTCGTGATGGACTGGGGTACCCACAACAGAGTTAAGCATGAGTCTGCCCACAATTCAAGTTCCAAATTGCAGTACTCATAATAAATATAGGTAAACAGAGTTATAGTTAGCTTTGAATGATGACATAATCGAGTAGCTTGAGAACCAAAATCAGTGTATGAAAGCAGACATGTATACATCTTGTTATATTGTCTGTACTAGTAAATGTCTTCCACTCTATTTGCTGATTGTACATACAAATTAACCTACATATGTGGAGATGTAGAAGATTCATTTACATACTTATTTCAAGCTACATGTTGTATTGGGAAGTCAATCCCCCTTCTTGAAAAAAGCATACATTTATGTGGAATAACACTGTCTTTGGCAGTCTTGACTAACAATTTGCAAATCTCAGTTACAACACTGATGTAGTTGAGTACATTACCCAGCACCTATGGTCTCTTGTAAGACGACTGGTCCAGCAGGGTACAGCCATACAGCAGTGTGGGGAGAGGATCTGCCCACATCTTTCAATTTCCTCCCTAGAGTTCTCATCACACACTCCAACGAATAGGTAACTTCCTGTCTAGCATTCACATCAAATCCTAAAACATTGTTTTGTGTACTAAATGTGCTGTTCAATACCTTCTTCACATCACGTGGCATATGCTCTCCCTATTTATATCACAAAAGCAATTATGTAGGACACTTGTCAGATGAGATTAAAAAGTGTTCACATATGAAACTTTATTAAACAGAGTTAAATGCAATGAAAAAAATGAACTAACAAGGTGATACACACAGATATACTAAGATGTAATTTTGACAGTACAAATTATGAACATTGTCCCATTTCAAAATTGTAAAAGGATTTACTCATTTAGTCTCACGGCATATATGTATCAAATTGTAAAGCACAAATCTATTACAAAACATAATTATATAGTGTATCATAGATTTTAACACAGTCAATAGATGAGAAAGAACTTCAGAAAGCACATCATCTTACATACTAAATTTATGACGAACAAAACACAATTATATAGTCATATAAATCTGCAAATAGATTTAAACTCGGTCTATAGATATGACGGAACTCTAGTAATCACATCATCTTACACATTAAATTCATGACAAACAAAACACAATAATGTAGTCTTATGAATCTGCATACATTGTGAATATTTTCTTCCAGACTAGGGATCACTAAGCATCCACATTCAGAGGTTTTGTCTTGTATACAAAATGTTAACAGTACTTGACATTTTAATACGTGTTTTGCTTACCAGTAGCTCCACTTAGCTTTACACGTACAATGGACATTTCCACAAAATTCTTACTCTACTGGATCTTGTCTCTAAATTGGTCAGATTTCCCACAAATCAGACTACCTGTATCAATCAAACAGTTCCCTTCCCACTGATCATCATTAACCTTAATGTAAGGACAACCAAAATCTGAACCATCATCTCTGTTATTAGACACTTCATGTAAAAGATCACTTTCAATTTCATCAAATGATACATCCACACTGTCTTTACAGAGTTTTATCAACTTTACTGATATCATAGCAGTACTTCGGTTACTCATATTGTCAGGTGAAGATTAAACACAATGAATGGATTCCATAGCACAACTAACATCACTTATTACAGAAGGAACACAAAATATACTGTTGTCAAAATTACACTTCCTGCTTAGATTATTCCACCAATTTGGATACAAATTTTGACAAACCACAGATAACTTATTCCAGAATGCACATTTATCTATGTTATCATCAATCTGGTCCCACACCAACTTCAAAAAGTTTCCAAATTTATTCTGTGGGCTTACAGATAGTTCACCTTTACTGTTGGACCGTTACTCTGCATGACATTAATGAAAGACTGGACTGGTATACTATGACTAACTTACATCATCACATACATCACTTACCTTATATGTATTGTCAACATCATTCACAAATAGCTGTGAAACTTCATTGTCCTTAAACTCCACAAATACCTGATAATCATAATCATCGTCATCATCATAATCACATTCTTCCAAAATTACTTCATCAAAAAATCAACAACAACAAAAGTCTCATCTCCATCAAAGTCACTTACCTCACCTACATTCATTTGCAATAAGCTACCAGTCTCAGGCTTGCCAACCACAGTTATTTCACAGCTCTCATTCACATCTACATCAAAAATACCCCCTAGTTCAGATCCAATACAGTCATCACCTGATTTCCATACATTAATAACACTGTTTTATGACCAAGGAAAGAAATCATTAGTACATACTACATCAAAATTTTCACTATTCTCACATTCTGGTTTGTGATTAGACATAGTATCCCAAAACTTTTGATCAAAACATAAATGTGAAATCTGATATTCCTTCTGTTTAACTTCAGATACCTGTGTCATATTATTAACACTGCTATTATTGTCTAATTGCAAGTGTAAATTGGGGTTCCTGTTCTTGTTGTGTTTCCTCGCCCCAAAACTGTGGACCTTCATTGAGGACTGTTTCTTCTATTAAACTGCCCAAGGTTATCCCCATTATTCCTGTTCTGCTAATGTTCAAAATTTCTCTCTCCGTTAACATTTTGATCATGGTAGTAGTTACCATTACCTCTGTTTCTGTAGTTATTACCATTGTGATGTCTATCATTCCATTTGTTATGGTACATACTTCTTTCCACTGCCCTACCCAGCTTGTCAACATATCGTAAAAATTGTTCAAGACAATCGTCAGGTCTGTGTACTAAATCCCACTGCAGCCTTACTGGTAATCTCCTTTTAAGCGCATCAATCAATGTCGTTTCGTCAGGTGGTTTGTCAAGGTGTGTTAATCTCTTAAGTTGGTTCTTACAAAACTCTTTCAGAGTACCATATCTATTCCTATAATTAGGACTATTCAGAAATTCACTTTTAATTCTCCCCTGTTCAGCTTCCAACCAAAGTTTATTTAAAAAATTTTTTTCGAAACTTTGATATGTTAAATTTACCCGGATGTAAATTGTCTGAAGGAAAACTTTTGATTGGAGTGTTGGACCATGCAATACCATTGTTTTGTTTTAATGCAGAATTTCTACATTAGTTTGCATATTGTTTTCAACATGTAAAATTTTTTGATCTAAACTGCTAAAGTTTTGTTCCATTTTTTTCCGTTACGGCCTTCTGTTCAACTCTGATGTCATTAACATTCTTCGACTGTCTTACAGATTTGGCAATTAACTCAATTTCCAAAACAATAAATTTATTTTCTGAGACATCAACTTTTTCATCCCCACTTTCTAACCCCTCTGACAACCCATTTTTTAGCTCTGAAACCTGATTAAGAAGTTGGTCCATTTGATCTTGCACCCTGCCCAATTTGCTATTGTTATCTGTCTTCACTTCTTGTAGTTTTGCCAAAGTTAACTGCAAAATATCAGTTTGTACTGTTTCTTTGCTGACTACACTTTCACTCGACTCAAACATATCCTGACTGCGGTATGTTGATGATTTTCACTTATGGACCGTCTGACAGCAACTGAATAAAGCACAATTTTAGTGCCATACGTGTTTCGCCTTTATTTTCTGCAAGGCATCATCAGTGGCCTGTAATATGTACATATGTTAGCTATTTTATTTACATTTTTGTCAATGTGCCTATAGGTTATAAACAGTTCTGGTGGTTGGTATTTCCTATTAAGTAGTAATGTTTTGAACTGTACTTACAGGTTGCGTAGACAGTTTCTTACATATTACGCTCCTGTTGCATTTTTGGTCTTGTTCTTCTTCCTATGAGCGCCAATTTGCTGTTTTTTCTGCATTCCACAGCACTATGCACTGAACGCTTGTTTTAATGCAATGTTTTGGTTTCTGTTGCACAACACATACATAGCAATGAAACATGTACAAAACAAACATAAACACAAGATAATGAAACTAACAGTAAAAAAGACGCAAAAATACATTTACATTTTAAATGTGCAACCACATGAACACCAACACTCATTCCATCCACGCTTAGTTAACTTAACAGAGACAGAACTACACGAAAACGAAAAAATGCTCTTGGAAAAAGGTTTGAAACACTGCACCAATAGCAAGGTGAACAATCAATACATAGAAAATCTCATAGTAGAAACCGAACACATCCTTACACGTGAAGAACAACAAAATAATTGTGAAATAAACATAGGACTGACAAGAGAACTAGTAAAAGAAGAAATAAAAGGCATAATAAAACAAACACAGCAGACACACAATAAGAACAACCAAACAGAAGCAGCTACTATGAAAAGGTTAAAACAAAAGTTAACAAACAACAACGTATTAATAACAAGAGCAGACAAGGGAAATGTAACAGTACTCATGGATAAAGAGCAATACATCACAAAAACCAAGGAATACATAAACACCAACGCAATACAAAAACTGAAGTCAGATCCAACTACACGATTCCAGGCAAATGTGAAACGAACACTGAAAAACATTGAACACACACTCACAGACAAACAGAAATACTACTTAACACAGAAAAACCCACAAGCACCAACACTCCGCAGTCAACCGAAAGTACATAAAGACGGAATGCCAATGAGACCTGTTATCAACTTCAAGAAAGCCCCTACATACCGCATAGCCAAACACCTCCAAAAGTTAGTTTCAAAACACTATAAAGTAGAAAACAACAGAACAGTGATAAACACAGGAAACCTAATAGAAAATATACAGACCATACAGGTACCACACACAGCATCACTGATTTCATTCGATATAGAAAATATGTATACCTCCATCCCTATCACAGAAACAATAGAAATCATAGAACAAAATCTGTCATCCCACAGCAACCTCACCACAGACGCAATAAAAGAAATAACAGATATGCTCAGACTGACAACTGAACAAAACTACTTTCAGTTTGAGGAAGAATATTATCTACAAACTGATGGACTGCCCATGGGATCCCCAATATCAGGAACACTAGCAAACATTTTCATCAGTCACCTTGAAAATCAGATATTTGATAAGATAACCACAAATGAAAGTTTCAAAATCATATATTGGTACAGATACGTGGATGACATTATTTGCTTGGTAGACGAGCCAAGTGAAAAAATAGATGAACTCCATTCAGAAATAAACAAAGCCCATAAGAACATAAAATTCACACTTGAAAAAGAAAAAGAAAATCAAATAAATTTTCTTGACATTACAATTAAAAAAGAAAATGGTAAACATACATTTAACATCTTTAGAAAACCAACAGCCACGGACACAATAATACATTCCACATCCAACCACCCCCAAAGCCAGAAATTTGCAGCACTAAGACACATGTTACATAGATTAAACAGAATCCCACTCAGTAAGAGAAATTATGAACAAGAAATGAACACGATCATACAAATAGCTAGGAACAACGGGTATGACACACATGTGGTACACAGGCTCAATCAAAAAATAAAAACACAAATAAAAAACAAACACAACATTTCCACAATACAAAAGAACTCACAAGCTGAAAACTTACAAACACACTCAACAAACACACACAATGACAACACCACACAGAAAAGAACCAGATGGTACACCATGACCTACACACATAAACTAACACACAGAGTTGCAAACATCCTAAAGAGACAGGGCTTCAAAATAGCATATAAGCCTGGGCAAACCCTTCAATCACACCTAAGCCAGCCAGCTACCAAGAGGGACAAATTCCAACAATCAGGAATATATAAACTTGAATGTCAAAGTTGTGATGCAGTATACATAGGCATGACATGCAGAAATTTTGAAACAAGATACAAAGAACATATCAGATGTTGGAAGTATGAAACAAACCATTCCACATTTGCAGAGCATTTAAAACACTACAACCATCATCCTACAAACATGGAACAAGAAATGAAAATAATGAGAATAAGCAACCATGACAAACATCTTATACAAATGCAAGAAAACTTCCACATCCAGAAAGCCATAGCAGAAAACAAACATGTGATAAATGAACAAACACACATCAGCACAGGCTCCTTACTACACTTAATAAAGGAAATGATAACATAAAAAAAAGTATATAACACCAAAATACACACATACACAGCTCCTCCTTAAATAAAAAAAAAAAATTGCATAATACCAAAATACAGACAGGCACACAAAAAAAAAAACCACCAAAACACACACACACATACACAGGACATAAACAAAAATAAATAATTAAATGCAATAAATTAAATTAAATTAATATGACACCAAAAAACACACACACACACACACACACACACACACACACAAGCGCACACACAAATGCATACACGAACAGACCACAGATACTTCGATAGTTACACTCATAAGTTTGGCAGTAATATTCGATCTTTGGCAAAAACATTTGACAGTCGGCAACAGAAACCAAAACATTGCATTAAAACAAGCGTTCAGTGCACAGTGCTGTGGAATGCAGAAAAAACAGCAAATTGGCGCTCATAGGAAGAAGAACAAGACCAAAAATGCAACAGGAGCGTAATATGTAAGAAACTGTCTACGCAACCTGTAAGTACAGTTCAAAACATTACTACTTAATAGGAAATACCAACCACCAGAACTGTTTATAACCTATAGGCACATTGACAAAAATGTAAATAAAATAGCTAACATATGTACGTATTACAGGCCACTGATGATGCCTTGCAGAAAATAAAGGCGAAACGCGTATGGCACTAAAATTGTGTTTTATTCAGTTGCTGTCAGACGGTCCATAAGTGAAAATCATCAACATACCATAGTATTACGCGCAACTGAGGAGGACAGGACCAAAAAATTGAAGATATCCTGACTGGGTTCCACAGCTTTCACTCCTACATCACACCTGCCCTCACCTCTATTCTTCTTGTTAACGAGCACACGAATCCACAAACAAATTAATTTCACAAATAGTGTGTACTTATATTCTTTTTTTTTATGTCCCTTGTCGTAGTTGCAGTCCTCTTTCATTCTGTCCGGTCAGTCATTGTTGATAGTGCCTCATCACTATTGATACGACTTTGTTGGGCAGTCCTTGTTTTTTTATTTTTTTATTTTTTTACCTTCCCATGATCCAAAATTCATTTATGTATAAACTACAAATGGCACAAATCACTCTCCCTTCTTCTGCAACAGACACAACTTCATTATCAGTCAACTGATCCCAGACGACACTACCACTTGTAATCTACCTGACCCTCATTTGTTGATTGTCACTGACTTCAAAATAAAACTCTTTTACTAAGCTTGGGGAGGAGTAAGATTTACAATAAACTGTTTTACTTACCTTCTTTTCTCATAGTTAGCTCCAGTACATCACATCTTGGGGCTGATCCTTGAAGCGGAGATTTTTGACATTGTAGGATCTCATGGTGCCAATTGACATAAACAGTGGTGTAATATTGCCTGACCAATTAATGTCTGTTTCTATAATTTTTATTCTTTCACATTTTTCTATGCAACACAATTTCCAATTCAAAACAAAAAATTACATTGTTATTGGCAAACATAAAAACATGTCCAATCACATCAGAAGCATGCCCACTACTCACGCACTCTGCAGTACTAATAATATTGCAAAGAGTTTACAAACTTTCTTGGCAAATGACTTTCTATTAATATGTTCCATTATTTTATAAATGAATCCAGAAGTAAACATAATAAATATAATCTGATTGCCCAGTTAATAATAAGAATTTTAAGTGTGCCAGATATTTTTTAATTTCAAATGTTTCTAAAACAAAAGTAATTTTAACTGTACACACAGAGTTAGTATATAACAACAAAAATAAAGTAATTTGTTTTTATGGATTATAGCTTGAAATATACCACATCATGTACAAAATCATATGAAAGTCTTCTAGAAAAACACTGAGATAGTATTAACCTACACAAGATTCGAAAATATTTTTGGTATCGATTACTTCTTTTGAGGAAAAGTAATGTAGAGGAGGGTATCCCCTTTACAATGTGCAGGCACTTGCGTGCATACATGTGCTTATTTGTAGTCTAGCACATTAAAGGGTTTCTTCTGAAGACCAGCAAAGATTTTTTTAATTTTATTTTATCCCCTTTACAACGTGCAGGCACTTGCGTGCATACGTGTGCTTATTTGTAGTCTAGCACATTAAAGGGTTTCTTCTGAAGACCAGCAAAGATTTTTTTTAATTTTATTTCTTCATTTTTTATTTATTTATTTGTGTGTGTGTGTGTGTGTGTGTGTGTGTGTGTGTGTGTCACTAATGATCATATTGTTGATAGGTGGTTGACCTTAATCTGCCTTTCCTTCTTCAGTTTTATCATAAAATAATTTGTAGGGGTGAAATTTTAGGGTGTAGTTTGTTATTTTCTTTGTATCTTTCTTTCTCTTAACCCCTTCTCCTGTGTGTGTGTGTGTGTGTGTGTGTGTGTGTGTGTGTGTGTGTGTGTGTGTGTGTTTATAGACTCAAAATGCACAGTTTCATTTTAGGTGACTTGTAATAAATCTGGATCTTTTCAGGTCATACAGTTATATTTAGAAGTTTTTGTTAACTGTATGTGGGCATGTTCAGAAGATTCCATGAAGAAGTGGCCCAAACAATATGTGTGCCTGCTACAATCATTTCCAAATCTTTGGAAATTACTATGCAATTCTGTAATTCAGTGGTGCCTGAGTGAAGAACAACTTCCTGATCATAAGGTAAGGAACTTTTTCTCCTTGTCCATAGTAAATAATTATTTTTTACTATGGGGTATAACTTTTGTAAATGTTTCGGTCACCTGCACCTAATTATGTGGAAAAAGACACACACAAGAAAAATATCTCTACAGTGTACCATGGTTAGTGTCTAGCATACAGTGGTAAATATGCAAAGAAAGCTGCTGTAATTGAAAATAATGAATATGATAGCATTGTGTTTTGCAAAACAAGCATGACAGCACAGTAAAAGGAATTCTGTAGTAGCTTAAAATAAAGATGCAAGTGTAGCACTAAAATGTTTAGAGACAGTCATGCCTGCAATATTCCAATACAATGTTGAGTTATTGTAAATCTAGTGCACATATCTCACATACAGGTTCTCATTATATTGCACCTATTGCAGTGTTTTGGTATAATGTTCATGAATTTTCTTGCATGATACAATTTCGTAGGTTGACATCAGCCTATGAATAGACTCACTGAATAACTTGTGCATAAAAAAAAGGTGACACTACTGAACACTGATGAATACAAGAGAAAATGTTTTACGAAATATGGACTGTGTCTAAATGGTCTTTGATAGACACAATGAGGGAAACTAGTGTAGTGTATCCTTGCTGTGACTGGAAATTCTGTGCGTCATCAGTAGTCACTGCAAGCAGTCAAAACTTGCCTGCTCTAGTTCCATGATGAAAACTGAGGTGATAATGTTCACTGTAATAAAAACACCTGCATAGGACTTTGCTAATTGTGGACATTTTGGATAGGAAATCCTAAAACACCAACACTGAAGTCAAATAATTAGCTATTTATCATCAGTAATTACAGTTAGCTATGCAAGAAGTGTGTAGGCGGTGCAGAGTGGCTCCGCAAATTTCAAATCCCATGGAGGTTCAGTGCTACAACTGCTGACTTGAGGAGAGGTGAGACAAGAAATGCCAAGTCAATCATACAAGATACATTCCTCAATGTCGACCGTGGATGGTTCTCTCAATATCTCCTTACATATCAAACCAGCTAACCAAGAACAATACCTTGCAATCAGCAGCTGCAACCCATCCTATATGAAGTAGTCCTTTACAAACAGTGTAACTATACATGGTCATTGCACCAGTAGAGGTGAGCAGTTCTCCTAGTATGCTAAGGGAGTCACTGAGGTCTTTGCAGGGCAAAATTATCTTCCATGCCTTGTCCAAAAAAAGATTTCCGACAACTTGTAACCTACTGTACTCACTAACCATCCACAAAGTAGCAGCCACCTTTGTGACTCAGAACCATCCAATACTAGCAACTGACTCGTGTTCTCTGCCAGGGTTTTGACTACCTCTTGCTGTGTCCTGAAATAAGAAATACTCTTCCCAGGACTCTCACAGTGGTGTTCCGCTGCCCATTAACCTACACAATATCCTTGTCTATCCTTTTATACTCCTGCTTCCAATCCCTTCACCCATAGATCATATCCCTGCAAAAGACACAGGTACAAGATGTATCCCAGACATCCTCCCACTACTACCTACTCCGGTCCTGTCACTGGCATTTCCTACCTCATCAAAGGTAGAGCTACCTGTCAGGTAACCCACATAGTCTTAACAACTTAACAGCAGTCACTGTGCAGCATTCTATTTGGGCATGACCACTAACGAAACTGTCTGCCTGCATGAAAGTTGTCCACCAAACTGTGACCTTGAGACAGCTGGTCCACCCAGTTGCGGAGTATTTCATACATGACAATGTGCTTAATCTCTGTGGCTGCTTCATAACCCTTGCCTTTTATAGTCTTCCCACTAACACCAGCCTTTCTGAATTGCACAATTGGAAACTCTCCCTGCAATATATCTTTCATTCCTTTAACCTCCCTTGTGTCAACCTTCCTTCGTTAGTCTCTGTCCTCCATCTGTTTCACATAAGACTTCCGTCTCCACCCTCCACCCCCCCCCCCCCCCACACACACACACACACAACCACCACCACTCCCCCACTATCCATCTGCATAGTCCTTTCTCTCCTTTTGCTTATATCCTCCACCCCACGGCCTGCTCCCACCATGTCTCTGCACACTGCCTGATACAGGCAGCACTACAGCATCTTCCCACACCCCTACCCTGCTATCCCTTGAACTCTCTGTTTCACACATCTTCTGTACCTCACTACCTATTCCTGCTGAGATTGCTGCTCACCCAGTGGCACCACAGTGCCCCTAGCCAACAATGATCATGTGTTTGAAAGTTTTGTGTGTATGAATGTATCATTGTTTGTCTCTCATCTACTGAAGGAATCTGTGGGAAAGCTGATATTTTACGAATGCCTACTTTTAAATGTGCCCTATTACATTCTTCCCCAGGGAGTCAAGAGGAATCATTTGAAAAATTTAAAAAGGAAGGCAAAGTCACACAAGCTCTGGTTGAGAGAAACCCATATGTTGCGAGGATGCAGTTGTGATGACAAACATGAGATGGGAAAGGGTCATTTTTGCCTTCTCTCAACTTCGCAGCAGATGAATCCCTCTCATCCTGGGGTTTGTGTGACCTTCCTTTTCTTTTTAACCTTCCTCAACCTATGCCTCTACAAAGAGGCAAGTTATAGTTCCAGAAGGTAGAGTACTGTCATGTGCAGTACTTTTATATGCATCTATCTGCAGTGCAAAATTTTTCACTGCCCAGAGATAATTGGCTAGCAGTTTTGTAAATTTGAAAATGCAGAGGTTTCCAAACATTCCTATGAGAACACCTCTTGACCTTGGTGGCTAGATGGAGTACAGTGGCCATTTTACAGAAGGATTTTAAACAACTCACTAAATGTATCCAATAACTTATCTATATTTAAATCATTATAATAGTCAGATCATAAGTCTGAAGTTAGAAGAACCCACAAACCTAAATATATTGACTTAACTTTCATGTTTGCCTATCAAAATCTTGTAACCATACTGAATTTAAAAAAAGACATAGATGAGAGGTATCTCGGTAATATTTTGAACAATGGCAACCTTACTGTAGGAAAAGCCATGGTAATGAAATATCAGCAATGAAGAAGGCTGAGGCCACTACAGTACATGATTCTTTGAAGTACACGATACTTGAAACAATGATCTATCATAGTGAACCAATTTAATATGACATTTCTACCATAAAGACAATATGTGTATAGAACCTAGCATGAGAAGATAACATACCTGAAGATATCCTAAAAATAGAGGGAAACGTAATGATCTCTTGTCTTGAAAGTCACATTTTAAGTGGCACTAAACAACACAGGTCTAGCAGAAAGATGGAAAACAGGTACAATTTACCAGTTCTAAAAGCTTATCAAAAGTCCAAAATGAGTAATTGGAGACCAATTAGTGTCATGCCCATAATATTTAAGCAAATGAAACATCTCATATACTTATATTTGAGGAAGATTCTTAATTCAAAATATTGGTTTAATTGCGAGCAGTAGACCCTCAGAAACGGCTATCATTGTGGGAGACATTTATCAGCAGCTTGTCAAGATTGTGGATTAGTTGCCAGCATCTGTTTTAATAGACTTCATTAAAGCCTTTCGCATTGTACCTTATAGCAGAGTAACCGAAAAAGCTGGTGAATGTTGGTGTATACAGTAGAGTTGTATGAAGCATAAGCTTTGTTGAAAGGGTTGTGAATCCTCCTTTTTTAAGACAGCTTTAGAAGATGATGGGCTCCAGTCTTTCCCTTGTATGTGAATTCTTGCATCAGGTATATTTTTCAGTTTTTTCTTTTTCCAGGTTCGAGCAGCAGCTGTTTTGTTGTATCTTATAGAATCATTTGGGCCAAGCTTTTCTAAGTTACCAGTAGAGGACTCTGCAGAGTGCACAACAGTGGCACAATATGTTGCTGATAGGATCCCTCTCAGAGACACGAAAGACATGATACATTGCATAAGGTGAATTTTAATTTTATTCTTAAATTCCACCTTGTGTTTCAGTATTGTTTGTTTATAAATTGTACCCTTGCTTTTAACTATGCTTTCCTGTCACACCACATATGTTTCATGATATTTAGATTGTTTGTCTTCTAACATTTTGTTGGATTCAAAGAGAAAAATAGAATTTGAGTAATTTATGTTAAGATTGCAATTTTTATTTGTCATTTGATAATGATGTATTCATCCAATAAATCCCTGAGAAAAACATGTGCTTCATAGAGATGAGTAATAACGGTTATGTGGCTGTTGCTATGTGCATTGTGAACTTCCCTTGTTTCATATTCCAGCAACAACTTCACAGTATATTCATTATCTTATGAAGTGTATTTTGTACTGTCAAAAGTGCTTCCAAAAATATGCTAATAAGAGAAATATTAATATAAACTCTGCATAGAGTTATCATGCAAGTGACCAAATTGTCATGGCAGACATCCACGACACAAGTTGTCATCGTCAACAACAATGAGCTGAAGAACACATACTGCGTGCGATGACAGAAACACCTCATGCTTGATAACATTAAAGCCACTTGTTCATTTCAACTATTTTCTGTCATAGTTCTCAGGTATTTAGAATTTTACAGAACAGATTTGCTTAATTGTTTTAAAAGCAAAATGCTTACTGTATTCACCAAACAGCAGCAAATACTTGAGATAGGCTCTACATCAGGTATCTTTCATACATAAATATCACACATAACACCAGAGGTAGATAATAGCACTGTATCTAAGCAGCAAACATACTGAAAACTTTGGATCAAGGCAGTCAGGTAGATGCAGTATTTCTTGATTTCCGAAAAGCATTTAACTCATTACCATACCTATACTTGTTGGCAAAAGTATGATCATATGAGATATCAAGTGCAATTTGTGACTGGATTGAGGACTTTTTGGTAGGGAGTATGCAGTAGGGAGTACGCAGCATGTTATCTTTGCTGAAGAGTCATTGCCAGATGTAGAAGAAATATTGCGTATGCCCTGGATAGTGTTTTGGGACCCTTGCTGTGCATATTGTATATTAATGACCTTATAAATAATGTTAATCATAACCTCTTACTTTCTGCAGATGATGCAGTTGCTTGTAATGAGGTGCTGTCTGAAAGAGGCTACATATATACTCAGCCAGATAGTGATAAGATTTCAAAGTGGTACAAAGATTGACAACTTGTTTTAATTGTTCAGAAATGTAAAATTGTGCATTTACAAAATGAAAAAAAAGAAACGTAGTATCCTATGACTATAATATTAATTAGTCACAGTTGGAATTGGTCAGCTGATACAAATAACTGGGTGTAACACTTTGTAGGTGTATGAAATGGAATGATCACAAAGTCTCAGGCGCAGGTAATGCAGATGGTAAACTTCTGTTTATTGGTAGAATACTGGGGAAGTACAATCAATCTACAAAGGAGATCACTTACAAATTATCCAAGTGACCCTTCTAGAATATTGCTGAAGTGTGTGGGGCCCACACTAAATAGGACTAACATGGGATACTGAACATATACAGAGAAGGGCAGTTTGAATGGCCACAGGTTTGTTCGATCTGTGGGAGGCTGCCGCAGAGATGCTGAAGAAGCTGAACTGATTGACCCTTGAAGATAGACGTAAATTATCCTGAAAAAGTCTGCTAACAGAGTTTCAAGAACCAGCAATAAATGATGACTCTAAGAATATACCACAACTGCATTCATATCTCTGCCATTGGGTTCGATTAGAATATTTACAGTATTCAAAGAGGCATTCAGTCAGTCATTCTTCCTGCACTCCATATGTGCATGGAACTGGAAGAAACCCTAATAACTGGTACAGTGGGACATACCATCTGCCATGCTCTTCATGGTTGTTTGCTGAGTGAGATGGTGCAATGGCTAAGAAACTGAACTCACATTCAGGAGGATGACAGTTCAAGTCCCTCCCCCTCCTGCCATCCAGATTTAGCTTTCCCATGTCAGTTGAGGCAAATCCTTTTAAGCTCCCTTTGAAAAAAAAAAAAACACAGCTTATTTCCTTCCACATCTTTACCAGATCTGAGGTTGAACTCTGTCTCTAACATAGTTGTCCTCAGTGGAACATTAAACCCTAATCTCCCTTCTTTTAAAGATATTTGAAGAAAACCGTCAGCATATAACCTGAAGAGCTAAACCATTATTACCACCTGACTAATAGTGTTTCAATTCAACTTTGGAATGTAATAGAAGAGCGATTCTACATAGCTTGGATTTTTTAGTAGTTTCCAGAGGTATGTGGCACCAAAAGTTTATGCACAGGTGTACAATTCCTTAATATTCTTGCAACGAATTTCAGCCTGGCCTTCATTTTTCCTACAAGTAGTTTTATCTGGTCATTCCACTTTAGGGCATTGTGAACAGTTACTCTTCGGTGTTTTACAGTTGTTAATGTTTCCATTGATTTAGTGCCGTTATGTGATGGATCTATTTGCCTATCTATGCTCAGTATGCTACATTTATTTACATTCAGTATCAACTGCTAGCTCTTGAACCAAATGTTGATTCTCTGCAGGTCTTCCTGAATTTTGCTACAGTTTCTGACACTAACCTTCCTGTGAACAGCCCGATGGAGCTTCTGATGTTATCCACTGCCTTCTTTATGTATATACTGTAAAAAGCAACAACATTTTAACACTCTCGTGGGGTACAACTGAAATTACTTGTACATTTGTAAATTTCATCCTGCTAAGAACAGTATGCCTTACTGTATTCGCTAGGAAGTCCTTAATTAGTCATAAATATAGTCAGATATTCAATAAGTTGATACTGAACAAGCTTGTGAATTGGTTAGCTCTCTATCCAGATTTAGGTTTTCCATGATTTCCTAAATCACTCCAGGCAAATGCTGGGATGATTCGTTCGAAGGGGCACAGCCGATTTCATCCCCATCCTTGACATGATCTGAGCTTATGCTCCGTCTCTAATGACCTTGATGTCAACAGGACATTAAACCCAATTTTCATTCTCTCTTCCTTCAGTAAGCTCATATTTTGTTCACTAAACAGTAGAGAAAAACAATATTGAATTCTTTTTGCAAGTCAAGGAACACATTAGCAATCTGGCACCATTGTCTGTAGCACTCTGGATCTCATGGACATACAGAGCCATTCTCACAGCTTCCCCTTCTCACTTGGTGTACGCTTTGCCAGTGGTGCTGACATAGTGCATGGTACTGGCAAGGTGAGTAGATTGGCCCACTCATTTGGGTTAGAGGTGTACAGTAAGAATGCTTGGAAAAAAGCACAATATTCATCTGCAAATCTTATGCAAAAGCAGGATGCATCCTGATTCTTCTTATCAGTATATAGTCTTGTCTAGTGTACTGGCCAAGTTGCTTGCACTCACTGCTTACTGTGCTTCTAGCAGCTACTTGACAGACTGATTATATGACTGCCATGCTCCGGGATTTGCCTGTAGTGTCATGTAAGAAAAATAGACTTCTTAATCCATGTCTCTGTGGGAATTTGTTATGAAAACTGTCGACAGCGTAATCTGACTTTTTTTTTCAAATGAAACCGCTTGTGAGCTAGTATACGTGTGTCAGTATAGCTGCGGTGATTTCTTATTTTTCTTATTGCTGATGCTCCCCAATATTACACTGGATGCCATTGCTAAATCTCAACATTTCTATGGAGCATGTGCTGGTGGAAGACCCAGGAGGACACTGTTTGTGTTAATACAAAAGCTAAATTGCAGAAAGATGAGGAACAGAATTTAACCACAAGAAAGTGGAAACCAACAGTCTTCATCACCGCGTAACATTACACCCTTGTGTGCTTATGGTAAAAGTTGTCCAAAACCTGCATGTTAGATACCTAATCAACAGGGACATTGCATGTCGTATCTTGTGATCTGCTGCTGACTGTGTTAACATCACAAACTGACTGCAGAGGACGACGAGGACAACAAACAGGCACACACACACACACATACACACACACACACACACACACACACACACACAAGACAGAGAGAGAATAAATTCTCAAAAGCTAACCTATGTTACATATTTGTCTGCAAGTTAGGGGTTGCCTTTCTGAATTTCCTGTTTGTCATTTCCATCCTCTGATTGTTGTAAAATTCCATTTTAACAAGGGACACATTGTCTGTTGTGTGAAGTTGACTCTTGCATTTCTTTACAGGCTAGCTGAACAGTACATGCGATATGCTGAATTTACATGGGAACTAAAGGCTGATATTGATGATGCAGCAACCAGTTTGTGTCTGTTGCAAGTGGTGCCCGCTGTTCTTGTAAAGAAATTTTTATTTGCACAGCAAAGACTGGATTCTGAAAAGTTACCCTCCTTGTCGTGGAAACCTTCCAAGTTTTGGGCACAGTTCATACATAATAATCAGGCATGTACATCAGTCTGTTATATTTCATTTAAAATAGGAGACACAATAACTAACAATCATAATAATGGTAATAATAATAATAATAATAATAATAATAATAATAATATAGTTTTACCAAAAACAGATAACAGTCACATTATAACTAAAACATCAACAGGCTAGTGTCAAAGATTGTAGTATTCTTAGTTTCTTTATGCTCAGATATCTGGTTGTTTGTCAAATTGTTGTAATATGAGCTTTATATCATGCTTTCAACTGACAAAACACTAAGTATTTATGCTGTTAATTTCTCAGCATTTGAAAATGACTGCCAGCTGTGTAATGTTAACAAATCCTGTCCTTTGTTCATACTTCTACACTATTGGCCATTAAAATTGCTACACCACAAAGGTGACATGCTACAGATGCGAAATTTAACCAACAGGAAGAAGATGCTGTGATATGCAAATGATTAGCTTTCCAGAGCATTCACACAAGGTTGGCACCGGTGGCGACACCTACAACGTGCTGACGTGAGGAAAGTTTCCAACCGATTTTTCATACACAAACAGCAGTTGACCGGCATTGCTGGTGAAATGTTGTTGTGATGCCTCGTCTAAGGAGGAGAAATGCGTACCACAACGTTTCCTACTTTGATAAAGGTTGGATTGTAGCCTATCGCGATTGCAGTTTATCGTATCACGACATTGCTGCTCGTGTTGGTCGTGATCCAATGACTGTTAGCAGAATATGGAATCGGTGGTTTCAGGAGGGTAATACAGAACGCCGTGTTGGATCCCAACGGCCTCGTATCACTAGCAGTCGAGATGACAGGCATCTTATCCGCATGGCTGTAACGGATCGTGCAGCCACGTCTCGATCCCTGAGTCAACAGATGGGGGCGTTTGCAAGACAACAACCATCTGCACAAACAGTTCGACGACTTTTGCAGCAGCATGGACTATCACTTCGGAGACCATGGCTGTGGTTACCCTTGACGCTGCATCAAAGACAGGAGCGCCTGTGATGGTGTACTCAACGACGAACCAGGGTGCACGAATGGCAAAACGTCATTTTTTCGTATGAATCCAGGTTCTGCTTACAGATTCATGATGGGCGCATCCGTGTTTGGCGACATCTCGGTGAACGCACATTGGAAGTGTGTATTCGTCATCGCCATACTGGAAAATCACCGGTGTGATGGTATGGGGTGCCATTGGTTACACGTCTCGGTCACCTCTTGTTCGCATTGACGGCACTTTGAACAGTGGATGTTACATTTCAGATGTGGTACAACCCGTGGCTCTACCCTTCATTCGATCCCTGCGAAACCCTACATTTCAGCAGGATAATGCACAACCGCATGTTTCAGGTCCTGTACGGGCCTTTCTGGGCACAGAAAATGTTCAGCTGCTGCCCTGGCCAGCACATTCTCCAGATCTCTCACCAATTGAAAACGTCTGGTCAATGGTGGCCGAGCAACTGGCTCATCACAATATGCCAGTCACTACTCTTGATGAACTGTGATATCATGTTGAAGCTACGTGGGCAGCTGTACCTGTACACGCCATCCTAGCTCTGTTTGACTCAATGCCCAAGTGTATCAAGGCCGTTATTACGGCCAGAGGTGGTTGTTCTGGGTACTCATTTCTCAGGATCTATGCACCCAAATTGCGTGAAAATGTAATCACATGTCAGTTCTAGTATAATATATTTGTCGAATTAATATCCGTTATCCATCTGCATTTCTTCTTGGTGTAGCAATTTTCATGGCCAGTAGTGTATTTACTGTTATTGATTTCACTTACTAACTGACAAATAATCCATTGTTGTAGTGCCCCTATTAGTATATTTGATGTGATGTCAGAAGAGTAAAATACTTATTTCTTGTATCCCTGTTTTTTACTTTTGTAGTCAAACAAATATTTTATTGTTATTTCTGTCATTGTGCCACACTACTGTGTCTTCATATTGAAATTCCACTATAAAAGAGGCAGACAATATTACATTAGGGGCATCATGTTAATAGCGAATGGTAACAGGGTTTGGATACCAAGAGAAAACAAAGATGTATGCTTGATACTTATAAGTTGGCGGTAGTAGAAGTTTAAAATGTGATACAGACCCTGAACCATATGATGTCATTTAGCCTGATAGTGGAATGGAGCTGCCAGAAGCTGCTCAACTCACCTTTCCATGTATGGATCATTTCAGCCCTCTTCTGAAAGGTTCTGGATATTACTACTTCATCTATACAAACAGAACACCATGCCAACCCTGGCAGTGAGTAGTTTTACTTCTGAAGATGACGACAGAGACAGCTGTTGAAAGCTCTTGAGTTTACTTGAGTTGATCTGGTTGGAATAACTGAGATGATATATTCATCACTGCATCAATTTTCTGTTTCATTTCTTATTATGTTTGGAATACATTGAAGTAGACATATATATAATACATCATTCATATAATGAAGATAAATATTATTAAGTATTTGAATAAACAGCATTAATAACCGTTTTTAATTACATATTGTATATTTTTAGGTACAGCCATATTTGCACCAGTTCTACTCTCTAAGCAACCATGCTCCCATAATCCTTGTATTTCATATTTTATTTAAATATTTATATCCTTTATTATAAGCAGTGATCGAAAATTGCTATTGGGAGGCCGTACGGGCAAGAATTGGTATTCCAATTGGGCAAAATCCCTGTAAGAATTGAGGTAATCATCCCACTGACACACTGGGTTGAAGATACTCATTTTGCTAAAGCACTGCACCCTGTTGCGTGCAGTCTGTAATTGCCTGTGCACTTCTTTGCCTGACAGGAATCATCGACCTTTCAAGGCCTTTTTAGGGGACCGAAGGCATGTTAATCACATGGGAAGAAATCAGAAATACAGGGCGGGTGGTCGAGTGTCTCCCATCTCAGTTGGCCTAACTTCTGTGTTACGGCATTTGCAATATGGAGACATGCATTATCATGAAGTAACAGGACCCCTTGTCACACTACTCCTCATAAACATTCTTTATTCTCTGATGGATTTCTACCAGTATTTGTCCTTCGGCCGCCAAGAAAAGAATAACAGCACATTGGTCCTGTTTGGACACATTTGGTAATAATGTCACCGTTGTTCATGTTTACGCATTTACTGCCCGCATGTCGAAAGACACAAATGCCACACTAATCCCTTGCCTATATGTGATGCTTATATATCTGCATCGGAGTTGCAGTGTGTTGCATATACGCAGCAATGTTGGCCTCAAATGTAAACTTTTTGATTGCCCTTTATATTTACCCATTTTTGTGTATTTCTGTCTATTGATTATGCTCAGTTTCAGCCCACACTTTTACTGGTTCCTCACTTCGCATTTTTATTATAAACATGGTTTACATGCCTGACATCGCATCATACTCCACCACCACCACCACCACCACCACCACCACAGCCAGTACTGATATCTGGAATGTTCATCACTATTCTTTCTCCCTTTGTTCATATTGATTAATTTGAAAATATATATGTGTGCTCTGAAGCTGACTGAAATTTTGATGACTTAGCAAACTGTCCTTTGAACTGTTAATGTTTCTGCCTGCCATTCAGTGTTTCACCTTAAAATTGTCACATTCAGTTGATGCAAAAATTGTTGGAGTACACATTGTTATTGTTGCAAGTACTATGAAAATAATTGGGATAATTTTGAATTGTTGGCATGTGGATCATATCATGTACACAGACGGAGTTACTTGTAGGTTGTATAAGATTTCAATTAAGAAAATCAAAGTTCTGCTGGTTTAGTTTATTCTAGCCATGGCCTATCTTTTTTCATCTTTAATCTTGTGATGAACATTGCATAATAACTTTCCTTGCTAAAGGAAAATGCAATGCAACAGCAATTGTGGACTTCCAAGTAGACATTTCATAACATGAGATGTTTGTTTCTAACAGGTCAGCTGCATTTCATTAAAGATGTTACTTTGGTTCCTTTTTTATGTGACTGTATCATAAAATTTTACATATATTCATAAAATCATTCAGAAAGTATTGCAAAAATAAGGCAATTTTCTACTTTCGAAAAACTTACCTTGATGTCTTCACTGTATCATCGTACTGGCATATGCATCAGTGCACTCTACTTGGTAAACATTCCAAAATATGCCTCATAGGAAGATTGTTCCAAAAAACGTCTAAGGCACACACAATGGCCTTTGAGGTCTTTGAATAGTAACCCATTGATGGCTTAATTCAGTTTCGGGGAGAAAATAAATCATGTTTTCATTTGACACCATATATCTATTGAACAATGTACATAGAAGTGCATGACTTATGGATCCCTCAAGAAATGTTTGTACATATACGAATACATGTTGGTATGGTGGAAGAAGTTGCTATATAGTCCTGCTTTGGCTACTTTTCCTGGATTCTTTCAAGAAACTTGGCAAGATTTACTCTGCCATATTAACCTCTAGTTACTTTTCTTCCCTGAAGCGTGCAGTAGGGGAGATGCACACCATAGTTTCGCACACAGCCTAGACTCTCTTTATTTTGCTGGACAGTCATCATCAGCAAGGACCCAGATTTTTGGTGCTACTTCACATTTCTGTCAGATAGGTACAGTTATCTCAAATTTTCACTTTGTAACATGCTGTAGAGAACACCGACAAAAAGAAACAAGATTTGTATGATATGTTCCATTATGTTTGCATTTCTTCTCAGATTCTGTGATGCTATTCCAAAGTACATTAAAAACATTACTACCACCTAAGAAGCAACCACATGGCATTCACTGTTGTTGTTGTTGTTGTTGTTGTGATCTTTAGCACCAAAAATGATTGATGCAATTATCCATTTTAGTCTTTCCTGTGCAAACTTCTATCTCTGAATACCTACTACAACATACATCCTTCTGAATCTGCTTACTGTATTGGTCTCCCTATCCATTTTTTTTACCTCCCACATTTTCCTTCATGCCTCCGGATGTAACCTATCAACTGATCCCTTCTTTAGTCAAGTTGTGCCATTAGTTTCCTTTTTCCTCAGTTCAGTTCAGTGACCTTCTCATTAACTATTCAATCAAAGTCTTTAGTGTTCTGTAGCACACTTTTTCATAAACTACTATTCTCTTCTTGTCTGAGATGCTCATCGTCCACTTTTCACTTTCATGCGAGCTACACACCAGACTAATACCTTTCAAAAAGACTTCTTAACACTTACATTTATTTTAGATGTTAACAAATTCCTCTTTTTCATAAATGCTTTTTGTGCTATGGTCAGTTGACATTTTATTCCTCTGTGCTTTCAACATCATCAGTTAATTTGCTCCACAAATAACAAAACTCACCCACTACTTTCAGTATCTCATTTCCTAATGTAATTCTCTCAGCACCACCTGATTTAATTAACTGAATTCCATATTTATGTCTTTCTTATGTTTATTTCCATTGTATAACTTTATTTCAAGACACTATCCATCCCATTCAGCTGCTTTTCCAAGTCCTTTGCTGTGTTCAAAAGAATTGCAATATCACTGGCAAATCTCAATGCTTTTATTTCTTCTCAGTGAACTTCAATTTATTTTCCCAATTTATCCGTGATTTCCTTTATTGCTTGTTCACTGTGCAGATTAAATAACATCAGGGATAAGCTGCAACCCTGCCTCACTTCCTTCTCAGCTACTGCTTCCCCTTATGTCCTTTTAATTGTTACAACTGCCGTGTGGTTTCTGTACAAGTTGTAAATAACTCTTTGCTTCCTGTATTTTATCCCTATTACCTCAAAATGGTTCAAATGGCTCTGAGCACTATGGGACTCAACATCTTAGGTCATAAGTCCCCTAGAACTTAGAACTACTTAAACCTAACTAACCTAAGGACATCACACACACCCATGCCCGAGGCAGGATTCGAACCTGCGACCGTAGCAGTCCTGCGGTTCCGGACTGCAGCACCAGAACCGCTAGACCACCGCGGCCGGCCCCTATTACCTCCAGAATTTCAAAGAGTATATTCCAGTCAGCATTGTCAAAAGCTTTTTCTAAATTTACAAATACTCTAAAAACAGGTTTGCCATTCTTTAACCTATCTGTTAAGGTAAGTCATACGGTCAGTATTTTCCTAAGTGCTCCCACCTTTCTCCAGAAACCAAACTGATTGTCCCCTATGTCAGCTCCTACCAGTTTTCCCACTTTTCTGCATATAATTTGTGTCATGTTTTGCAACCATGAATTATTAAATTGATGGTTCAGTTGCATTCACACCTGTCAGCACCTGCCTTCTTTGGAATTGGAATTATTAAATTCTTCTTTAAGTCTGAGGTTATTTCAACTGTCTCATATATTCTTGCACACCAATAGAGTTGCATTTCCTCAGGAAGAACAAGGGCTGTAATTTCCCTTACTTTCATCTGTTTGCAATACCAGGACAAGGTCAGTTTGGCCAATGTACAACACTACATCAGTCAGTCATCTAGGTTGATGCCTCCTACAGCTCCTTTTCAGGAACCATAGGTTAGACTGGCCTCTCCACAGATACCCCTCCATTATGGTTGCACCTACAACACAGCTGTCTGTATTGTTGAGCCACAAATGCCACCCCACCTCAGCTAGGTCCATGCTGCCAAGTGAATTCTATTGTGAGGTATTGGTACAATTCATCCTCCAGACTGCGTATAAGACCATTATACCAAACATACAGTGGCTGTTCTATGAATCATCTTGCTTGAACATAACCATGATCAACTGCTATGCACTACAATTACTTCAGTGACAACCACTACCTCTGGAACGTGGCTGCACATGGAACTTAATCAGTATTTTCTTGTCATCAGTTGAAATAAAAAGTTTTTTACTCATAGCACAGGACTTAAACACATTCATCATTCACAGATGACACTGAATGAGTGGCTACAAGCAGAAGCTGACACGGCTACTGAAAGTGAATCTGCAGGGTGTCGTCAGCAGAGGCTAATAATGAGGTGCTCTCCTCCAGACAAAGACACCCTTCCCAATTTATTCAATGCAGCAATAACTTTCACTGATGCATCTCTGGAATCTGATCTTGTATTAGTGTTAACTTACGTCATTGAAACAAATGCAGCTAATATTGGGTCATCATGGCTGTTGCAACAGTGGGCCAACCAAAAGCCCACAGAGGATAATCGCATTTGCAGGTAATGCAGCTAAAGTATAGTGACCTGTCATTGGATGCCTAGAGCAAATATTGTATTAAAATCTAGTTTAGAAAATAACCATAGCTACAGTTCTTGTAACTGTTTGTGTGGATGCTGTCAACCATTATAATTTTTAACTTTATTCTGCTCCATGGTTTCCATAAGCATTTTAGGGCAAGTGCTTCAGCAGTTCCATTGAAAAGGACACGACTTCATTCCTACACCCATTCTTGTCCAGTTCGATCCTGTGGTCGGTCACTGAAGCTGCTGTTGTCACTATAATGTTCAACCCTAATCCTCCTCCTTTCCTTTGTTTCCTACACATTTCTGGTTTTCACCTGAAAGGTCAACTCAGTTGTTCATGTGTACAAATTTAGGATGAAACGCAATGTAGTTAATAACATTTCACACTTCCAGCATTGTACTTCAAAACTTCATCTGGATGGGGCTGACTTAAATTAATAATTGTTACACTGCTTGACTGTTTGTGTTTACAAAGAATTTAAGTAGAGATCCCAGCCATTAAAAGTTGCATATTGTAAAGTGTAAAAACAGTGACACAGGTTTGTGACATATAAACTGTTTAAGAATAATGTTTGCTGTATGGCACAGCACACTCTCATACAGTCAAACAGTTAAGGAATTCTTATATGTGTGTATCGACGTATTGTGACCTGTAGCTCCTGTTACCAAGGAAAACTTTAGGGATGAGTAATTGCATAATTGCTGCCTACAAAACTAATGTGAACTAATATTGAGAAATCTCATCTTTCCTGGTACTGTTCTTTTACTTAAATATGAAATTTTGTCTTCCAGTATTGTAACACGATTACCTCCTTGGTTGATCTTCACGTCTAACTATTCTGTGACTCCAGGAAGGCAAATAATGCAAGACGTGGCAGCCTTTATAACCAAACGTTTAGTAAGTGGTTCCTTTGTTCTCTAGCATACTGAATTAGGAAAGGGTAGTCTAGCGTTTACTATGGTTTTATTATACAAACTGTTATTTCAAAGATGTTCATAATTTCTCCAGGAAGAGCTGAATATACCTGTGTGTGTGTGTGTGTGTGTGTGTGTGTGTGTGTGTGTGTGCGCGCGTGTGTGTACACCTACTCTAGCTCAAGACAGGATGTGTGTATTCTATCTCAAGAAAGAATTCATTCCAAAAGCTAACAAGTTTTCTTTCTGTTTTGTGTGTGCCTGTCAACAACTCAATGTCTCTGCTGTTTGGTGAGTGGTCACCTTTACTCCTGGAGTATTTACATTCTGTCAGAACTTCTCAACTGTGAATATTTTTTAACTTTGAGCTAATATTTAAAATAAATAAGTTCACTCTCTTTTAGAACTGCATAGTGTAGAAAGTCAGCAGTTCCTGAAGTGCTTTCAGTCATATGTTGAAATTTCTTATTATTACATTATATTGTTGTAATTGCTTGGTCAACAATCAACATAACAAGGGGCAGTTAATGAACAGTGTTGAATATCTTAGCAACTCAAAAGTTCTTTTTGAAAAAAATTTGAAAGATGAGAAATAGGGGGTGAAATCAACATGCAGCCAAGCATAAAGAGAGAGCAAAGTGAATACTGACGAGCAAATTTTTTGTTGTGGGCGGTACCAGTCACAGGTATCACATATTCAAACCTGAATTTTCCAAACAAAGTATTTTAGTGTGCAATTTTGAACATGGCCGATAATGCAGCAACCGTAGACGAAATTTATAATATTACTTGAAAATTCAGCTTTTCGGCTGAGCAGGTAAAAATTTTCAACTTTACCTAGGTTTCAACTGCTCTAAGGCAGCCTTCATCAGAAGTAAAAAAATTTTACATTACGTAGAGTAAATAGTTATGAAATGGTTTAGAGCAACAGTGCTCACGTTAAAGATAAAAATATATTTGTACATTATAAAATTTTCCTAGGAATGCACAACTTGATTAAGACGCGCCGCTAAGGGCGATGTTTGTTCTTAACTGAGACTTATTAATTTTCATAACAGAAAAAAAAACTCTCACAAATGTATATCGAGCCAAACATTGGCATTATCTTCACCGCTTCACAATGGAGATGAGGAAACTCTTGCTGTGAAAAGTCGTGGTAAAAGTCCATTACACGACTTGCCAAAAATGAACTTGTCTCTCCGACGATAATTACACTGTAGATCTGTTAATTCCATTTGCAAATTGGGATGAATATCATCTACAGAAACAGCAAATGGTCTCGAGAACCATTCAAAAGCTTGGGATAAATATCATATATCCCCAAATCACTCGAGAAATTCCTATTTTATTGCACTAAGTACGGAAACATATTCTTTGCAATTCTTTTCTTGCACAGTAGACAGAGTAGAGAAATGCATTGCGTTCCCTGACGAGAGCTGTCGTTCCCACAGCTCAAGCTTGCTAGTGAAAGCTTGTACCTTTTCAGCCATTTCACAAATTAGCTGATTTTCTCCTTGCAAACTTGTGTTCAATGCATTCATGTGTCCGATAATGTCCACTAAAAATGCAAGGTCGGCAACCCACTCTGGATCTTTTAACTTGGGATCGTACCTTCTTTTGTCCTTTAAAAACTGATTTATTGGTATTCTCAGCTCAAAAAATCTTTTTAGTACTTTATCGCGGCTAAGCCAGCGGTCTTCACTGTGGTATGGTATGTCACCGTACTCTTCCTCAATTTCAGCTAAATATGTGTGAAACTGTCTATGTGTAAGCCCGTGGGATTTCAAATAATTAACTGTCCGAATAACCACTTGCATGACGTCCCCCAGTTTTGCTGCTTTTGCACAGAGTACTTCTTGGTGCAAAATGCAGAGGATGCTGTACAATGATTCTTCTGTACGCTGTAGCTTTTGTCTTAGTAATCCAACAAATCCCATTTGCTCCCCTTTCATTGGTGTCACTGACACCAAACGTTCCCAGTTTAATCCAGCTGAATCGACAGCTTCTTCGACGGCTTTTAGGATGTCCGCGCCAGTGGTCGTGCTTTTTAAAGATATCATATCTAAAAAATCCTGTGTTATGTGCAGAGCAGTGTCCATGCCGCAGACACAAATCACTAAATGCGCGGTGTCTGAAATATCTGTGGCCTCATCAAGTGCGATGGAAAAAGCAATAAACTCCTGCACTGCACTCCTTAATTGACGGTAAACGTCACCTGCCATGGCACTTGTACTACGACTTACAGCCCGCCGAGAAAGAGTGATAGCTCGAAACTGATTTGCATTCAGTGGGCAAAGTAAATCAGCAGTGTCATTCATGCACTCCTTTATAAACTCACCTTCAGCATATGGTTTTCCAGCTCTCGCTATATTAAGCGCAATCTTATAACTTGCACGTACCGCTGGGCTATGATTGTTGTCGTCCTGAAAAATTGAAAACAGTGCTCCATAAAATGTTAAATCAGTTAGATGACAGACATGACGAAAGAAAGTCACAGATCTCTCGTGACAACAGCAACTTACATCAGATTCATCTCATATCGTCAGATCGCGCTTCTTAAGCTCAGTCCACTCAGAATCCGACAATAAATTGTACTCGTCCTTGTGAAATTTGTTATAATGGCGTTCAATACTAAACTTCCGCTGGCCAGCGAGAATGCTGCCACATATTAAACATTTTGAATTATCACGGTTTTGCACGAAGAAAAAATGATTCTCCCATTCCTTTTTAAAAGATAGCAAATCTCCACTTCTCCGTTTCCTTGACTCACTCTGCATTTTCCGGTTCTTGAAATACAACGTTCACTACGTAGTGGTCGCTTCGCATCAACGTCCGCAGCTTAGCCTGGTACTACACTACCGCAACCTGCCGGCTGTCGCCACTGCCCCAGTCAACGACTGCACGCGAGCAGCACACGTGCAGCGCTTTGCGCTCACGAGCCACGTGTAACGTTTGCCCGCCCCTGCTCTAAAGGTTCCCACTGAGGACATTATAGGAAATGTGGAGGCAGGAATCCGTCTGTTATCACCATAATCTGCTGATGAAATTAGGACAGAAACAGCCAGAATATTACCCAAACGAAGCCACCTAACAGTAATTTGTCTCAAGCAGAAAGGGAAGTGCTAAGGGAGATCAGTGCAGGTAAGAGCATCAATATACTTATAGCTGACAAATGTAATACCACAGTTTTGATGACAAACAAAAATTACAAGAAGAAGATTAGTGAACTTTTTGATCACACTACTTCTACATATACATCTATTTCATACACAACAGATATTTTTCCAACTGACGTAGTGGCTTTATTTAGACACTACATTACCACAAATTATTTCCAGTACGGCTGTGAATTTTATGAACAAATTGAAGGGGTGACTATAGGCAACCCTCTTAGTCCAGCTGTTGCCAATTTATTTATGGAGTTCATCGAACAGTGGGTGCTGCACACATCTACATCTACATTTATACTCCGCAAGCCACCCAAAGGTGTGTGGCGGAGGGCACTTTACGTGCCACTGTCATTACCTCCCTTTCCTGTTCCACTCGCGTATGGTTCGCGGGAAGAACGACTGCTGGAAAGCCTCCGTGCGTGCTTGAATCTCTCTAATTTTACATTCGTGATCTCCTCGGGTGGTATAAGTAGGGGGGAAGCGATATATTCGATACCTCATCCAGAAACACACCCTCTCGAAACCTGGACAGCAAGCTACACCGCGATGCAGAGCGCCTCTCTTGCAAAGTCTGCCACTTGAGTTTCCTAAACATCTCCGTAATGCTATCACATTTACCAAATAACCCGGTGACGAAACGCACCGCTCTTCTTTGGACCTTCTCTATCTCCTCTGTCAACCCGACCTGGTACGGATCCCACACTGATGAGCAATACTCGAGTGTAGGTTGAACGAGTGTTTTGTAAGCCACATCCTTTGTTGATGGACTACATTTTCTAAGGACTCTCCCAATGAATCTCAACCTGGCACCCGCCTTACCAACAATTAATTTTATATGATCGTTCCACTTCAAATCGTTCCGTACACATACTCCCAGATATTTTACAGAAGTAACTGCTACCATATAATCATACAATAAAGGATCCTTCTTTCTATGTATTCGCAATACATTACATCTGTCTACATTAAGGGTCAGTTGCCACTCCCTGCACCAAGTGCCTATCCGCTGCAGATCTTCCTGCATTTCGCTGCAATTTTCTAATGCTGCAACTTCTCTGTATACTACAGCATCATCTGTGAAAAGCCGCATGGAACTTCTGACACAATCTACTAGGTCATTTACATATATTGTGAAAAGCAGTGGTCCCATAACACTCCCCTGGGGCTCGCAAGGGGTTACATTAACGTCTGTAGACACCTCTCCATTGAGAACAACATGCTGTGTTCTGTTTGCTAAAAACTCTTCAATCCAGCCACACAGCTGGTCTGATATTCCGTAGACTCTTACTTTGTTTATCAGGCGACAGTGCGGAACTGTATCAAACGCCTTCCGGAAGTCACGGAAAATTGCATCTACCTGGGAGCCTGTATCTAATATGTTCTGGGTCTCATGAACAAATAAAGCGAGTTGGGTCTCACACGATCGCTGTTTCCGGAATCCATGTTGATTCCTGCAAAGTAGATTCTGGGTTTCCAGAAATGACATGATACGCGAGCAAAAAACATGTTCTAAAATTCTACAACAGATCGATGTCAGAGATATAGGCCTATAGTTTTTCGCATCTGCCCGACGACCCTTCTTGAAAACTGGAACTACATGTGCTCTTTTCCAATCATTTGGAAACTTCCATTCCTCTAGAGACTTGCGGTACACTGCTGTTAGAAGGGGGGCAAGTTCTTTCGCGCACTCTGTATAGAATCGAATTGGTATCCCGTCAGGTCCAGTGGACTTTCCTCTGTTGAGTGATTTCAGTTGCTTTTCTATTTCTTGGACACTTATTTCAATGTCAGCTATTTTTTTTGTTCGTGCGAGGATTTAGAGAAGGAACTGCAGTGTGGTCTACCTCTGTGAAACAGCTTTGGAAAAAGGTGTTTAGTATTTCAGCTTTACGCGTGATACTCTTTTTCAATGCCATTATCATCCCAGAGTGTCTGGATATGCTGTTTTGATATGCTAACTTAAGACCAGAACTTCCTAGGATTTTCTGACAAGTCAGTACATAGAGTTTTACTTTCGAATTCACTGAACACTTCATGCATAGACCTCCTTACGCTAACTTTGACATCGTTTAGCTTCTGTTTGTCCGAGAGGTTTTGGCTGCATTTAAATTTGCAGTGAAGCTCTCTTTGCGTTTGCAGTAGTTTTCTAACTTTGTTGTTGAACCACGGTGGGTTTTTCCCATCCCTCACAGTTTTACTCGTCATGTACCTGTTTGAAACGCATTTTACGATTGCCTTGAACTTTTTCCATAGACACTCAACATTGTCAGTATCGGAACAGAAATTTTCATTTCGATCTGTTGGGTAGTCTGAAATCTGCCTCCTATTACTCTTGCTAAACATATAAACCTTCTTCCCTTTTTTTATATTCCTATTAACTTCCATATTCAGGGATGTTGCAATGGCCTTATGATCACTGATTCCCTGTTATGCGCTTACAGAGTCGAAAAGTTCGGGTCTGTTTGTTATCAGTAGGTCCAAGATGTTATCTCCACGAGTCAGTTCTCTGTTTAATTGCTCGAGGTAATTTTCAGTCAGTGAAAGACTGACTAAGAGGTACCGCTACGTGGATGATGCTTTTCTTGTTCGGACTCACAGCGAAGAGGAGCTGGATGTCTTCTATGGTAGTAAGCCAAAGATACAGTTTATGATGAGGAAGAGAGCAATGGTCAACTTAATTTTGTGGACGTGTCTGTAAATACATAGGTGGACAGGACTCTGGGCCCTAAGTTATACAGAAAGATTTTGTTGTCTCTGTCCAGCACAGTTTTAGTGACACCTCTCTTTTATCTATGATTCCTTGTGCAGTTATTGATCAGTGTATGTTACACTGCACAAGGAATCATAGATCAAAGAGACGTGTCATTAAAACTGTAGTGGACAGATCCAACAAAATCTGTGAGCCAGTTTATTTGCAGGATGAATTAAATCACTTATGGCAACCCTTCAAGAAAAATGGATCCACTAGTAAGGAGATTTATTGAGTACTCCATCAAAGAAGAGAAGAAGCTGGAACTACTGAGCAACAGAAGCCGCCATCTGGAAAAGATTTCCTCATTCAATAATAAAATTATGGATCCCATTGGGAAAGTTTTGGTCAAGTACGGGGTCAAAACGATCTTCAGACCCACCAAGAAGATTAATGAATATTTAAGAACAGTGAAAGATGCGTGGCACCCCTACTAACACCTGGGGTATATAAAATTCAATGCAGTAGTGGACAAGTCTATATAGGAACTATGAAAATAAGTGTCAACATGCACATAGGTGAACACAAAAGGAACTGTCATCTGGGACATACCAAAAAACAGGCCATAGCAGAACTTGTTCTTCAGGATAGGAACTACAAAATAAAATTCTGTGAGATGAGCATTTTAGCAAGGACATGACATTATCATGCATGCATGTACAGAGAAGCAATAGAGAGTAATAAACACCATCATAATTTTAACAGAAAAAAAAGGTTTGAAATTTGATAAAATATTGATGTTGACCTTGTGCCAACAGAATGACAATTGATTATTTACAACTGAGAATGATGATGCTCCATAGATAGTCATACATTGGGCATCACATTACGTATGGTGGTGCCCTCTATGCTCTCTATAAATGCAAGAGCCCCGCAAGCCTTAGTGGTAGTAGCCATTTTACCTCAGAAGATGTCTCCCACAGTCAGAGACGAAATGTTAGGATGTAGTTTTATACATCAACTGCGGCCTTTCAGCCAAGAAGTTTTAACAAGACGCTGGCCATGAAAGCCTGTATTGTATGATTTCAAAAACCTTCCATAAATGATAAATACGAAATAACAAGTAATTGTTGGTGGTTGGGTATGAACCAGTGACCCGCAGTAGGCCAGCAAGCTATGCTAATCACTGCAGTGCAGTGATGGCAACACACCTCACGGCATTGCTCCCTATACTGGAAAGACAGTAATGTACTGTTTCAGAAATCCTCGTTGGAGCCAACTACAGCAGGTTGGATATAGGTCATACTGGTCCTCTGGATGGTGGTGCTAGTGGCTCCTCATATTCCGGTAGTGTGTTACATCCTCTTTGCTCTGATAAGCATTGCAGTAGCCCATACCATAGAAGCTTTGTGATCGTTGATTGGGTCTTCCATTTCCTTGCAGCTCCCACTGTCGATCTACACCTCTCGACTGTAGTAAAGCTTCATACGAAGGACATAAATAATGTCTCAGCACTTTTGTCTCCTTGATGGAGTGTGATATGTGATGCCCAGAAAGCCCCAAACGATACAATATGGGCCAAACTAGTGCTTTAGTAACTTTTCTGATAGTCCCACTTACTGCACAGGCAAAAAAAAAATTCATACCATGTCTCCGGGCTGTATATCAGTGACTGAAGCTTGGTATTATAGTGCCCCCTGTCTTTCTCTAGGTATACAGGGTCCATAATGCGAGCCAGCTACATTGCTTCTTCAGTCTTAATGATGAAGCATTTCACATAGTCATCCTGAGTACAATCCAGTTGAAATTTTAACATTGTATCCATTGTTGTTTCAGCCGTGCGACCTTGGAACGAAAAAATGGTGGGAATCCTGTAGAGTCTTACTTCACTGTGTTGTGCACAAGGTCATGATGGGCAGTGTTGTATCCCAGTCTCTCTGTCTGACATCAGTGTACACCGACAGCATATCTGCCAACTTCTTATTAAAGCATTTTGTGAGGCCATTCATCTGCAGATTGTGTGTCCTGACTGGAAAGCTTTTCCATGATCAGAGATCATTACAGGGGTGCTCTGTGCTTCAAAATTGTGTCTTCTTCAAAGAACTTTACACGAGTTCCACAGCTTTGGTGACAGCATAGCAGGTGAGGTAGTCAGTGCAGACTATTAACCTTAGATTTCTGCTGTCTATGTCTTCATCTACATCTGTACTCTGCAAATCACTGTCAGGTGCATGACATGCAATAATTATCCTAATCTTATCCTTACTATCCCTACATGAGCAAAATGTAGGGGGCAGTAGTACAGCCCTAGAGTAATCATTTAAAGCTGGTTCTTGAAACTTTCTTAACGGACTTCCTTGGGATAGTTTACATCTGTCTTCAAGAATCTGCCACTTCAGTACCTTCAGTATCTCTGTCATACTCTCCCATGGATTAAACAAACCAGTGACAATTCATGCTGCCCTTCTCTGTATGCATTCAGTATCCCCTACTAGTCATATCTGGTATGGTCCCATATACTTGAATAATAGTCTAGAACTGGTCGCGCAAGTGATTTGTAAGCAAGCTCTTTTGTAGGCTGATTGCACTTCCCTAGTATTGTACAGATAAACTGAGGTCTACCACCTGCTTCACCCATGACTGAACCTGTGTGACCATTCCATTTCATATCCTTACAAAGTGTTACACCTACGTATTTGTATCAGTTGGCCGATTCCAAGAGTGACTCATTGACATTATTGTCTTTCTTTTTCTGAAGTGCAAAATTTTACATATCTGAACATTTAGAGCAAGTTACCAATCATTGCACCATGTTGAAATCTTATCAAGATCTGACTGAATAGTTATGAAGCATCTCTCAGATGGTACTTCATTACACACGGTGTACAACTTTGGTTCCGCTGTTTGCCGATAGGTGGCGACAGTGGTTAAGTAGCGGTCAAAAGAAACAGATCGCAGACATCAGGCAGTTAGCTTGGACCTCGGTCAACATAACCCCACTTAAGCATTAGTCGATTTGTGTTTGCATCATAAGGTTGTTCTTGAGAGAAAATGTAAGTTTATGAGCCTAATTCTTGTCATTTGCAGGAGGTGTTACTGTTTTGTTTCAATATGAAGAAAGCAGCGGCTGAGTCTCATTGAATGCTCTCAAGTACATATGGTAAGGATGCTATTAGTGAAAGAATGTGTCATGAGTGGTTTCAATGCTTCAAGAATGGTGATTTTAACGTCGTAGACCGGTATAGTGATGGAAGAGAGAATGTTTTTGAAGATGCAGAATTGGAGACATTGTTGATTGAAGACTCACGTCAAACTCAAGAAGAATTGGCACGATTAGTGGGAGTGACACAGCGAGCCATTTCTAAACGTCTCAAGGCTATGGGCCTGGTTCAGATAGAAGGAACTTGGGTCCCATGTGAGCTGAAACCAAGAGACGTTGAACGGCATTTGTGTGTTTGTGAACAGTTGCTTCAGAGACAGAAATTGTGACCAGGGACGAAAAATGGGCTCATTATGATAACCCTAAACCCAAAAAATCATGGGGATATCCCGGCCATGCTTCCACGTCAACGGCCAAACTGAATATTCACGGCTCCAAGATCATGCTCTGCATTTGGTGGGACCAGCTCGGCATCGTGTACTAGAACGTGTTAAAACAAAGTGAAACAATCACAGCTGCTCATTATCGAATGCAATAAATGTGTTTGAGCATAGCATTAAAAGATAAACGGCCACAATACAGCGAGAGACACGATAAAGTGATTTTGCAGCATGACAATGCTTGACCCCACATTGCAAAAGAGGTCAAAACATACTTGGAAACATTAAAATGGGAAGTCCTACCCCACCCGCCATATTCTCCAGACATTGCTTCCTCTGACTGTCACCTGTTTAGAACAATGGTGCATGGCCTAGGTGCCCAACACTTCCGATCTCATAAAGAAGTCGCAAATTGGATCAATTCATGGATCGCTTCAAAGTCTGAACAATTTTTTCGACATGGGATTCGTACGCTGCCCGGAAGATGGGAGAAAGTAGTTGCCAGCGATAGAAAATACTTTTAATGATAGATGTGTAACGAATTTGTTTCATTAAAGCCTCAAATGTTGGGGAAAAAATTGCCGAAGCAAAGTTGTACACCTTCTAAATAAATGCATTCTCTGCAAAAAACCTGATTTTCCTATTAATATTGTCTACAAGGTCATTAATAAACAATGTGAACAGCAAGGGTCCCAGCACACTTCCCTGGGGCAATCCATAATTACTTTTACATCTGATGATCACATTCCATCCAAATAACATGCTGTGTCCTCTCTACTAAAAAGTCCTCAATCCAGTCACAAATTTCTCTTTATACCCAATATGATCTGCTTTTGACAATAAACTTAGATATGATACTGAGTCAAATGCTTTTCGGAAATCAAGAAACACTGCATCTATCTGGTGCCTTGATACATGGCTTTCAGTACGTCATGTGAGAAAAGTGTGAATTGGCTTTCACATCATCAATGATTTCAAAATCCATGCTGGCATTGAGGAGGTCATTCTGTTCAAGATGCTTCATTATGTCTGATCTCAGAATGAGTTCTAAGATTCTACAATAAATCGATGTCAAGAATATTGGATGGCAGTTTTGTGGATTGCCTCTACTACCCTTCATGTAGATGGGTGTAACCTGTGCCTCTTTTCAAGAACTGGGCACGGTGTTTTGTTTCAGGGATCTACAATAGATTATACTTGGAAGAGGGGCTAACTCAGCCACAAATTCTGTAGAAAATCTGACAGGGTTTCTGTCAGGACGTGGAGCTTTGTTAAATTTTAATGATTTCAGCTGCTTCTCAACACATCTTCTGCTAATACTTATTTCAGTCATCTTTTCAGTGGTACATGGATTAAATTGGGACAATTGTCCTGCGTTTTTCTTTGTAAAGGAACATTTGAAAATGGAGTTAAGCATTTCAGATTTTGTTTTGCTACCCTCAATTTCAGTTCCTGTGTCATTCACTAGGGACTGGACACTACCTTTGGTCCACTAACAGCCTTTACATATGACAAAAATTTCTTTGGCTTTTGTAAAATGTCATTTGATGATTTTCTGCTACAGTGGTCATTGAAGGCATCACCCATTGCTCTCTTGACAGCCGAACGTGTTTCATTCAGCATTTCTCATCTATAGCCTTACGCTTCGTTTTACACCTATTATGCAGTAATCTCTGTTTCTTTAGAAGTTTCTTTACAGTGACTGTATACCATAGAGGTTCCTTCCCATTATGAACTGCTCTACTGTGCACATATCTACCCAGTGCGAGGTCAACTGCTGTTTCAGCTTGAGCCAGAGTTTCTCTACATGTCCCTGAGCTGTGCTAAAAGTTTCAAGTTCCTCATTTAGATATGACACTACTGATTTTTTATGTAGTTTGGTGCCTTCTGAAACCTTCCGCAGAGGTCACTTCCAATTCTGTCGAATGGTCCTGCTGCAGGTGGGATTGGTTCCAGATGCTCTGGAGGTAACTGCGGCAAATGCTTCTGTCACTGGCATTCCTTACACTGGCTTCAACAGTGTCTAACTGATTGGTAAAACCTGCCCAGTGCTACCTGCATCTGATTTGGTCTAGAGTCTTCACAAATTCTGGGTGGCCAGATGTTGCAGCGTCAAGAAAATAATTCAGGATCGTTGTCCGCAGTTGATCTGGGATGATGAGCAACCATTTCTGTCCCTCCGTTCAACAGCAATGTCATTTAATGTGGCGATGGCGGCTGAATTTCGTCCACACTGCTTATGGTCCACCAGAGGATCCCTTGAAAGGCAGTAAGCATCCATGTGTTTGTGTCTGTTTTTATACAACTCTGTGATGTAGTACTCCTGAAGCCTTTGTACCAAACTCGCCAATGTACTCAATAGATTCTTCAGGCTAGTCAGTCACATAGAGAATGATGGTCTGTCACATTGGTGACAGAAGATATGGCCAGAACTCATTGATGGTCCAAACAACTGCAAGGCACTCATTTTTAGTTGTAAGTAGGTCTTATCAGACTGGGAGGGTACTCTGGGAGCATGAGCTGTCACCTTTTCGGCATCTTCCTGAATTTGTACTAGAACTGTCCCTGTGCCCAAAACTGAACTGGCAGTGGGAAGCCCTGTCTCATCATTCTCATCATACAATAATAGAACTGGGGAAGGTATTAGTGCCTCCGTAAGGTCAATAAAAGATCTTTCTTATAACTCATTTCAGGAAATTTGGTGTCTCCCTGCAGCTACCTATTAGAGATATATTGATGGAGTCACATAGTTAGTGTTTTTATATCAAACTGAGGCTACATGCGAATTTTCATCTTTCTGAGTCTAATATTTAGTGCCTTCAAGTTTTCATAAAAACAGCGCTTTTGATCAAAATATTGTACTGATCATATTGAGATTCTTAGCTTTTGATTGTGACACACATTTGCACATTCTGAACAATTTTTGGCTTTCTAGCTTCATTATTTAGCACCATTCATTTTTTTCTTAAAGAATGTATTTAGCGAAACTTATTCATCTGATCCTTCTGAGATTTAATGATTTTAAGATTAATATACTGAAGCATACAATGACTAAGTCTCGAAAGCTATTTCAATTTTTAATTTCACTCTTAGATTCTGGCGCAATACTTTGTATCTATGGACAGGCTTGTTATGACGACGTGGCACTTGCAGCAGTGAAATGGGGTAAGTCCTGGCACACTTGCTAGCCTCTGTAGCTCTCAAATGATACATTGTGTGTTTTGCCACTTGATCATTCAATGTTTCCCAAAGTATGTGCTTTCATTATTGATGCGGGAGGGGCACAGGCAGTATATCAAACTAAATGCGAGGCAGTGGACTCTCTCAAAATTCAAAATTACTATAAGGTCCCTAGAGGAAGTTTCATTGTAACTTTTCTCCACCATTTCACCCCCCTTTCTCAATAGTGAATAATACGAAGACATCTGAGCACTGAGATCAACACCATTTTTTTTATCTTCTTGTACTCCAGCACAGCCTTTGGTTTCATTATAACTTCTCCTTTTCTATTCTTTTACCTGGTGTCCTCTAAAACATCAGTCTATCCAGGAACCACTGAAATCATTAGAACTCTCTTATCCATCCCGTAAAAAATTTTGTTTCCATCATCATTCTCTGCTCCACATATTTCCCCCTTCTCAATCTTCTCCACAATATCCTTGGGAAGGCCTGCTCCATTTGGACGAATTGTTCCACAGAGAAGCATATGGTGTACTAGATCTTTGTTTACTTGTTGCTGGCAGCCCAGAAGTAGATGGGTCCATTTCTAGCTAAATTTGCAATGAAATGTGATTACAACTGGTCGCCAACCATAGCTATTAAAGAAGATAAACAATTGACTCAAAACTGTCAGCGATATTTTGCTGCATACCTTACAGCAGTTATTCTTGCCTGCTAGCAGTAACAAATGGTGGTTGGTTTGTGTGTGTGTGTGTGTGTGTGTGTGTGTGTTTGCTGTAGAATTTGGTGCTAAAAAGAGTGCAACACAACAATTGCAACACAGGGTGACCTGAACAATTGAAAACCAGTACAAAAAGGTGTTATCAGGTCACAGTGGGCTGAACAGAAGCAGTAAGATATTTGAATTAAAGATATTTGAATTATTTATCTCATGGTACACACACACACACACACACACACACACACACACACACACACTCACTCACTCACACTCACACACCTACCTACCTACCTTTGAGCCTTTTGCACCTGCTTAGAATTTGACATAATAATCATTTCCGCCCCATTTTGGGGAGTCACCAAAATTCATGCCGATGTGGTGGGAAGAACTGCATCGGGACACATGGTGGGCCGAGCTACAGGAAACATGTTAAAGTAAATGAAACATTGTAAGTCATTACTATGCCACTCCATAAAAATATTTCCAAACTAGTGTTGGTACTATTCTGCAGTGCAGCGGATGTATGGTGACAACACAAGACGCTAATGCATAGAGCATGTAGCAATGCTGTACCAGTTCTTATGCCATAGGTTTGTTGCTCATTTCATTTGGCATTGTTATGAAGACAGCACTGGTCACTTTTCCCATTTTCTATAATAACGCAATATTTCACAGTGTGATCTTAACCTCCCACACATCACTATTAAAATTCTCTGTCTTTGCACAAATCAGGAAAGCTTCAAGAGGTGTAAGATATACAAAAGAAAAACTTTTTACTTATCTCCATTACCTCGTCGTTGTTGTTGTTGTTGTTGTTGTTGCTGTTGTTGTTGTAGGCACTTGTAGACTTGACCAGGGGTACATTCTTGCTGCTGAAAGCTTGATCTAAGGGTCTAGTGTAGCAGGGGATACAACCCGTCGGCTTTGAACAATGACGTCACAAGTCGCCAGAGAGCATGTATTACAAAGATGAAAGAGCTGAGGAGACTGTTGAGAAACAAAGGAATGCGAGAGAGATAAACTTTATTTCACATATGTAAGGGCCAGTAGTATTTTCACGTTAACGATATCGCGTGTTTGTATCTTAGTATTTCTCCGCAAAATACAATGGAAAGAAATGAATGAAATTACTAGCAAAGAATACATCACGTTACATGTATGTCAGTTATATCTCGAAAGTCTTTCGAACTGTATTACTTAAGTGCAGTACGGGATACAAGTTCAGCGTAGTCGATTTCTTAGTTTCAACTAGCATTGCTGTCCTGTTGTTCACTTGAACTATGTATCCCCTGCTTCACTAAACCGCAAATGAAACCCAATACAAATTAAAAGCTCATTCGAAGTGTGTTGCTTAAGTACAGTCCGGAATACGAGTTTGTCGTAAGGCGATTTCTTCGTTTTCACTAGCATTACTGTCCTGTTCTTCACCTGAACGATGTATCCTCTGCTTCAGTAAACCCTAAGTGGAACACGGGATACAAATTGTAGATGTGCTGTTTATTTCGTCTCCGCTATTACTAACATAAAGTAGTATCAGTTTATTCTATCTCGTGAGATTTTTTTTTTAAGCCAAAAAACACTTATCAGCTACTGAAGCATCTGTATCTTAGGATCAGTTTATTCTATCTCGTGAGATTTTTTTTTTAAAAAGCCAAAAAACGCTTATCAGCTACTGAAGCATCTGTATCTTCTAATGGGTGCGGGAGTTCCGACTCCTGGGGAGGTGGGTGGGTGTGAGTCAGAACTCCCGCACCCATTAGAAGATACAGATGCTTCAGTAGCTGATAAGTGTTTTTTGGCTTTTAAAAAAAAAAAAATCTCACAAGATAGAATAAACTGATTCTACTTACGAATAGGTGGAAATACACGCACGTTACATTTGCAACCTGTTTCATTTTATATGTTTTGATTGTTTATTTAACCTTTGTGTTTCACTTGTCTTTTGCTGTTATGTTTTAGTTTAGTTTTTTTATTGATTGCTTAATAAAGTAGGATCAGTTTATTCTACCTCGTGAGATTTTTTTTAAAAAAAGCCAAAAAACACTTATCAGCTACTCAAGCATCTGTATCTAATATCAAGCGATCGCTTTTAGATTCACATTCAATTATTTTAATGATAGCGCTTATTAGAACACAGAACTGCTTTATTATCTATGCCTCGAAGAGAAGACATTACTATCTATGACTAAGGAATGACGTCATTGTTCAAAGCCGACGGGTTGTATCCCCTGCTACACTAGACCCTAATCTAATGTTTGGGTTGCTGAAGATGAAATAACTGAGGAAGATTTGCCTGTTGCTATGAATTTCTTTTTATTTTATCCCATTCTTCTAAATGACACTGATTTTACAATTTTTCACTTATCACACCAAAAATGACATTGTCATTGACAAGTTTAGCAAAATATGTGCGATTCCATCAGAGGCATGCCCACCACTACTTACATTCTGCGGTACTCACTTTATTCCAAAGAATTTACAAACTTTCTTCACCAAAGAAGAATCTTCACAAAAATATATCGTTATTTTGCAAACCACACTAGAAATAAATTTAATAATTAGTGTTAGATTGTGCAATAAATAATATGAATTTTAAGTATGCCACAAATTTTGTAATTTCAATTATTTTTAAAAGAAGAGTAATTTTAACTGTTAGTACATATCAGTTGTAACACATTAATTTCTTTTTATACATTTTAGCCTGAAATATAATACATTGTATACAAAATCATATGAATTCTTTTAGTGAAACTAAAGAATCGGTAGTGTACATGGTATCGGTTATTCCTATTTTTAAAAAAGGTAATGTTAGAGGAGGGTGACTCCTTATAACACCAGCACAAATTTTACAAATAAAATTTTTTTAAAAATTGTTTATTTAAAAACGAAATATTTTACCACTGCTGCTGTGGCTAATCGATATTTATTTATTTTTATTTCTACTTTTTTTTCTTTTTATTCAGTTATTAGTAAAAGATGAAAACTGAGACCAAGCAAATATCGAACTATAGTACTGGCATCAGTTTTAACCTGACAATTTTTCCCAACCCTGCTGTGCCGTCAAGTAGAAGCACGTACTTGCCGAACACATCACATCATCCCATCTGTTGTACATGGTGACCCAGTTGAGTCCTTGCAGATCTTGACTAGCATCTCCAAAGTACTCTGATGGATGCCTGATGTGCAGCTGACTTACTGCCAGCTTGGAATCCTTGGTCTAGTAGGCCTCATTGGTATCTGGGGGCTCAATATCAGTTTCTGACAAATACTTCTCTCTGTTATTTTATACCTGCACTTATTCCACATCGCAAACATTAATTTCTTAAGTACACACCAACACAATTTTATAGAATCGAAAGGACTTTGAAAGCTCTAACAAGAAATTACACACCATCAAACAAAAGATATTAAGAAGCATCCCAAAAATTTAGTGTGTTGCACATGTTGGAAAATCAACACTGCATTTATCAATCTATACTCCTAAAGCAAACTGTAATTTTTAGTCATAAACTTTTAGACTTAATTCAAGTGACTTAAGGAAATTTTCTTATTTGTTGCAAATTCTTAGTTACGTGAGACATCAGCTTCAATTACTGCACCTCTCAAACTACCCTTTATCACTAAAATGTAATGTAGGCTAGTGGCATGTGGCATAGCGGTATCTTCTTAAAAATTTATGTGGTAGGAGCAGTTATGAAGTCTCAGTGATTCGGCAAGTTAGTCAAGTGCACTAATCTTATTAATACCTTTTAAAATTAAACAGATTTTAAAATGTTACTATAAAATCTTATTAATTTTTTGTAAGCACAGTGATTTACATGTTCCACAATTTCACATTCCAGGTGAAGAGCTTGTGTGACAGAGGATTTCTTCCAAGCAGCTTCACAAGGCACATACTCATGGGCTTGTGTTCAGCATGTCGTTCATCTACAGATAAAGCTGCTGAATATCTGTCTTACATTATAGGATGTTGCCCAGCTTTTCATGTGGCACTCTTGGTATGTTTCAGTGTTTTGCATTAGTGTAAGATGATTTCTTTGTGAGATTTTTTTTATTTTTTATGAAGGAGTACATGACTACAGGCACTGAGGTGACAAAAGTCATGGGCCACCTCTAATATCATGTTGGACCTCCTTTTGCTTGGCTCAGTGCAGCAACTCAATGTGGCATGGACTCAACAAGTCGTTGAAAGCTCCCGAAGCACCAGTGAGCCTTGCTGCCTCTGTAGCCATCCATAGTTGCAAAAGTGTTACTGGTGCAGGATTTTAATCAAGAACTGACATCTTGATTAAGTCCCATAAATGTTGGATGGGATTCATGTTGGGTGATTTGGGTGGCCAAATCAGTCCCTTGAGTTGTCCAGAATGTTCTTCAAACCAGCTGTGACCTGATGACATATCCATAAAAATTCCATCATTGTTTGGGAACATAAAACTCAGAAATGGCTGTAAATGGTCCCAAGTAGTCAAATAGAACCATTTCCAGTGAGTGATCGGTTCAGTTGGACTGGAGGACCCAATACATTCCATGTGAATAGTGCCACATCATTATGGAGCCACCACCAGCCTGCACAGTGCCTGTTGACAACTTAGGTCCATGGCTTCATGGCATCTGCAGCACACACTTGAACACTACCATCAGCTCTTACCAACTGAAATAGGAACTCACCTGACCAGGCCACAGTTTTCCAGTCATCTAAGCTCATACCAAGGAGAGGCGCTACAGGCAATGTCATTTTAGCGAAGGCACTCATATCGATCATCTGCTGCCATAGCCCGTTAACGCCAAATTTCACCACACTGTCCTAATGGGTACATTTGTGATATGTCCTACATTGATTTCGGTGGTTATTTCATGCAATGTTGCTTGTCTGTTAGCTCTGACATCTGTAAGCAGACACTGCTGCTCTAGTTCATTAAGTAAAGGCCATCATCCACTGGATTATCCGAGGTAAGAGGTAATGCCTGAAATTTGGTATTTTTGGCACTCTCATGACACTGTGGATCTTGGAATATTAAATTTCCCAACTATTTGTGAAATGGAATATCCCAACTACTATTCTGGGTCCAAAGTCTGTTAGTTCCTCATGTGGCCATAATGATGTTGGAAACCTTTTCATGTGAGTCTACTGATTAGAAATGACTGCTCTGCCAATGCACTGCCTTTTTATACTTTGTGTACATGATATTACTGTCATCTGTTAATGTGCTTATTGCTATCCCATGACTTTTGTCATCTCAGAGTATAAGCAAAGTAGTAGTTGTGGTATAATTTGTGTTTTGTGTGTTTATGTGTGTTAGCATGTATTTGAAATCAGTGTGATAATGATTCTTGAGAAGACAGTTAACGTGTAAATAGCCTCCAAAATGCCACCAGACACAGTGGTTGGTTGATTAGTTGGGGGATAGGGGATCAAACAGCGAGGTAATTGATCTCCTAAGATTAGGGAAGGATGGGCGAGAAAGTTGGCTGTGCCCTTTCAAAGGAACCATCTGAGCATTTGCCTGAAGCGATTTAGGGAAATCATGGAAAAGCTAAATCAGGATGGCCAGATGCGGGTTTGGGCCATCGTCCTCCCAAATGTGAGTCCAGTGTGCTAACCACTGTGTCACCTCATGCGGGCAGACACAGTGTGTCACTGGAATGGTCCCATATGAAGATGGATGCATGCTTTTTTTGAATGGCACTTTTATTATAGAACTAACAGAGATATATGCAGTAGCCACCAGAAAGATCGCGGGAGGCGCACGTCGGCACAGCGCGTCACAGACGGTAGTTGCCGCAAGTAGAGTCCCATCCACCAGAGGGCACGCGAGAATTCGGCCGCGACCTCTGCCGGCGGAACAACAACAACAACTCAGGCAGCACTGGCCGTGTCCAGAGTTCACATCGGGCATGCCTAGGAGACAGTTCCCAGTCTATGCTATGTGAAGTGCAATGGGAAACGGGAACCATGTTACTACACAATTGGCGACGAGTAGGGTCATTCTTTCACATGTTGCGTCGTTGTTCCGGTTTCGCAGCTTATCCACGGCATGGAGGATTTAGTGTGGGTTTTGGTTGAGCAGCAGGCGGAGCTCATGGCAACCATGAAACAAGTGCTTCCGGCTTTGCTCTCCACGCAGTCTGCTCCGGCACCATTCCCTCCTCCCTTTCCCCCATATGATGAGACGGCAGATGGCGGAGGATTGGGACGCATATGAACGTCACCTTCGGCAGCAATTCCAGGCATTTCATGTTGCCGATACGGAGGTATGTCGTGCTCTTTTCTTGTCTTGGATATCTCCCTCGCTGTATCAAGTTTTGTGGCAGCTAGCGCCATTGCAGGAACCCTCGTCCTTGTCTTTTGAAGCATTGTGTTCGTTGCTGTCTTCGTATTATTGCCGCCGCATGCATGTTGTGGCAGCTAGGGTCAAGTTCTATCAATGCAAGAAGCAGCCCCATCAGTCTTATCGGGCGTGGGCCGCTACGCTGCACGGTCTTAGTCGCAAGTGTCATTTTGTCACGGAGTAGTCACGCAAGTCGTATGCCCACATTATGGTGCGCGACGTCATTGTTCGTTTGGCCCCTGATAGGAAATAGGAAGGTCCGGCAACAGGCCCTGCAATTAGAAGACCCTTCCCTTGAGGAAGTCCTGTCCATTGCTCAATTGTATGAAGTCTCTCACGCCGCAGGTCAACAGTTGGAAGCGTGGTGCGACGTCGCGGCAGTTCAGGGCAGTGCGGCCGCGTGCACTGCGTCTGGGGTGAACGACGTGCGACCAATACAATCCGGCCATTACGGCCACTCCCGCATGGCGTGTAAACAGAGCTCCGGCCGCCGGCCCCTGTTACCGTCCTGTTCGTTGTGCTATATACATCATGATCGGCCAGAGTGCCCCCAGCTTGGGCCGTTTGTCGCAAATGTAATAAAAAAGGACACATTGCTAATGTTTGCTGCTCAGCCTCAAAAGAATCGAAGGAATCAGGTACAGAGGACATGGATGTTGACATTCAGGAAGTTTCATTGGGCCAGGCTCCCGACGCATCGGCACACAAACTCTTTATCGAGGTGTCGGTTCGGTCGCGCCGATTACAACTGCAAGTAGATACGGGCGCGGCAGTTTCTTTGTTGAAGGCACAAACTTACTCCGACCTTGGGTCGCCCCCGTTGGTGCCAGTTTACCAGCGTCTACGCGGTTATGGTAAACAGTTCATTCCCCTACTGGGTCAATTCACTACCGACGTGACTTACAAATCAGTCACTCGGCCTATTACTTTTATTGTTGTCAGCGATGCGAGCTCCGCTAACCTTTTTGGCTTGGATGCCTTTCAAGCTTTCGGTTTTTCTATTGCTGACACCATACAGTTGGTCTCCAAAGACGTTCTCTATCAATCATTGGACTCTTTGATCTCTGACTTTCTGGATATCTTTGAGGAGGGCCTGGGGCGTGTTTCAGACTTTGAAGCTCACTTAACGTTGAAGGCGTCGGCTCGCCTGCATTTTCTACGCGCGAGGCAGATCCCCTTGGCTCTCCACCCTCAGGTAAAAGAAGAGCTAGACCGGTTGACAGCCTTCGGAGTCATTCTTCCCATTTCTTCTAGTGAGTGGGCTTCGCCCCTCATTATTGTCAGGAAACCCTCGGGAAAATTACGTCATTTTGGCGATTTCAAGGCCACCATTAATTCCCAATTGGTGGTAGACACCTATCCTTTGCCTCGTGCTGATGAATTGTGCTCCACTGTGGCGGGAGGCCAATATTTTTCGAAAATCAATCTTTCGGAGGCTTATCATCAGATACCACTTGATGAGGACTCCAAACGGCTGGCGTTTGGCCTTTACCAATACCAGCGGTTGGCCTTCGGAATATCCAGTGCCCCAGCGATATTCCAGCGTTATCTTGAGCACGTCACGTCGTCAATCCCTCATTGTATTAATTACCTGGACAACATAATTGTCACAGGCCGCAGCACGAAGGAACACTTACACAACCTTCGCACCCTCTTTCTCAAATTCAGGTCCGTGGGCTTGCGTTGCAACCTGCGTAAGTCAAACTTCTTCCAACCGTTCATTGAGTATGTCGGCTACACCATCTCTCAGCACGGCGTCCAGCTGCTAGGAAGTTTGGTCCAAGGTATCATTGACCTTCCGCGGCCCGCTTCCCTGAAGGAGTTACAAGCTTTTTTAGGCAAGATTGCCTATTACCACCTGTTCATTCCCAGGGCTTCCACCATAGCCCGCCCCCTGTACTGCCTTCTGCGCAAGGGTGTTCCTTTTGATTGGTCGCCTGCATGTGAGCAAGCGTTCACCTCGTTGAAGGGCCTCCTCACGTCAGCGCCTTGTTTGGCTACTTTTGACCTCCATAAGCCATTGGTCCTGGCTACAGATGCTTCACAGTACGGGGTGGGGGCAGTCCTGGCCCATCGCAACGCGGATGGCTCCGAGCAGCCACTGGCGTTTCCGTCTAAAACTCTTAGTCCCACGCAGGCCCATTACTCCCAGGTGGAAAAAGAGGCTTTGGTCATTGTCTACGCTGTTACCAAGTTTCACCCTTTTTTGTATGGCACGAAGTTTCAGTTAATCACTGACCATAAGCCGTTAATATCGATATTTGGCCCTGCCTCTCAGATTCCGGATAGGGCGGCCCAGAGACTACAGCCTTGTTCCTCTCTAAGTAGCATTATGACATTCATTTTCGCCCTACCGGACAGCATGCCAATGCAGACGCTCTTTCCCATCTTCCGGTGGGCCCGGATCCTAAGTTCAATCGAGAGGAGATTATGTGTTTTCATTTGGATGTGGCGTCCCGCCAAGCGGTTGATGGCTTCCCGATCACTAGTTCTATAGTAGCCAGGGAAACGGCAGCTGACCCGGTTCTCCGGCAAGTAGTTCGCCTCATTCAACAGGGGTGGTCATCCCGACCTCCAGGCTGGCCCTCGGACCCTCTTTGTAATTATTTTGTTCTACGAGACCGCCTCTCCGTCTTGGAAGGAGTTCTCCTTCTGGCTACCGATGATACAGCTCCTTGCGTGGTTGTTCCTGCAAGTTTGCGAAGGGAAGTCCTCACGTTTTTACATGAGGGGCACAGGGGTGTTTCCCATACTAAAACCTTGGCTCGCAGACATGTGTACTGGCCCGGTATTGACAGAGAAATTGAGCACTTGGTGGCCACCTGTTCCCAGTGTGCGAGCCGACAGGCATCTCCCAGGTCAGCGTTATCTTCATGGCAGCCTGCAACCCAGGCATGGGAATGTGTTCACATCAATTTTGTGGACCCGTTTCTCAATGGTTTTGGCTCATTGTCATTGATGCTTATTCCCGATTCCCATATGTGGTTCGTTGCTCCTCAACCACTTCAGAAGTTGCAATCCAGGCACTAGCAAAAATCTTCTCTGTGGAAGGTCTGCCAGTCACTCTGATCTCGGACAATGGACCTCAGTTTATTTCGCAGACCTTCCAGGATTTTTGTAGGCGCTTCGGTATTCGGCATGTTTGCTCTCCCCCCTTTCATCCACAATCGAATGGGGAAGCTGAGCACATGGTGTGCACATTTAAGACGCAGATGAGAAAGTATGTACACGAATTTCCTGTGGAGGAGGCGTTGACGTTTTTTCTGACAGCATACCGGACCACACCAATGGGAGAACGCAGCCCCGCAGAGCTCCTCCACGGGCGCCAACCTACGACTCTGCTGCACCTCCTCCGGCCTGGTCTTCGCCAGTCTTCGCAAAACGGAGTACCCGGCTTTTCACCGGGCATGTCAGTCTGGGCACATGGGTTTGGTCGCAATCCACGTTGGATACCGGCGGTGGTCCTGTGCCGCAATGGCTGCCGGCTCTATACCTTGCAGGCGGGGGACCGGGAGGTACGCCGTCACCAAAATCAGCTACGTCCACGTTTGGGCACCCACTCTCTGACCCCTCAGGCACCGGCTTCCCCATTGCCGACACCCGTGTTGGTTTCTCAGGGGATGCTACCGCCCCTCCCCCCCTGTGACTCCGCCGCACTCTGATGGTTCTCAGCCTTGGCAGCCTCCAGTAGCTCCAGCACTGGCATTGCCATCGTTGGAGATGCCCCAGCGAGACCTGGCCCCCTCGCAGGCCCGGTTTCTCAGTATGCTGGTTCGCCTGTGGTCGTCCCTTCCCCATCGTCCCCGCCCCTGGGTCTGGCCCCTCCCGAGGTGGACCAGGATCCAGAGTTCGACGGCTTGTCTCCTGTTCTGTCCCGGGCTCCGGTGGTTGGACGATGGGGGCCTCTTCGTGTGGATCACTTCCAGCCATATTCAAAGGTTCCGGCTCGAGGGTTGGCAGATCCCCTCGACTCCAGCCTTCCGAATGATGTGGAGGTCATCGCTCCTGCACGAAGCTCCACCTTGAGACGCAGTGGATCCCAGTGGTTTCTCCCCCCAAAGGAGGAGGAGTACAGTAGCCACCAGAAAGATCGTGGGAGGCGCACGTCGGCACGGCGCGTCACGGACGGTAGTTGCCACAAGTAGAGTCCCGTCCACCAGAGGGCATGCGAGAATTCGGCCGCGACCTCTGCCGGCGGAACAACAACTCAGGCAGCACGGGCCGTACCCAGAGTTCACATCGGGCATGCCTAGGAGACAGTTCCCGGTCTACGCTATGTGAAGTGCGACGGGAAACGTGAACCGTGTTACTACAATATACATTTCAGAATTAATCTTTCTCTGTGCAGTGAAGTGTTTGATGTAGTTGTACTTCCAGCAGATTAAAACTGTATGCCAGGTGAGAACTCAAACCCAGACCTTTCCTATTTTCCAAACACACCATAAATTACCCTGCCTCGTGCACTTTAAGCTGTGAAAGAGGGTCATGAGTTACTTCTGAATAGCTCATTTGGTAAGAGCGTTGCATGTGAAAAGCCGTAACCGAAGTTCGAGTCAGTATATGCATCTTTGTTTTAATTGCTCAGAAATCTTCACAACAACACAAGCCACTCTTTCAGACAGAAATATTAATTCCAAAAGAAGCCTAATACAATAATGCAGGATGACCAAGATAAAGTTCAACTTCCGTGTAATTCCGCACCACCATAGGGATTCTTTTATTTTTTCCCCTGTACTGTAAAGTAAGATCAAACTGAATATTCATTGTGTGCACACCATAACAATTAAGACTATTTATTTGGTTCATTTGAACCCTTTAGGATCAAGAGTGACTTGTTCAGTGTGTCGTCTTTCCTCCCAATACCTCTTCATTCATTTGCTCTTCCTAGTTCTTTCCACTTCCATGGTCTTAATTTTTAATCTAGTACCAGTCGACCTATGACCTTCCATTGTGTTGCCATAGATGGAACTATCTTGCACTAGTTCCTACAGATTTTTTTGCTTGCTCCAATTGTTTTCCATTCCCCCTTACTTTTTTTGCCCAGTTGAGCATGTTGCATTCCGTACCTTCTTGATCAGCATATTGTCCTCCATCCTCACTATTTGCCCTGCAAATCTCATTGTCATGCCTGAAATTGCTTCAAAAGTCTCATACATCTGCTTTCTTGCTCTGTGTATCAAGATTTCACACCATTTTTTCATGCTGCAGATGTGTCTCAAGATCATCCATTCCTCCTCCTTCAGCTTGAGATAGGCTCACTTGCTCGAAGTGGCCATCTTTAATAGGTAAAATGCTGTATTTCTAATAGTTGATACATAATGTCTCAATTTGGCATTCCTGGACAGATTTTTCTTTCTATGAATTGTCTTTCCAATGTACCATGGTTTAAGTAGTGTTTAGAACCTGCCTTTTATGCTCTTGTTGGTTTGTAACTTGCTTGTTACGTTTTCCCCATGTGAAGGAGCTGTTCATATTCTCCACCACTTGAATCTTGCAGGTGATCTCCACATTAAGGATCTTGGTCATATTTTATGCTATTTTGATGCTGGATTTAGCAACTAAAGCAAGATTTTCCAATGCCATTTTTGCATTTTCTTCATTCTTACGTAACGATGACATAACACAGCAAAGACTAAGCAGTTTACACCCCCCCTCCCCAATATCTGTACAGTGAAATCACCATTTTACGTTTTTGTGCATTCCAGACTTAAAAAGCGTGAAACTGAGGAAAAAACAGAATCAAGGAAGACGTTAAAACCCCCCTAAAGAAGAGCAAAAACATATGTAATTGGCATATATGAATAAAACTCATAATCATCTCTAACACATTGTATAAAATCTGTATGAGTGAAGGCAAGTAAATGCACACTAGAATGTTTATACAATAATTTGTGCTAATGAATTTTATCAGTTCTTAAAAAATCACAGCTGTGTAACAGCAAGTAAAAACTCATCAAAAAATTGAAATTGGTACCTGGGCACTAGGTAATCAAGCTATTTTGCAACGTGCTATGACCCCAAATTATATGTTAGAACATGCGTTTTTGAGAGCTCTTTCCTTTGCGCTCACCCAGGAAAAAAGCAAATATTGATGAACAAGGTGAATTAAACCGAAAACTATGAAGTAGGGTGAAAGGTGTAATCTGAAATGTGGTGTGTGTGTTTTCCTTCTCTCGATGAGAGAAAGAGACAGGAGAAAAAATGAGTTTACTTCCCCAGCTGATTATACAAGCTTATAAGAAGTCAGCTCAGTGAATTTATGTACACTCTGTAAAATTTAAATTTAAAAGAAAGCTCAGGCACAACAGTTTCACTTCATGCCTTCTATCACTGCTGCTAATCTTCACAATCTACAGTATGTGGTGCAAAGTACGTATGTGAGTACTGTGTGTAATTGTTGCAACTGTAACTTGTCAGATTTGAACACTAAAGTCTTTAAAATGTGCTATTACAAAACCCTTGTTCTATTTCCTTGTAACATCTCTGCCATAGCACATGATCTGCATGAAAAATATATTTTCAGTACTTCACAAAATGCTTTCACTCCTACCTGCACTCATACAGTTGAAGGGCCACACCCCTCTCCACACATCCAGCAGGTGAGCATGTTTATGTACATTAGTGTGGTGTGGCAGCTGCGCTGGCTGCGGGGTGATGTAACAAGTCACCTGCCAATAACAGCTCACTAGCTGTAAATGACTGACATTTCCTTGATTTTGACTGAGCGTATTCTTTGATACTCAGTGTATGAATTTTAAATGTTGAAAATTAATATTGTTATTAAATATGCGCAAAAAATGAAACTGAGTTGTTAGTAGCACAAGAAAAGCTGGTAGCTGGGCACCATCATCACCTATTGGCTTGGCCCAGAACACTTTGCATCAACTGTCTTGTTTGTTGCTGCAACCTATGATAGTTGTATCATAACTACACAGTGAAGCTAAACGGTGTAAGTTGTGTTAGCAACTCCAGTGGTGGATTATGTCAGCATTTCCTTTCTCACGTTTCCCCTCTCCACAATGGACTAAAATATTCCCAAAACTCTGCCACCACCCGTTGTGTGAACCACCTGTCTTTTGTGCCACTTATAACACATTCACTCATGTCAAATGTCAATAGGAAGAAAATGGGACAAAGTCAAGCAAGACATCGAGTAAGAATGTAGAATCGGGGTAAACCTTACTTGGAAGAAATGTAAAATTTGGGAATTTTTAGCATTGATCTTACGGGTTTTTCACAGGGGCTACAAATTTATGGCTTAGAATCATGAAAAATGTAAAATCGAAGTTATACTGTAGTTCTGTTCACCTGTATCCTCTGCTTGTCCACTTCATCCAACAACAAGAACTCCTAACTTTATTTCAAAACATGCTGAAACTGAGCTCAGTACCCAACCCTAGTAGTTGTGCCTTTCAAAATGTCCCTTACTAATTCATATGTTACTGTTTCCAATCCTCTCACGTGAAGGACATTCAACAACACATTCCTGTCTACAGAATCGTAAGCTTTGGTAAGGTCCATGAAGGTCACTATAGTATTTTTATCTTTCCTGCAGTGGCTTTCTAATATCCTTTTGAGTCCAAAAATCTGTTTATTACTAGTATAAAAAATAAGAATGCACAATTATGGCTATAAATTAATAAAGAAAGATAATTACCTTGATTTTTATGGAAGTCATAAATTAGGACGAAATAGTGAGAAGCAGTATTTTCCACAATAGCAGACACGTGTATCAAATCAGAACTTTGATGATAAAGTGACAAGTTGTCAATAACCTTGCTCATGTCCAGTGTTTATCGTGATCTCTCTACTGGTGATTGAAGTCCATAATGGGCAGATACGGTTCAGCAAGTTGCCACATACTTTGACAACTTTTGAAGCAAAGCTGTTTCAGGTGAAGCTAAAAGCTATTCTAATCAACTAAGTGGTTGCATACACTCAGACGGGGAGGCCACAATGTTGGGATCATAGATTTACCTCAAACGTTCTACACCATTAATAGCCCATTAAAACTAAAATCTACTAAAGGTGTACAAAGTGTGGAGTAAATCTGTGATCCCAGCGGCATGGCCTCCGTTTGTCAGTGAATTCTCAATAACAACATGAAATACATTAAGAAGACTGTATGTATCACTACTACATGTAATTATTACAGTGACATTATTGCTTTAACATAAGAGACTTTTCAGATGGCATCACCTTAATTTCCACAAGCAAAGGAAAAATAAATAAATAAAAACTATATGGTGGCATTCCCTCAGTCTCCCCTAATGGCACCTATTAGTTGCTACAGTTGCTGTAAGCTGTTTGCTTCATATTCATTGATGGCAGGGTATACATAGTACAAAGTGTGATCAAAAAGTAATAAGACTTTTTTATTTTGTGGGCTTTATACATCCAATTTTCAATTTTTTTTATCTTGTTGGTACACATGTTCCTGATATACATTTGCATTTTCAGCTGTTTTGAATATTTGGTTTTTCATGTTGGCAGTCAAAAAGGTTGTACATGTTTTCAAGTGCTTGGTGAATTTATACTTTTGAGAAAGATGGATCAGAGAATTTGCATTAAATTTTGCTTGAAAATGAAATAAAGTGCAACACCGCACTAGCTTTTGGCCAATTTACTATGAGTAAAATGGGAGCTTATGAACAGTATAAATGTTTCAAAGAGGGTCGAGAAGACGTTGAAGACAACGACCAACCTGAATGCCCTTACTTCTTCCACATTGTCTCATCAGTGATATCCTGATGAGACAATGTGGAAGAAGTAAAGAAAGTGGTTCGGAAAACTGGTGAATCACCATCAGAAAGGTTCCTGATGACGTCAGCATATCCTTTGGCTCATTCCAAGCAATTTTTTTTTGATGTTTTGGGCATGAAACATGTTGCAGCAAAGTCTGTTCCGAAATTGCTGTATTAAGTCAACAATGATACAGAACTTCTAAAAAGAGTTTTAACAGGTGATGATACATGGGTGCACGGTTATGTCGAAAACAAGGCCCAGTCATCCCAAAGGAAGCTGCCTGAAGACCAAGACTGAAAATTTTGGCAAGTTCGATCACATGTGGAGCTCGATCACGTGCGGAACTTCTAGTCTCTCTCTCTCTCTCTCTCTCTCTCTCTCTCTCTCTCTCTCTCTCTCTCTCTCTGTCTCATGGCTCCGTCTCCCTTCCTCTCTACAAATTGTTGTCAACCATCCTCCCTCAGCCTCTCTTCCCCCTACATGCATGTCTTTATGTGTTGCATGTTTGTGTTTGTATTCTTTCCTTTTTTTTATTTTGTAAGTCAAATCTTTCATTTCAGGTACATGCAAGACAAGTCAGCCCTACCTTGCTGACAAAATTTCCTGCTGATGCAAAAGGGAAATACACATCATTAATGAACCTCAAAAATTTATTCTCCACCTTTTTACTTAACACAGGTTGTTGGGAAGTGCCATCAGAAAGTAAATTACATGAACTGAAGGTTGATGAGTGGGAGATTGGACTTACATTATGGTATAGAGGCAGTTTGTCAGACCATCGGAGATGTAATACTGCAACCTGTGTACATCTTCCAATTGAAATACTTAAATGGGTATTATTGTTTGGTGTATTGGATGTAGGAGTTCACATCTCAGAAGGCAAACTGCCAGTGGATTTGAATGGTCCAGAACCACACCTAGAGATACAGTCAAAGTATGGTCATTTCATTACAGAACTTGTAACACTGGTTGAACAGTCTCCAGCAGTACTTCAGGTGTTAGACATGTGCTGGAAGGAGCAAACAAGAAATCCTGTACAGCACTTCCCACCACATGTTCAGGTCAGTATATGGGATTTGTAACTAAAATTATTTTTGTCACACATATGAAGTGTCACATTTTCTTATTGAATTTTAGCTTAAAATGTAATGCTGACTAATGTTTTTGATTCTTTTTATGTATTTGTTTTGTGTATAGTCATCATATGATCAATTTTGCAGATGTTGTGTAAATTGTGATGACGTTCCCTGCTTTATTTGTTTGTTTGTTGTCCTCGGTATTGATGTACTGGTCCCCCTGTGGGTCCGGGGTAAGAATATGCCTGAGGTAGTCCTGCTTGTCGTAAGAGGCGACTAAAAGGAGTCCCTACCCCTCAAGGGGGTAGTTTGCGCCTGTGTCCGGAGACGGACAGTTCAACGACTTACATTTGTGGTCATTTTGGTTTTTTGCTTATTCTGGTTTCTTCCTTCCTTTGTTTGTTTCCTTTCTTTGTCCTTCTCCCTCTCTCACTGTCTTCCTTACTTTTTACCTTGCGTTCTTCTCCTTGCCTTCTTCTCCCCCCTATGGTCTCCGTCTTGGCATTTGAGACACTCTGTTCTTTCTCTCCCTCTCTCCCCTTCCCCCCCCCCCCCCCCCTATTCTTCTTTCCTCCCTGTGCGTGCCTGAAGGCCGACCCACGCATAGCTGGTGACGGGGTAACGCGTAATTCCCCGCCCTGGGTAGACAAGTAAGGCATGCACGTACCCCCTTGTAAAGGCCAGGCTCAGGGAGGGGTGATTGCCTGAGCTGACACCTTCCGACCATGCCGATTGGTCCCTCCATCCGTTTCTCGGGAGGTGTGACCTGAGGTGTAAACATTCACCTAAGGCGGGAGCTCCCTCTGGGAAGGCCCCTACAAGGAAGGAGCGCGCCATTGGAGACGCTGCCAATCATGGGGGATTCATCCGCAATGGATTTGTCTTCTTCCTCTCTCTTGACTTCTGCCCAAAAACGGAAACTTGACCAGCCACCAGTGACAAATGTACTACCGCCTGCCCCAAAGTTCCTCGTACTTTCTAGATCTGAGGACGGAAAGGATTTTTCATCTGTCAACCCTTTCGTTATTCAGAATGGCATAGATGCCATAGCCGGACCTGTCAAGTCTTGTACCAGGATGCGTAACGGTACCTTGTTGTTGGAAACTGAGAGCACCTTTCAGGCAAAAAAACTCCTTCGGGCCACACTCCTGTACGCGTTCCCTGTCCGGGTGGAGGCTCGCCGCACTTTGAATTCATCGCGTGGTGTGGTATCTACTAGATCACTCGACGGATTGACTGACGAGGAGATTCAGTCTTTGCTACCTGAGCAGGGTGTGACGGCTGTCCATAGGGTCATGAAAAAGGTCGACAATGACCTTGTGCTGACCCGGACACTTTTCTTGTCCTTTGATAGTGTTCAGCTGCCGTCACGCATCAAATCGGGCTAAGAGGTTATTTCTGTTTGCCCCTATGTCCCGACACCTACGCGCTGCTAGCAGTGTCAGCGTTTTAATCACACCAGCCAGTCTTGTTCTAATGCGGCTAAATGCGTCACTTGTGGCAGGGACGCCCATGAGGGTGACTGTCCATCTCCATCTCCTCGTTGCGTGAACTGTCAGGGTGACCATGCAGCGTCCTCCCGCGACTGTCCCATCTACAACGATGAACGCTGTATACAGGAAATTCAGGTCAAAGAGAAGGTGTCCACCTCGGCTGCTTGCAAGCTATTTGCTAGTAGGAAGCCCACGCTGCTCCCAGCGGGGAAATATAGTACTGTCCTCGCCTCTCCTCGGCCTTCCAGGGAGGTGTCGACGCAGACATGCGATCTGACCTTTAGCGCTACGGTTGTCCATTCGGCCAGTGCTAAGATCGCCCGGTCAATGTCTTCCTGTCTTCCTCCCGTCACCCCTAAGACACAAGCACCTTCATCAGCTTCTGCCAAGACTAAGACCCAGAAGTCAGATGCACGGGCCTTCAAGAAGGAACCGTCCCCTGAAGACTTCTTACATACCCCGAACTCCCAGCCATTGACCAGTACTTTGACTAAACGACCTTCCAAGAAGGCTCATAGGAAGCAAAGTTCTCCTTCTCTGCCACGGCGCATTTCTTCTCCTGCGCCACCCCGCAGTTGCCGCCCCAGGCCGTCATCCGTTTCGCCTGGCCGCACCGCTGGTAGTCGAAAATCTGGCCATTCACCGGCAGAGGAAGCTCCCTCTCCCGGCCATCTTAACATGGTGGCTGATAAACCTATTGAAAAAATGGACGATGACACTCTGCCTATTGATAGCGGCAGCTGTACTCGCTTGAAGCCAGGTCCTCAGTGGCCTTCGAGGTGACCCCTTCTTATTTCTCCTTTTTCTTTTTCTTCTCATGATGGCACTTCTTCATTGGAATATTCGCGGTATTCGCTTAAACCGAGAGGACTTAAAGTTGCTGCTATGCTTGCACTGTCCGCTCGTAGTAGCTCTCCAGGAAACAAAGCTACACTCATGTGATCGAATTGACTTGGCACACTATGCCTCTGTGCATTTTGACCTACCCCCTGTGGCAGGTATTCCAGCTCTTGGAGGGGTTATGTTGCTGGTCCAGGATGATATCTACTACGATCCCATCACATTGCACACCGATCTGCAGGCAGTTGCCGTACGAATTACTCTCCCCACTTTCACATTTTGCATTTGTACCATTTACACTCCATCGTCGTCTGCCGTTACTAGGGCAGACATGATGCAAATTATTGCTCAGCTACCTGCACCATTTTTGTTGACTAGAGACTTCAATGCCCACCATCCCCTTTGGGGCTCTCCAGCATCCTGCCCGAGAGGCTCCCTGTTAGCAGACCTTTACAACCACCTCAATCTTGTCTACCTCAATACTGGCACCCCTACTTTTCTTTCGGACACAACTCACACCTATTCCCATTTAGACCTCTCTACACGTACTACCCAACTTGCACGCCGGTTTGAGTGGTACACTTTTTCTGATACTCTGGATGAAATTTTAGTGGATGACCCAGGAGGAGCTGCTCGTGTTCTTCATTTTATCCACTTGACAAACCTGTCTAAGGACATTTGATTATGCTGTTTTCTTTTAATCCCTTGCCTTTTAATGTGCTTTTTATAGTGTTGTCCTTTTTAGTGACTGTTTTAACATTGTGCCTCGCAGTGCATTCATAATTTAGTCTGGGCACTAATGACCACTGTAGTTGTGCGCCATAAAACCACCAAAAAAACAAAAAAAATAAAATAAAAAATTTACTGGGTGAAAAAATATGGGGTGAAAGTGCAGTACTGTCTACTGTAAATGATGTAGCCAACAGGTACCCATTTGCATTTCACAGTTGTTTACTTTCACTTTTCACAACCCCCCCATATACACATTTAATATGGCCAGTGCACTATTGTTTAACTTTTGATAAGCCTCAGTAATAGTTTTCAGGCAAACATCCACCTACCGCTACAATAGTTAACTGTTGAATATGAATGAGCAGTAAAAACATAGCCACATAATTCTTATTTCTTGAAGAATAAAAAGGTAAGTATGGAACAGACACTGTAATTGTTTTAACACACGGCCTAATTGTGTAACACTTATTTCGCTGTTAAGTTGAAGCATTGTTGTTGTTCTAACCTACATAGGTTTCTTGTCTGAAACTCGGCCATGGACTGACTGTCTCATGACCAAAAAGAGAGCCCTTATATATCCTTACAATAATAGGTTCTGAAACTACACATTGTTTGAAGTTAAATTTACAGACTTTTGACAAAACTGTTAATTACTTTGGAATTAATGAAGGACTGGTTTTGCTAAAATGTTTTCGAATGGAGCCAAATAGATCCTTTAAGAATACTATTAGTTGTTCCTCCAAATGTTTATAATTAGTACAGAATTTATATTTGTTTATAAGTCAACAATAGAATTTAAGTTACAAAACAGTTACTGATTTCACCCTGTAATAAAAGATACTAACTAGGAATACTCAAAATAAATTAGAAAATCAATTACAACATCCATAAAACTAAGCACAAAATTAGATCTGGTGTTATATACTTTAAAACTGAGGGCCAACCTTTCTTTTTTATGAAATTGCAAATTATATTGCCATATGCTAATGGTAATTAGTTAAAATTGAAAAAATGAATTTTAAGGAGGCAGATGGCAAAATAAGAGGGGAAGTAAAAACATCCCAGCTTGCTTCATCAAAAGATGTATGAATGTTCATTTTAAATAACATTTATGTTATTATAAGTTCAAAATATTGTAAAAAAAAGGACAGAATGAAAGGAAATTATGAGTATTAGTAAGCATAAAACAAATAAACTACATTATTAGGCATGAAACTAATTAACTATGTTAGGTAAAATGATATTCATCTCTCTGATGACAGTAGCAGTGAAACTTATGACATTACATGCAAATCGTAGGTGGCTTACTTAATTCAACAGTAGCAGAAAATGTAGAAACAAAAAACATGTTATCAAAAGCTGAGTCATCACATACAGTGCATACTCTACTAGTGTACATCAGTTTTGCAGACTCTATTGTAAATGAAATCAGGAAAATCATTATGTCACTAAAAAGCCAGTAAATCTTCTTTCTTGATTGTCTTTCAACTTGAATGCTGAAGTCTTATGCTAATCTGATAGCTCCACTTTAAGGGAGAAGTGATCTCTAATTTAAAACCCATCTGCCTCTTTTTGTCCCATATTCTGTAAATATTTGCGAAAGTGGCTTATAACATAATATTAGTGCACTTTTCTGACAATAACATTTTGACAACAGCTCAGTTTTGCTTCCATAAATAATTCTCTACAGAAAAGGCTACATGCAATCTCATAATTTCAATTCTGGTAGAAGTAATCAAGAAACTTAATCCTGATGGCATTTTCTGTGACCTTTTTAAGATCTATTACTATATAGATCAGTGATTTCCAAACTGTGTGTCATAGTTGTGCCTTAGTTGATGCAGTTGTGTATTTTTTTAAATTTTTGTATTTTATTTTTTCCCCTCACCTCTACTTCCTCTCCTGTACCACTGTATCTTTCTCAGAGCAACATCCACCATCCTAAATTATTTGGTGTATGCATTCCAGTCTCTGTCTTCCTGTGCAGTTTTTGCATTTAAGGCTCCCCATGTACCATGGAGATTGTTCCCTTTTACCTTGACATGTGTCCCATCATCCTATCCCTTATTTTAGTTAGTGTTGTCCATATATTGCTTTCCACACTGAGTCTTCAAAGAATTTCCTCAGGTCTTGTTTTATCTTATCAGTCCACTTCATTTGCACATCCTTCTAATACACTGCATCTCAGACACTTTGACTATCTTTTTTTTCCCCCCCCAGTGGGTGAATCACTTCTGTATGATGCTGTGCCCAGATGTACATTCTCAAAAATTTCTTCCTCAAAGGGACACCTATGTAGACTTCTTTCAACAAGCAATGTTCTCTTTGCCTGTGACAGTCAGTTACTTATCTCCTCCTTGCTTTGTCCATCACGCTTTATTTTGCTTCAGAAAAATTCCTTCACTTTGGTGTTCATCAGTTTTGTCGTTAATTTATCACTAACTTTTCTCTGCTACTTATAATTGATTTTGTTTTCCTTTAGTTTACTCTGAATCCATTTTCTGTGCTTAGTACTTGTCATTGTAGTCAACAAGTCCTGTTATTTTTCTTCATTTTCACTAAAGATAACAATGGCATCAACAAACATTATCATTGATGTTGTTCCTTCTCAAATTTTAAGCCCTTTCCTGAACTTCTTTTTTATTTCTGCCATTACTTCAATGTACAGGTTGAAGAATAGGGGAGAAAGATTGCATCCATATCTTGCACCCTTTTTAGTCTAAGCACTTTTCACTTGGTCTTGCATTCTAATTGTTTCCTCTTGGTTCTTGTAGATACTGTATGGTTATTACCCATCTCTCCTGATAGGTTACGTAGTGTTGACAGAAGAGCCAACACTGTGTTGCTAGAGGAGGCCGAAATGCACGCGTTTAATTACACGCTGACTGGCGCGAGGTCTGGAACAGTTAAGGGAATTAATAGTAGCAAATAAAGTACGTAGATGATATAATACTTAACTTTAATCCACGATTGTAGAACATCTCTCATTACTGTACATGCTTCACAATATTCATTATCAAATGCTATGGCGCCTTGCTAGGTCGTAGCAAATGACGTAGCTGAAGGCTATGCTAACTATCGTCTCGGCAAATGAGAGCGTAATTGTCAGTGATCCATCTCTGGCTAAGTCGGCTGTACAACTGGGGCGAGTGCTAGTAAGTCTCTCTAGACCTGCCGTGTGGTGGCGCTCGGTCTGCAATCACTGACAATGGCGACACGCGGGTCCGACGTATACTACCGGACCGCGGCCGATTTAAAGGCTACCACCTAGCAAGTGTGGTGTCTGGCTGTGACACCACAGGTTACTCTTTTTTTCAGAGTTTAGATTATTTTGCACCATTTTTATCTGGTTGAACACTTGTTTACACTTTTTTGAGATTTTAAACGTTTTTCACCTTTTTTTTTTTTTTTTTTTTTTTATCTTCTTGGGTATATCAGAACTGCCTCTGTGCTGTCTTTACTTTTCTTTTCCTTTCATCTGAATACTATTCCTGCCAGTTACTTGGATGTATGAGCTGTTAAGCTGATCATATAATAGTTCTAGAAATTGTCTACATTTGACATTTTTGAGATTATGTGGATTATATTCTTCTGGAAGCCCAATGGGATCTCTGCAGTCTCATAATTTTACACTCCAACTTGAATAATTTAGTTACCTTTTCCAGTAGTTATATTATAAAGTACTATTACTAGAAGTCCTCAGTGTACTCTTCGCACTTACGTGTTCTGTTTCTCTGCTTTCAATGGTTAAATTTCTTTTTCATTTTTTGTTTGATGGCTTTTCAATTAATTCCACCAAAGATTATTTTGATCTTTCTGTATGCTGAATCAGTTCTTCCAATGACCATTTCTTTTTTGTATTTCTTCATACTTTTGCTGCAGGTTTTTCACTTTAGTTTCCCTGCACTTCCTGTTGATTTCATCCTTGTTTTTCTCATGGGCTTTAGTATGACAGCTAGTTTCATACAGCTCTCCATGTTTGTGTATTCTGTGCAAGCCTCTTCATCTGCACTGCTTGCTGTAGTCATGCATTGGCCTCTGTCTGCAATTTCTATCCCCTACACAGCACTCCATTACCAAATTGATGATTCCTTGGTGCCTTAAGACTTGTCCCATCGAGTGTTCACTTCTTTTAGTTGGATTGCGCCATAAATTTATTTTCTCCCAAATTCAGTTTTGTACCTCCTTGTAAGTAACCTGATCTTCCTATCTCCAGCTTTCTTCTGTAGGACCACATTTCAAAAGTTTATATTCTCCTCTTATCTGAACTGTTTATCATCCATGTTACATTTACATCTATGTATGTACTCCGCAAACCAGTATACTGTACATGATGGAGTGTACCATGTACAGGGTGTATACGACCCGGGACAACCAGGAGATCCGGGAAAAACCCGAGAATTTTTTCATCCAAGAGAAAACCGGGAAAAACTTGGGAAATTGTATACAATTCTGGGAATTTTTCATTGTTTTAGTTTTCAGTTAAATTTTTGTGGTTTTGAGTAGTAAGAACCGATACTCTAACAGAGGATATTACTGTACCCCGCTACTGCAGAATAGCACTGCAGCAACGAAACATGAACGAGAGAGAGAAAAAAAAAACATAAAAAAGACGTAAGTTGCAAAGGAAATGTGCCGTATACAACAACAAAACACAGTGCTCATACAGGTGTCTGCCAACAGCAAAATATGTCAAAGGCTTTAGGAAGACTACGCAATGCTTCATAACAACAAACTGCCTCGGATGAGCGTGATGTGACAATTGTTTAAATGAGATTCCTTTGAGCAGTTGCGGGCGGGCTCTTGTGCATGCGTAGTTGAGTCGTGCATGAGTAGTACCTTCTCCCGCTTCTGGCTATAGATGTGTGGCGGGGCACCACTACCTAATATTGCCCCGGTTCGGAAATATACAGGTAGTAAATCCGGGCCTGATGCGCAGAGCAGTCTGAGTTGTGGTGGGGAGATAGGTCATCTCCAAGTGACCTTTGTTTACGTTCAGTATTTTTGTTGTTTCCTCTTCGTTTATTGCTATCACGTTAAATGATAAAATGGATTTTTGTGACCGGGAGATATCAAATGAATTAAAATACGTTCGCATAATTACGGAAGGCTAGAATATGTTATTAGTTTCGGATTTTATTTCCACCTTCCTGACAGTCAAGCATTAATCATCTTGCAGAACAATGGAGTTATCTTTGTCAGTTTGCTAATGAGATTTGGCTTTTATTAATCTTTTCTGCTGAGGCAGTCAGTTTATGTGAAACGAACTGTTTAATTTCACACTGTTGGCTGGTTTCAACTGTTTGCTGATTTCAAGTGCACATATGACATTATGCCATAATAAAGAACCAAACATGAGATAATACAATACTGGTACTCCAAAAAAAATTTACATCTGAATCTGGACATACGAATGTGCACTTTAAGCTGAATTATGCATTTTACGAAATTCCGATGCTCTTGAAGTATCCTCTGATGATGTCTTGTTTCTTTTATGACATAATGTAATATCTTTTAATGTTTTACACGTATGAACATATAGCCTTCCTGCATCATTGCGCGGTGGTGCCTGTTATCTGGCACTCTCTTGCAACTGCTAAAACGAACCTATTTCTAACGGGTAGTGGGAAAATATTGCGAATGGTGGTTTGAAAAGCGTTACATACATTAAAAGTAAATTTCCTTTTACGCAAGATGAACTATGTGCGAGAATGTACGATGAATTTCTTAAATAACGAAGCGTTTGACTCTCATTTAAAAATCAACTCTTTGAGGGCGGCCATTTAGAAGAATTTCGAGCCCAGAAGATCAGACATTTACGTCGTTATTAAAAATTTTACTGGCACATTTTTGTGATGTATCTTAAAGTGTATCACGCGCGGAAAAGATCAACATTATATGTGGACGCTTAGCTCCTCTTCCAGCTTATTAATCTTCGAGACCAATATTATATGTGTATGGTATATTAATTTAAACCATTAACTTTTCTTATTTGTGTTTTCTCGCTACTGAAGAGTGATCTTGCTATTGGCTGACTATATCACGTGTCCTATGCTGCCGTCAGCTGGCGAGATCACGTGACATGAGTTATGAGTGGCTTACAAAAGCGCATCGCAATCTCGATTTCAATGCTTCGGAAAGGAACATGTGGTATTTGGTGGAATTCGAATTTATACCTTCGTAATACGAAAATATGCAGCGTACATATTGCTGCACATCAAAGGTGTTTCAAAACGTGTTTTTCCCCCCCTGAGTTTCATTTTCTAAAGTGGCGGGAAATTCTACGTCGGTATATAAAACCATAAACATACAAAGGATTGATGAGTTTTATAGTGCCAAGGAATAGTAACGGAGACTTAACACGGAAAAAGTGTATTTTCACCCAGGAGAAAGTGTATTTTAACTGGGAAATCCGGGAATATTTTTTCCTTGTCCACGTAGACACCCTGATGTACCACTACTTGTCATTCCATTTCCTGTCCCAATCACAAATAGAGTGAAGGTAAAACTATTGTCTGTAAGCCTCCATGTTGTTGTTGTTGTTGTTGTTGTTGTTGTGGTTTGATGCAGCTCTCCATGCTACTCTACCCTTTGTGAGCCTCTTCATCGATGAATAACTGCTGCAACCTCCATCCTTCTGAATCTGCTTGTTTTTTTTCATCTCTTGGTCTCCCTCTACGATTATTACCCTCCACACTCTCCTCCAGTACTGAATTGGTGATCCCTTGATGTGTCCAGTCAACCAATCTCTTCATTTGGTCAAGTTGTGCCACAAATTTCTTATCTCCCCAATTCTGTTCAGTACTTCCTCATTAGTTGAGTGACTGATCCAGCTAATCTTTAGCATTCACCAGTAGCACCACATTTTGAAAGATTTCATATGGGCCCTAATTTCTCTTGGCTTCTGCAAGAGGTTATCCTCCAGACAAATATGTTCAGAAAAGACTTCTGAACATTTAAATTTATATTAAGTGTTAATGAATTTTTTTCTTTCACAAACGCTTTTCTTGCAGTTGCCAGACCACAGTTGTATCCTCACCACTTTGACCATTACCAGTTAGTTTGCTGCTCAAATAGCGAAACTCATCTACTACGTTTGGCATCTCATTCACTAAACCAGATTCACTGGTATCACCTAATATTTACTTAAACTACATTCAGTGACCCATCAGGTTCAATAAGTCATGGTTGCAAAACTGTGATAAGGATTGTCTAAAGGAAAATGCAAAAACTGGTAGAAGCTGATCTTAGAAAGATCAGTTTTGGTTCCAGAGAAATGTAGGAACACAGAGGGAGTACTGACTCTACTACTTATCTTAGAAGATAGATTAAACAAAGGCAAACCAATTTTTTGATCATCTATAGATCTAAAGAAAGAAATATGTTGTCTTGGTGATGCTGGGCAGCTTTTAGGATGGTTAATAATTGCATTGTACAGTACAAAGCTGTACTACCGTATTGTAGTTGAAGACATTTGATTTTGGTCCACAATCCAACCATCATGTGTCCCAAAAAGCAGTGCAGATATGCATTGTCAAACTGCAGTGCCAAATACAGTTAATAGAAATTCCATAATCATAATTATTATTATTATTTGCCAGATTCAACTAACAGAAGTTCCATTACTGTTGTTATTACTATTATTATTACTATTATTAAGTTTCTGCATGTAACAGTTACGTCCTGACAACATCAGAGACAGTTGGTCCATCCTGTTTCCCACTGGAGTTAAAAGATGGTGTGATTATGGACCAAAATCAATTGTCTTCAATAAAAATAAAGTTGCGCAGCTGTGTATTGTACAGTGTAGTTCTTAACTGTTTAAAGAAAGGTTTTGACAATGTTGACTAGAATACACTCTTTGAAATTCCGAAGGTATCAGGCACAAAATACAAGGAACAAAAGATAATCTACCTCCTTTGCATAAGCCAGACAGCTGTTATAAGAATTGAAGAATTTGAAAGGGAGGAAGTAATAGTTGAGAAGGGAGTGACACAGGGTTGTAATCTATCCCAGATGTTATTCAATTTGTACACTGAGCATACAGTAAAGTAAATGAAGGAGAAATTTGGTGGGGATTGAAGTTCAGAGAGTAAAAGAATGGGTAGTGCACTGTAAGATAAACATCAACAGAAGTAAAACAAGGTAAATACACTGATGATCCAAAACATTATGACCATTTGTCTTATAGTATGTTGGTCCACATTTAGAGTGCAACACTGCAGTGATTCTGCAAAGCATGGGTTTGACAAGTTCTTAGGAGGTCCAAGGAGGTATGTGGCACCAGATGTCTATGCACAGGTCGTGCAATTCCAATAAATTATTGGTTGGTGGTTTGTGGATGTGGAGCTGGCACCATGTAACATGCCAGATGTGTTCTATTTGGTTAAGGCAAGGCAAATGTGGTGACCAAGGCAACTATGTGAGATCTCTGTCACATTCCTCAAACCACTGTAACATGGTTCAGGCCTTGTGACATGCACAAGTTATCCTGCTAGAAGATGCCACTGCCAACAAGGAAGACATCAGGCATGAATGGATGTGGGTGGTCTACAGAATGTTCATGCAGCCCACTGGTGTCATGGTGCCTTCAATTACCACCACCACATGTCTCGTGGAAGCAGAGGTGAATGTCTAACATATGATGTTACTGCCCATCCAATGCTTCCGTGGTGCAGGGCATGTTTCAAACAGCAGATTGTGTGAACAGCTTATGCGGACACAACCATCGTCCTAGTGTAACAAGAAATGTGATTCATCCAACCAAGAGGCACATTTCCATTGATCGACAATCCAAAAGTTGTAATTGATGATGTCACTATGTTAAAATGGGAACACACAGCTGTTGTCTTCTGTAGAACCCTTGTTCAACAATGTACACTGAACAGTGTGCTCTGAAAGACTTGTACCTGCACCAGTGCTGCATTCTATCGTATGTTCTGCCATGGATTGCTGCCTATCCTGCTCTACAGAGTGAGCAAGCCTCAGACTTTCAGGATCTGCGAAGAAGCCCGGAGGACTATACCTTGATGCCTGCTCATAGTTTTGCCATCCATGATAGTAGCAAGCAAACAGCTGACCAGCTTCACAATTTCCAAAAATGCTCATTCCCAAGCTCTGGTTTGTAACAATCTGCCCTTTGTCTAAATCACTTATGCCAGTTGATTTCCCCATTTGCAGGTTGTATTGTTGCTAGAAAGATTCCCCATTTGTCTTTGGCCCACTTCTATGCTTTTCTTACCCTGTGTCAATAGTGCCACCAGGTGGCATTCAGTCTCATGGTGGACATTGGTCTTAATGTTTTGTTCATCAATGTATAATTTTGGTAAATCAAACCAGCTGATGATGAGGGAATTTGAGTAGAAAATGAGATACTAGAAGTGACAGAGAAACTTCATAATTTCATCACAGACAAAGGGAGAGTCAGTTGGCTACAAATAATCTGTTGTTGTTGTGGTCTTCAGTCCAGAGACTGGTTTGATGCAGCTCTCCATGCTACTCTATCCTGAGCAAGCTTCATCATCTCCCAGTAACTACTGCAGCCTACATCCTTCTGAATCTGCTTAGTGTATTCATCTCTTGGTCTCCCTCTACGATCTTTACCCTCCACGCTGCCCTCCAATACTAAATTGGTGATCCCTTGATGCCTCAGAACATGTCCTACCAACCGATTCCTTCTTCTAGTCAAGTTGTGCCACAAATTTCTCTTCTCCCAAATTCTAGTCAATACCTCCTCATTAGTTATGTGATCTACCCATCTAATCTTCAGCATTCTTCTGTAGCACCACATTTCGAAAGCTTCTATTCTCTTCTTGTCCAAACTATTTATTGTCCATGTTTCACTTCCATACATGGCTGCACTCCATACATATACTTTCAGAAATGACTTCCTAACACTTAAATTTGTGCTCAATGTTAGCAAATTTCTCTTCTTCAGAAACGCTTTCCTTGCCATTGCCAGTCTGCATTTCATATCCTCTCTACTTCGACCATTATCAGTTATTTTGCTCCCCAAATAGCAAAACTTCTTTAGTACTTTAAGTGTCTCATTTCCTAATCTAATTCCCTCAGCATCATCCAACTTAATTTGACTACCTTCCATTATCTTCGTTTTGCTTTTGTTGATATTCATCTTATATCCTCCTTTCAAGACACTGTCCATTCCATTCAACTGCTCTTTCAGGTCCTTTGCTGTCTCTGACAGAAATACAATGTCATCAGTGAACCTCAAAGTTTTTGTATCTTCTCCATGGATTTTAATACCTACTCCGAATTTTTCTTTTGTTTCCTTTACTGCTTGCTCAATATACAGATTGAATAAGATCGGGGATAGGCTACAGCACTGTCTCACTCCCTTCCCAACCACTGCTTCCCTTTCATGTCCCTCGACTCTTACAACTGCCTTCTGGTTTCTGTACAAATTGTAAATAGCCTTTTGCTCCCTGTATTTTACCCCTTCCACCTTCAGAATTCGAAAGAGAGTATTCCAGTCAACATTGTCAAAAGCTTTCTCTAAGTCAACAAATGCTAGAAACATAGGTTTTCCTCTCCTTAATCTATCTTCTAAGATAAGTCGTAGGATCAGTATTGCCTCGCGTGTTCCAATATTTTTATGGAATCCAAACTGATCTTCCCTGAGGTCGGCTTCTACCAGTTTTTCCATTCGTCTGTCAAGAATTTGTGTTAGTATTTGGCAGCCGTGACTTATTAAACTGATAGTTCGGTAATTTTCACATCTGTCAACACCTGCTTTCTTTAGGATTGGAATTATTATATTCTTCTTGAAGTCTGAGGGTATTTCGCCTGTCTCATACATCTTGCTCACCAGATGGTAGAATTTTGTCAGGACTGGCTCTCCCAAGGCTGTCAGTAGTTCTAATGGAATGTTGTCTACTCCCGGAGTCTTGTTTCAACTTACGTCTCTCAGTGCTCTGTCAAACTCTTCAGACAGTATCATAGCTCCCATTTCATTTGCATCTACATCCCCTTCCATTTCCATAATATTGTCCTCAAGTACATCGCCCTTGTATAGACCCTCTATATACTCCGTCCACCTTTCTGCTTTCCCTTCTTTGCTTAGAACTGGGTTTCCATCCAAGCTCTTGATACTCATAAAAGTGGGTCTCTTTTCTCCAAAGGTCTCTTTAATTTTCCTGTGGGCAGTATCTATGTTACCCTAGTGAGATAAGCCTCTACATCCTTACATTTGTCCTTAAGCCATCCCTGTGTAGCCATTTTGCATTTCCTGTCGATCTCATTTTTTAGACGTTTGTATTCCTTTTTGTCTGCTTCATTTACTGTGGATTTTTATATTTTCTCCTTTCATCAATTAAATTCAATATTTCTTCTGTTACCCAAGGATTTCTGTTAGCCCTCGTCTTTTTACCTACTTGATTTTCTGCTGCCTTCACTTCATCCCTCAAAGCTACCCATTCTTCTTCTACTGTATTTCTTTCCCCCATTCCTGTCAATCATTCCCTTTATGCTCTCCCTGAAAGACTGTACAACCTCTGGTTTAGTCAGTTTATCCAGGTCCCATCTCCTTAAATTACCACCTTTTTGCAGTTTCTTCAGTTTTAATCTACAGTTCATAACCAATAGATTGTGGTCAGAGTCCACATCTGCCCCTGGAAATGTCTTACAATGTAAAACCTGGTTCCTAAATCTCTGTCTTACCATTATATAATCTATCTGACACCTTCTAGTATCTCCAGGCTTCTTCCATGTATACGACCTTCTTTTATGATTCTTGAACCAAGTGTTAGCTATGATTAAGTTATGCTCTGTGCAAAATTCTACCAGGCGGCTTCCTCTTTCATTTCATCCCCCCAATCCATATTCACGTACTATGTTTCCTTCTCTCCCTTTTCCTACTGTCGAATTCCAGTCACCCATGACTATTAAATTTTCGTCTCCCTTCACTATCTGAATAATTTCTTTTATGTCATCATACATTTCATCAGTCTCTTCGTCATCTGCAGAGCTAGTTGGCATATAAACTTGTACTACTGTAGTAGGTGTGGGCTTCGTGTCTATCTTGGCCACAATAATGTGTTCACTATCTGTTTTTAGTAGCTTACCTGCACTCCTATTTTCCTATTCATTATTGAACCCACTCCAGCATTTCCTCTATTTGATTTTGTATTTATAACCCTGTATTCACCGGGCCAGAAGTCTTGTTCCTCCTGCCACCGAACTTCACTAATTCCCACTATATCTAACTTTAACCTCTAGTATTTAATAATGTGAAGGCCATTTTGATGAATATTTTCTATGAAACTACAATCAGCTGTTTACTATCTGTAATAAAGCAAACCAAATCTAAAAACAAAAAGCAGTGGCAGTTCGCCTACGCCTACCTCTGGGAAGTGCTATGTGTTTTTAAAAAATAAAACTGATTTTCCACTTCCCAGAATTTCAAATTTAAAGAGATGTTCCTCAGGTTCATTCCACTGTCACACTTAGTGATGTGTCACATTTGATGGAAGTTAAGGAAAATGCATTTTCTGACATAAAGTGTGTGTGTGTGTGTGTGTGTGTGTGTGTGTGTGTGTGTGTGTGTGTGTGTGTGTGTGTGTATGTTTTTGTCTTTTGATACAATGAAAATCAGTAGAGGTGTGACATTTGATGAAGTGGAGGCTCATATTGTAGATATTCAAATGACAGTGGCGTTGCTCAATGTTGTTTATAGTGTTGTTGCAGTCGTTTCATATCTTGGGCCATAAAATCAATGTGTCTGGTACAAAATGCGCATTGATCTCGCGAATTACTGTTTCCTAAGGGTCTTTTCAGATGTCCTATACTTGTACAAATTACTTTGCAACCACTTTGTTGATGATGTCATAAAGCTTTCCAAAGAGAAATAATTACAAAAGTGACGCTCAACAAGCTGCTATCATTAGATAGTGTTGGAATTAAAATGTGCCACAAACTACCACAGTTTCACCTCATTGTTAAAATTAATGCCAATGTATATATATAGCCTTGCAACCTTTTTCAAATACTACTGCTCAAGCAATTCGTTATCTGTTGCCAGAAGAAGAGCAACCAGCAGACATCTTTCATCTTGTTAATGGCTCATTTGACATTCTGAATTCTTGCAGAATAATTGACAAAAAGACATTAGCGATTGCTTATGGCACTAATGAACAACTCCAGTGAATTATTCTTGATAAAGTGTATTTTTTATGTTAAAAATGTAGGCTGGCAACAAAGCAACTATTGACATTTGAGAAAGGATTGCTAACATCAATCAATTATTTATTTGTCCTTCGCTCTGACCTTCTGTCACTTGGCGTTAAGTGTGTTTTGATAAGATGACTGAACCAGGATTGCCTCAAAATATTATCATCACAGATCAGAGACATTGGTCATTTCTAACAACCTCCTCCAAATGAAGTGAAACATCACTTGCGTATGTTGCTTCTTGGAAAGTACACCCAAGACATTCGACTGTCAAACACTTCATCTGTAAGACTGGAAGATGACCAACAATAGTTTCTGTCATCGAGTTTGCTTTGTGGAATTTTGCCTGATATGTGTGAAGCAATGGCCATGCTAGATGGGAAAGCAGAGATACAAAAGTTTCAGTTATGAGGCTGCTGCACCATCTGCTGTGACGGTATGTGTTGGAACACTAAGCATAAGGTTTTAGATATGTAGCGGGTTATATTGCACATCATGCTGTAAAATATGACAACACAGTGGGATCACCATTGAATGAACTACTTTGCTCTCCACTAATGTTCCTCTCAAAATATTGGATGGAGAGAATTTATTATATCACAAGGTGATTTGTTAGTGCCGTCCAACAAGTGGATGCGACACAGCTCAGAATCTGAGCTCCTGCTCAGTGAGGCTAATGGAACCAACACTGTCAAAATATTTCTAAGAGATTAGTCGATATGATGTCCCACAAGGATGGTCCCCTCCTGTAATTGATTTACTAAAGACATTACAGGACACTTGAAAAACTGTGATGTTTATTGATATACTGGTATACTGATAAAGGGGCCAAGCAGATCCATACAAGATTCAACGAGGCGAATATTGTAACAGGCATACAGCTGGTTGACCACAACCAGGTTAAGAGTTAATGTTACAAAAATTCACGTGATGGAGTTACATACAAATAAAAAGTCTTACGGGTACGATAAGTAGAGATCAATAGGCACACTTGAAATATGCCTCCATATGTGAAATCCATAAGCTTCCCAATGGAGAGTGAAGTGAGGTGGTAGTTCAGGTCACCTGCTCTTCACTCTTGTAATTTATCAGAATGTTTCATCTGGGGAATATAAATTCCAGTTAATGTTTAGGTTCATGTTTTTGCACCATATAGACAGCTGATAGTGTTCACAGATAAAAAGAGAAGCCAATAAGTTTAAGATGAAAAGTAGTTACCTTTTTTCCAAAGTAGCTGCCTTCCAAATAATATATATAATATCCTGATTTATAATACATTTAAATTATTAGAATAAGAAGGACCACATGTTATCTAGAAGTAATTCCAGTGAGTGTATTACCCTAGTTATGATCAGTTAGAATATTTTACAGAAGTAGCCCGCAGTGGTTGTTTCTGTCTGTTACTGAATTCTTTATCCCTGTAGGTTCTCCTTCATGACAGTGTGTACAGAATACAGTTTATGAATGCTTGTCACTCATTAAGGTTGGCAGCCCTGCAGCCAGGTGGACGCGTGTGTACAAAGCTCTCACTAAGCGATTAATATTGAAATAAGAGCTAATTTAGTTAATATTACGTTTTAGACTAGTGCATTTATTTTCTATCTAATCTATCTATTGAAGGTTTCGCTTTTCTAAGCATAATTACATTGAAAAGGAAGTATTTTGTAAATGTCGGCAGTTGCGAGTTTGTTTACATACTTAGGCGTAAATTTCGTACGAGCGTCGATATTTGTTTTTGACTAGACTTAGCGCTTCAAAGTTAAATTAATTCATGTCTCTCATCCAGAATTTGTGTGGTTAATTAAAAGTTTCTGAAATAGGTTTATAAGTTTGTTTACATTAGTGTTTAATTACGTATCAGTACGGGTTACAAAACTATTGTGTTGTTGAAGTTATTTTCTGCTTTTGTGTTATGTTTTACTATCAAACCATGTGTGACAAGTGTGGAGGTTGCCATAGAAAATTGAAAGAGGGGGTATTCTGTATAGACTATAGGTTGTGGTGTCATTGGGGTGAGTGCAGTGGAGAGGAAACGAGGGTAGATAATGAGGCTCTTCCATGGCAGTGTAGGTTATGTAGAATGGACAGAAAAATCGCAGAACAGGATGCAAAGATTTGTGCCCTTAAGGCTGAATTAGAAATTGTGAATTTGGAATTATGTAAGCTAAGGGAGGAAAAGGACTCTGGACGCTGGGAAAAGGTAGCAAGCAAAGGGCGAAAAAGGGAAACAATTGATAAAACTTCTGAAATTCAGTTAGTAAATGGGTTGCTATCTGAAGTAGTGGAGGAAGGGCCTCATTCAGATGTAGTTGAATGTATGCTGAAGCAGAATACTAGCTTTTCTGCTTATAGGTAGCAGTCATGGGAGGGGTGTGGGCCAACAGCTTCAGGAGAAATTAGGGACAGAGTACCAGGTCACAAGTTTCGTGAAACCAAGTGCCAGCCTGACCCAGGTGACAGGCAAGGACTTTGATAAGGAAGATCAGGTAATTATAGTTGGGGGAGCAGGAAACGGCCTGGCTATGAATCCAAGATATAGTAGTAGGAGGGACCTGGATAAAATAGGAGTAGAAACTGGGCACACGAATGTGGGGTTTGTGGAGGTCTTTCAGCGCAATGATCAGCCATGGTTAAACACTGCTGTGAGGTGTGTTAACACTGAGCTGAACAGGATGCTCCAGACACCGGCAAAGTCTCACATGAGTGTTTTTCCAGTTGATGCTATTGGTAGGTGGGGTTACACTACACATGGCCTGCACCTTAATAGGAAGGGTAAAGATAAGTAAGCTTCTCTGTTAGCAGATACTGTAAGGGGGGACATAGTCACACAAGGGTGATCCCTGTGGTTATTGGGACCAGGCAGACAGGTTTATAAGGTTAAAACCAAATTCCAGACAGACAACAAACAAGGAAAATAGAAGAAAAGAAACTTCATGCAGAGCAAATAGGGATAAAGCTAAGGGTGGTATCAACTTAATTCACCAAAATATCGGGGGAATAAAAAATACAGTAGATGAGTTGATAATGTGTTTAGATGATCTCCAAATTAAGAATGAGATTGATATACTTTATCTGTCTGAGCATCATGTAACTGTGGGGATGGAAAATGTCAGTATAAATGGGTATAATTTAGTATCTTACACTTGTAGATCTAGTATTGATAAAAGAGGAGTTGCCATTTTCATAAAACAAGGGTATAAATACTGAACTGTTGAAGTAAGCAAATTTTGGGTTGATCAGCACTTTGAGGTTTGTGCATGTGAGCTTCAGCTAGATAATGTTGTGCTGATATTAGCAACAGTGTACAAGTCTCCACTAGGAGATTGGGAGCTATTCATTAAAAAGTTTGACTCCCTATTATGCTGTCTGTCAGACAAAAAGAAGAAGTTACTAATTTGTGGTGATTTCAGTGTTAACTTTCTAAGCAATTCTGATAGGAAAAGTGAACTAGAAGTGTTGTTAACAACATATAACTTAGAATCAGTGATCTATTTCCCTACACGTATAGCTCAGGACAGTAGTACTCTAATAGATACTGTATTTGTACAGCAAGAGGATGTAGAACGAACACATGCTTTCCCTGTGGTAAATGGATTATCTGACCATGATGCACAACTGATTAACTTACAAAACCTAACAGGGTGTACACTTCAGAAACCATTAAGTAAAAGTGTGAGGGTGCTCAACCCGGTATCTGTAGATCACTTCAGAGAAAGTTTAGGAAATGTAAACTGGGAAGATGTATACAATGAGCCAAATGCTAATGATAAATGCAGCATATTTCTTGATAAATTTATATCCCTTTTTGAACATTGTTTTCCAAAGAAAATTACTAAATGTAACACCACAAACTTTTCAAAGAAACCTGGATTACTACAGGTATTAAAGTGTCTTCAGAAAGAAAAAGAAAACTGTATGAGACTGCAAGAACTAGTAAAGATCCAGAATTAGTTTTACACTATAAAAATTATTGTAACATACTGAGAAAAGTTGTAAGGAAATCAAGAAATATGTATGTTAGAGAAGAAATTAACAACTCCAGCAATAAAATCAAATCAATATGGAATGTTGTTAGAAGCGAGACAGGAAAAGTAACCACTGGGGTAGGTAGTATTACTGTTAAAGAGTACACAGGTAGCCAATGTATTTAACAATCACTTCTTAAGTATAGGAGAAACAATTGGTGAGAATAGTTCAAAAGAAAAAGCCAGGCAGTACATGGAAGAGTCAGTTTTGAAAAATTTTAGTCAGATTAAGTTTCATCTAACAACCTCTTGTGAAATAAGGAAATTTATTAAATCTTTGAAAAATAAATGTTCTGTTGGAGTAGATGACATCTCTAACAATTTATTAAAACAATGTGGAGCAATTACAGCTGATGTTTTGAGTCACATATGTAATGCATCACTGACTCAGGGTATTTTTCCAGACAGTTTAAAATATGCCATTGTCAGGCCTCTCTACAAAAAGGGGGGAACCACAGATGTCAATAATTACCGGCCAGTATCCTTGCTTACAACATTTTCAAAAATCTTTGAGAAAATAATGTACTCATGAGTGGTTAGCCGTCTCAACAGTAATGGGATACTTAGTAAATCACAGTTCGGATTTCAGAAATGCTGTTCCACTGAGACAGCAATATACAATTTCATTGTCCACATAAAAGTGTCTTTAAATAGTAAAATGTCATCAGTAGGAATATTCTGTGACTTATCCAAAGCATTTGATTGTGTGAACCATGACATTATGTTAGAGAAATTACAATCTGTGATATAAATGGAACAGCACATGAGTGGTTTAAGTCATATCTACAGAACAGGAAGCAAAAAGTCTCTTTATATGCTTCAGGTGATTTAAAGGAGTTTGCCACTTCATCTAACTGGGGTGAAATTACATTAGAGTAAAAGAAAGTCTGATAGAAAATGATACCAATAAGGTCTTTGGAAAAGTTATTCATTGGTTTTCTGCAAATGGGCTTGCTCTGAACTTTGAAAAAACACAGTACATCCAATTTTCTGCTGCAAAAAGTATAATTCCTTCGATAAACATAACACATCAAAAGAAGTCAGTAGCCAGGGTAGAGCATACTAAGTTTTTGGGTGTACATATAGATGAGAATCTTAATTGGAAAATTCATATTTTGGATCTCCTAAAGCGACTAGGTTCAGCAACTTTTGCTATCAGAATATTTGCCAATTTTGAAGATGTAGAAATTAGTAAGCTAACATACTTTGCATACTTCCACTCTCTGATATCATACGGAATAATATCCCAACACTGAAGCAAAAGGTATTCACTGCTCAGAAGAAAGTTGTTAGAATAATGTGTGGGGTTCATAATCGCACATTTTGTAGGCATCTGTTTAAAAAGTTAGGAATTCTTACAACTTCTTCACAGTACATTTACTCAGTAATGAAATTTTTTCTCAACAACATGGACCAGTTTAAAATCTACAGTGACATTCATGATTACAATACCAGAAAAAAGAAAGACCTACACTATCCTTTACTTAACCTATCTTTGGCACAGATAGGGGTAAAATATGGTGCTATAAAACTTTTTGATAAATTACCAGATGAAAAAAAATCTCTAACAGACAGCAGTAATAGTTTCAAAAACAAATTGAAATCATACCTCCTTGACAACTCCATCTATACCATAGATGAATTCTTGAATATGACTAAATAAATCTGGAGATATAATACATGCATTGTGTGCCATTTAAGAGAGTGGGATAGATAACAGAAATGTTTCGATTTAACACTATAATGTAAACAAAAAAACTTGTTTCCTATGTGCATTTCTTGTGCATTTCACACGTTCCACATCATAACAGTTTTTCCGTGCTATTGATCAGTGGAACACATAACTAACTAACTAACTTTGTATTGTTTTCTGCTGTATAGCTTTCGCTGCGTCTCCACGTATTTATTCTGTTTTTGTATTTTGTGATTCATCTGTGATTTGGTATCTAATCTCTTTTCAAAAGTGTTAATTTTGCGAATACTTGACCCTATTTTGCTGTGTGGCAAGGTCAGATTTATGTCTTTTATTGTGTGATTGTGGTGTTATTATTGGTGCAACATTGTTGTGTTTGTTTCTACAGTACAAATCATTATTGCAATAAGATACCGTAAAGTCCACATACATATTATGTGTTTTTAGAGTAGACTGTTTATTAATGTTTGTTTCATTCTTCTGTTCCAACCATACTTTGTCTGTATTGTTAATATTAGTAACATCTTCATTTGTTTTGTTCACAGCATTTGACAGCTGTAGCAGGTGTAGTGCTATTTGCCCGAGAATCTGTTTTGAGTCGCATTTTAAAAACCACTGATACAGCTGGTTTGTTGTGCCGTGGACTGCTATCTTGCCTACAGTGGTGGACGGCGGACGTGTTTACATATTCAACTGATGCAGAATTTGTTTGTAGACGAACATTTGTTAATCCAGTAGTGGTCTCAAGAGTTTCAGGGTTTACTCATAAGTTAGTTACAAAAATATCCAAAAAGTTCAATATCACTGTACCTGGTTCATACTTTTCACGTGTTAGAAATCCTCAAGGTGAGACACTGTAAATTAAGTGTCTTCAAAATGAAAACAAGTTTATTTTCTTATGAAGTATTAGTTTTTTTAATTGTTCATTGTTTCCTTAACATGATGAAATGAGTAAATAGTGAATCATTGTTTGCATTCAATTCAGAAGTTGCTATTATTTTATCTATTTTGCCACACATTTGTCACCTAAAGAGGACATACAGAGAGAGGATGCTGCCCCCACATTGTGCACTCTCTTATCATAGTTATTAGATATCAGGGCGTCATTCAGCCTCCAGGGTTCTTCCCGCTGTCACTAGGTCTGCTAATACACAAGTACTTCTTAGTTCTAGTAAGCAGTAGAGAAATACCGTGACTAGGGTGATAGAAGGATCACCTCCCTTTCCTGGTACTTCCTCTTGCAGCCAGAACAACTTTTGAAGATACCACCTCCAGCTGTCTCAACTCCAAGCAGGCCATTTAGCCCTGATAAACACATGCAGAAGGTGTGCTGAGTACCATTGCAACTTTACCACCAAGAATGGCTTTGGGTTACACCATCACTGTACCCATCTAGACATGGCCGATGCAGACATTAACAATGAAAGGAAACAAGCATGCTGAATGGAGGAGGTGGCCTTCTCACTTGCTCAGGGGGAAGTCGAGCTCTTCATGAACAGCAACTTCTTCTTTATTAATCAAGGTCTGGTCCCTCTCTTCCCTCATTGGACTCTTGAAATTGTTTAGTGCCAGTATAGGAAGCCTGCTCATGCTGCCATCCAGAGGATCCAGAATGAGGAAAGTTGCCTTCAGAGGGGTCCGACCCTCCACCAGTTCTGCTGCAAATAGTTGATCACCCTTTTCTCAAATAAATTGCACAAAATGATGATGTGGTTAGGATAGCATTTCAGTCATTAGTCACTTAAAATCAGCTGCCGACAGAACATCTTTGCATTTCTGTCATATCCCATGGCGGCTGCTGCCAACAGTGTCCCAAGTAACATGTAAGTGAAGGGGCCTTTACACATTCAGTAATACTGTCAATCTGTCAATATAATGACTGCCTGAGGATGCATAGTGACATTGACAGTGTTAGAAATATTGACGAGCAGCATTGATGACCCCACAAGTATTCTCAATATTGTCAATAAGTAGTACGTCTGTGAGGTCCAGCACTGACGGTTTGACAGTATTCACCTTTCAGATGTTTTCAGAGCTTCATGAACCAGTCACACAGTGTTAGTGTGTACTGTTTATGTTTTCAATTCCTCTTTGAGCATAACATCTTTGGGATACAATTTTTCAAGTATTCTTCTAACCAAAAACAGTTTTAATAGGTCTGTGCAGTTGTAGTCATATTTGGCACTTTACAGTGGTCAATGGAGGATTCACTATGACATTGCTTTCTTTATTAATTTGGAAATGTTGGAGACTTGGCATGTATATGGAATGGCTGCAAAATAAATGTCAGCCTCAGCATATTATCACAAAAAGGGAAAAAAGTATTTTATGTTAATTACCTGAATATAAAACTGCAGGAGAGATAAAATTACGTCACAGGTTTCAATAAAATGTGGGAACTATATGTAAAGCAAAGCCACTGACAGATTTCTACGGTGTACAGTCTTTGTCCCATTGCACGGGGAGATGGTAAGGTCTATGCTTCTTGCTACTGTGTAGGTATAATGAAAATGAAATGCCATTATAGTGTGTCATTTCTGTATTATACTGTACCCTATACCATATAGGACTTTACTGGTGATCCTCGATGAATGTGAATTGCGACAAATATGTCTTCAACTGGATATTGCACAACAACTCAGCCAATGTGCAGCCACTGAGCATCACAGATGCATCATACAGTGCTCCACAATTAACCTTCCAATGAAGAGCTCTAGTAAAAAATGAATCAACAGACAATATTAGTTCCAAACAATGTATCCTACCATTGACTTATTGTGTGACTTTGACATTACCACCCTTTCGCATGTGGTACATACCGAACATTTACCATGTGACCTCTTGTACACGCGATCATCATGCTTAACACTGCACATACTACAGTGGCAACATATGCAATCAACCACTAATTTCAACCCTTCACGAATTGGCATTTAACCAAATCTTCCGCCATTTCACTCAGATCTGCCCTTCATATGCTTCACCAAAGTGGACAGCATAGTTTCCACGTCTAAATTTGTCACACTCACCCACAACCTGGGGGAACATATAGATATGATTAGTGTCATCATCTTGGCCCCACTAAATTAATATTTGATAGCAAGATCAACACTACTGCAACATCTCTTCCAGACGAACAATTACAACTTCTAATATACAGGGTGTATAGAAAAGAATCATCTGGTTTGGAATGTCTATATTTCTGAAACAAATAAACATATACAATGAATTTTATTTTTTGATAAATGGGAAACTCAAAAAGTTTTTTTCATACCTTTTCATGGGTGTTTGATATCCCCTCCTTCAGATACACAGCATATGTCAATGTGGTATTCAAATTGTCCGCATACTGCAGCAAGCATGTCTTGAGTTAAGCTTCCACAGTTGCTGTTAAGCGAAGTCTCAGTTCATTCATTGTTGTTGGTAATGGAGGCAGATAAACTGAGTCTTTTATAAACCCCCACAAGAAATAATCACATACAGTAATGTCCGGTGACCTTGGAGGCCAGTAATGGAAGGCTGAATCACCTGAACCAGTGTGACCAATCCATTGTTAAGTAATCCTTTGATTTAAAAATTCCCAAACTTCCAGATGCCAGTGTGGCAGTGCCCCATCCTGCTGGTAATGAAGTCGTTCGAATCAGTCTCCAACTGTGGGAAAGAAAGTTTTCAAGTGAATTTACAAAGATGGCGTCTGGTATAGTAGGACTAATGAATCGCTCCATGAAAATTAATTTGCGTAGTGTCTATAAAGTGTGTATTATGTAGTGAAATAGTACGTAAAGGAATGAAAAGTTGTTCTACATTGCAAAAATGGTTCCACACAGAATGTTCTGGTGTTACTAACTTTAATAATCCAAGTTGTGAGTGCGGGGTAACAACGTGTTATGGCCGACAGACTGCACCCAAAATGTTTGCCGATGGACTAGACGAAAGTGTATTATGTTCTCTACAGTGTGATGTGGAAATGTACAAACAGTATACAAATCTACTTAAGAAAATGATGAAACGCCTTCTTAGCAACTCGGATAGTATTAAAAACGATAACAGTAGTGAATATGTTACACCTAATCCAGTGCATCGTAAACAGTGTGAATACATGCTTCACACAGCAATAAACGTACGTATCAGTGCACTTGAGGCAGGTGTGAGTACAGGTAAAACTACGTACGGGGAAGAATATGTTATGTCTAGTGCAGTGCGCCGTAAACAGTGTAAAAATATGTTTCATACAGCTGTAAACACAGCGATAAATACACAGAGCGAAATAACTACAGGTAGGCCTACCGGTACTGTAAACCACACAAAGGAACATGCGCAAATTAATACAGTGTTACAATAGCAGATTTCTGAATCAAATGTTTGTATAAATTCTGACAGCCACGGACGTGGTCTTGCTGAAATCTTGATAATTATCGTGTAAATGCATCCACAATTGTAAAACCGAGGTCACCCATGTTTGAAATCACAACAAACTTAAAAGTCGGAAATCGCTCCAGCACAACTCAGTGTACAATTATAAGAGGTGGAGCTAATGATGTCTACAGGAATGAACTTTACAAATCCACTAACAATTTGAAAGAAATTTTGAGCTTTGCTAGAACACCTGTAATTGTCGTTGGTATTCCCCATAGACACGATCTTATGACTACTTCTATTGTAAATAAAGAAATCATTAAGGCTAACAGACAGTTAAAGAATATATGCAAAGCATTCCAGAACTCACATTTCATGAGTGTAGATTCACTGGAGAGAGAACATTATACCCTACATGGCCTGCATTTAAACAACAGGGGAAAGATTCTATTTGGACAAAAAATCCGAGACTTCCTTTGTTTACTAGGCAGATGCAAGAAAAGTGAGCCCATTATTCTTCTGCCTCCAGTAGCCCAGTCTACAGCATCTTCTCCAGTACTACAATCACCGTCTTCAGTAGAAGCAGATCAACTTACATCACTGACAGGTTCAACAACAGTACCAACTAAACCAGCAGAAGCGATTAAAACCACCCTCCCCTTAAGCAAAAGAAGAGTGTCACCACCAAGCCATCTCAAAGATTTTTTATTGGAGGCAGGCAGCAATGAGCCAATGCGGTGAGCACTGCAACAGATGCTAAGTATAAAAAATTAGTAGTTTTGTATCAAAACGTATAGGGTATAATTAGTAAGATTCCAGAATTAGAAGTATTATTGCTTGATGAACTAAAGGATGTTTCAGTTTTATGTGTATGTGAACATTGGCTAAAAGAAAATTAAGCTTTTACTGCCAGAATAACAGGATTTGAAATGGTTAGTAGCTTCTGTAAAGAAACTTTTAAAGGGGGGAGGAACATGCATTTATGTCAGACAAGGAATTGAATGTCAAGAAATCACGTTCAGTAAGATAAAAAACATTGAAAAAGTATTTGAATATTGTGTTTGCAAACTTACAGACCTTAAAATAATTATTATGTGTGTATACTGTTCCCCATCAGGTAACTTTATGGAATTTTTGGACAGTGTTGAAAGTCTTTTTAGTGAGGTAAGACATTTTGCAGAAAGCATTATTGTACTTGGAAATTTCAATGTCAACTTTAAAATCAACTGTTTAAATGTTACAAAACTGACCAATGTCTTTTGTTCGCATAATTTAGCACCAACTATCTTTGAATACACTAGACATGGAAAGAACTCTGAAACAATAATAGACCAAATATTTCTTGACTTACATAAACTAGACAATGTTGTAGAAGTGATTGACACTGGATTCTCGGATCATAAAGCACTAGAACTTTGTATAAATAATGTACTCTGTAAAAACTCTGGGCTAAGTGAGAAACACATCCACAGGAGATGTATTAATGAGGACAACATTAGGATTTTTAATTGCTTGTTAAAAAATACAAGTTGGGATCTAGATAAACATGATAGAATAGACATGAAGTTTGAGTCATTTCTAGCTGACTACAAAAATAACTTTGAAATTGCTTTTCCCCTTAAGAAAATGAAAGTAAAAGGCAAAATTAACACATGGATAACACAGGACATAAGAAAATCTGGAGAGCAACTCAGAATGTTAAGTAAATCAGCAAGGCAAAATCCTGCTTTGAAACAACGTGTTAAGTGTTATAGGAAATTATACAAGAAAGTAATTACTGCAGCAAAAAAGTTAAATAATGATTCATATATCAGTAGAAATAATGAAATGAATGAAATCAGTTTGGAAAGTGATCAATAGTAACTTAGGAAGAAGCAAAGTAAGAAACAACAACATTGTTATTAAAACTGAGGACAAAACTATAAATGACCCATTACACATTGCCAATATATTCAACTATCATTATACAAGAGTAGTTCAACACCTCATACGAACCCAAAGTAGTACAGACATCAGTCATAACATCACATTGAATCCCAAAACTATGTTTTTGTCTCCTGTAACAGTACATGAGGTAGACATGCTATCAGCAAACTAAAAAATAAATTATCCTGTGGCACTGATGACGTTCCAGACAAAATCATTAAACACAGCAGATATATTACTCCTCTTCTTGTAGATATAATTAATGCATCTTTCAGTACTGGCACTTTCCCTAGAAAGCTGAAACAATCAATTATAAAACAATTATACAAAAATGGGGATCGTTATGATGTAAAAAACTACAGGCCTTTATCAATATTATCTTGTTTTTCAAAAATTATATAAGGAGTAATGTATGGAAGACACTCTACTTTCCTAAAAAAAGTGGAATATTGGTCAATGAACAAAATGGCTTTCAAAAGACTAGATCAACTGAAACAGCTATATACAACTTTCTAAAACTTGCCCTAAATTCCATTGATAATCATCATCATTATCTTGGACAGTTTCCAGCCACTGGCTGGGTCTGTCGGGAACACAAGCCTCTCCATCGTGTTCTGTCTTTCCACCATTCCCCCTCTTCCACCTTCGTCCAGTTCTCTCCTCTTCTCGTCACACATTCCTTCACTCCCTTCACCCATCTACCTCTTGGTCTTCCTCTGGGTCTCTTCCCCTCTAGTTGCAGATCAAACATCCTCTTTGGAATTCTTCCCTCATCCATTCTCTTCATGTGTCCATACCACTGCAGTCTTGATTTTTCTATCCTGTCCTGTACTGGTTCCCCCTTTAGACTTTCCCTCACATACACATTTCGCAATCTGTCTCGTCTTGTTACACTCAACCTGCTCCTCTGGATCATTTCACTAGCCTGTATTCTACTTTTGTCGCTTTTGTGCATTACCCATGTCTCACTTCCGTATGCCAATATGGGGACAAAGTAGGTTCGGTATATAATTCCCTTGGATTTCTGTGGCACCTCCTTGCTCCAAATAAGCCCCCTAATGCATTTGTAGAACTGCCCTGCTTTTCTGCACCTTTCATTTATTTCCATTGTGTTTCCCCCCTTACTTTCAATCATGCTTTCCAGGTACTTGAAGTTCTCTACCACTTGTAGTTTTTCCCCTCCACAAGTTATATCCGCATTTGGCCTATTCTTCTTCCTTGTTGTGACAATTATTTCACTTTTCTTTGCAGAGAAATGCATTCCATATTGTGCTGCCGTTGCCTCCCATACATCTAACTGCTCTTGCACCTCCTTCTCGCAATTTCCCCATAACATCAGCTCATCAGCAAAAAGCAATGCTTTCATTTTATGATCTCCAATTGCATCTGATACTTGCTGTCGGATTTCATCCATAACAATAATAAACAATAAAGGCGAAAGTGCACTTCCTTGTCGCAGCCCATTTTCCAGCTTGAACCATGCAGTACGTTCCCTTCCCACTTTCACACAACTCTCACTTCCCTCGTACATTTTTCTGACTTTTCGTGTTATCTCTTCATCTATCCCTTTTGTGTTCAGCACATCCCAGAGCTTGTCCCTACAGATACTGTCATACGCCTTCTCAATATCTAAAAAGGCCATGATTAAGTCCTTCCCGTACTCATAGTGCCTTTCCTGCAGTTGCCTTACCGCAAATATGAGGTCCGTTGTTGTTCTTCCCGGTCTGAAACCATACTGCTCCTCTTGCAGTCTACTTTCAATACTGCTTCTTATTCTCTTCTCCAGGATCTTTTCATAGATTTTTCCACAGTGGCATAGCAGGGTGATTCCTCTGTAGTTCTCACATCTCCTTTTATCCCCTTTCTTGAAGATCGGGACTATAATTCCTTTCTTCCAATCCTCAGGAATTCTGTTCTCCTTCCACACCACCCTCAGCACTCTGTATAGCCACTGGGTTCCTACTTCTCCTGCTGCTCGTATCATATCCACTGTTACTTCGTCCCAACCTGGTGCCTTGCCCCCTTTCATCCTCTTTATGGCTTCTTCCACTTCATTCCAAGTTACATCATCAATTTCCCCACTGTTATAATCGTCTGCTGCCTTAGGCTCTCCATCGCTGTTAGTTACCCGCTTGGCGGCATTCAACAGATCTTCAAAGTACTCCTTCCAAATCTTTTTGAGCTCATGCATTTCCTCCACAACTCTTCCATTATTATCCATGATCCTCAGGCACTCGCTTCTGTCGTTCCTCTTATTTCTTACCATGGTGTAAAGTACTTTTTTGTTCCCTTCACTGTCCTCTTCTAACATTCTTGTCCATTTTTCCATCCACTTCTTCTTCTCCGCCCTTACTATGGTCTGTGCCGCTTTCTTGCTTTCCTTATATTTTACTCTAGCTTCCTCTGTTCAGGTCTGGAACCATTCTCTGAAGGCTTTGTTCTTTCGAAGTACTGCCTCTTTACATATGTTGTTTCACCATGGGGTTTCCTTACTTCTCCTCTTTGTGCTAGCTCTTCCGTACACAGTCTCAGCTGCCTCAACTAGAGCCCTCTTAAAATCTCCCCATTCTTCTTCCACTGTTCTCTGATCTTCCTTTGGCAGCTTCTTCCTGATCAGTGTCTGGTACTGGGTCCTCCGTTCATCCTCTTTCAGCATCCACGTCTTCAACCTTTTCTCCTGTATATCTGTTGCCCTCCTATCTTTTTTCTCTCTCAGGGTGGCTACCAACAGCCGATGGTCACTGTCTAAGGCCTCAGATGGAATGACCTTAACATCTGTGAGGCTGCTCATCATCTGCCTATCCACTAGCACATAGTCTACTACTGAAGTCTGGGACCAGTCTCCACTGTACCAAGTTATTTTGTGGCTACTTCTCTTCTTGTACCAGGAATTTACGATCGCCAGCCCATTCCTCTTGCAGAATTCCAGCAACAATTTTCCTTCTCTGTTTCGGTTCCCTCAGCCCTCTGGTCCCATTATCTCCTCGAATCCTATCCTGTCTGTGCCAACATGTGCATTGAGGTCCCCTATTATAATCTGATTACCTCCATTTAGCTGCTTTTGCATGTCATCTTCAAATTCCTCCTTCTCCTTTTTTGTACACCCCACCTGTGGGGCATATGCTTGGATGATTTCAATGCTTTTTCCTTTCACTCGTACTCTGGCTTTTATCATTCGATCATTGATACCTTCCACCTCCTCCTGCAGACCCTCTCTGACCACTATTGCCACTCCATTTCTTCCCCTCTCATTCCCTATCCAGTACAGTTTACATCCTTTACTTAGTGGTTTTTCACCAACTCCTCTCCACCTAGTCTCAGCAAGTCCCAAGATGTCCAATTTCCTCCTTTCCATCATTTCTACAATTTCTTCTAACTTCCCAGTTAGAGTCTTTACGTTTAAGGTGCCCAGTCGTAAACCATCTCGTAATCCTTTTCCATTGGTTGGTCGGTTTCCTTTAAATCCGTTCCGTGATCCGAGGCATGTTCCCTTTTTAAAAGCAGTTGATTTATCCACTACTGGCTTGCTAAGCCTATCGCAGCTTCACCAGAGCCCCATTAGCCGTCACGTTTCAGGGTTCCCATAGGGCCTTCCCAGCTACCGTAGCGGTCCTGGGGCACATGAAGTCCCCGCTGTACATCGCCCCTGTAGGCAGTCCCCTACTTTGTGCCGTTGCCCATCTCCCACGACTTGGACGAGGGGTTGGACTTAAGGGAGACTCCATTGATAATAATGAAGTAAATTGTGGGGCCTTTTTAGATTTATCAAAGGCCTTTGACGTTATTGATAATAAACTACTGCTCGAAAAACTTAGTTCCTATGGAGTCCGTGGTACTGCTCGTGCATGGTTTAAGTCATACTTTTCTGGTTATAAGGAAGTTAGTTATGGGGTGCCCCAAGGTTCGGTGCTGGGACCCCTGTTGTTCTTGATCTTTATAAATGACTTTCCAAACTATTTAACACAAGCTGATTGTGTACTTTTTGCTGATGATACAAGTCTCTTTATTAAAGGTCAGAATGAGACTGACCTTAACAGGAAAATTGAAACAGCAACAGTTGAAGCAAATAAATGGTTCAGGGACAACAGTTTATTTGTGACTGAGAAAAAAACATTATGGATGAATTACAGACGTGTCAAATAATGTGAAGCCCAATATAACTGTGAAGCTAGGCCAACAGAATATACTACAAATGCCAAATACAAAATTCTTAGGAATTTGGTTAGATGAGCATCTAAAGTGGGACAAGCATGTAGATGTGCTCAATAAAAAGTTAAGTAAATGTTGCTATGTATTTAGAATGCTCAAAAATTGCTGCTGTGATCAAACAGTATTGTGTACATATTATGCATTTATGCATAGTCTTTGGCGATATGCTGTCATATTTTGGGGCAATTCAAGTCAGGCAAAACACTCTTTTATTATTCAAAAACGAGCGATAAGGATCATAAAAGGAGCTGCACCTAGAGATCCATGTAGGGAATTTTTCAAGGAATATAAAATCATGACTCTTCCATCCATTTACATCTATGAAAGTATATGCTTTCTGAAGTTTCACCCCCAGTTTTCTTCTTTAAACAGTGAGTTCCATGACTATACAAGAAGACAGAGTAATGACTTTCACAGAGAAGTGCATAAGAAAGCCCAGTACAACAAGAGTCCAATGTACCACCAGAAAATTCTCTATAGTACTCTTCCCTTAAAAATTAAAAGGATTCAGAGGCTGAGCAGTTCTAAAAGTGACCCCAAATAATGTTAATTAGTAATAGTTTTTACAGTGTTAGTGAATACATGAATTCTTCAGAAAGATAGCGTACCTTCACCTATCTTATAATTCACTCATATACAAACTTGTGTCATGGGGTAGACTCTTTTATGTACACACAAAAATTAATTAATTTGTCGATATAGAGTGTTATAATCATTGTTTCTCATTGCTGTCCATTATACACAGAATATATGTAACTTATTTGTGTCCTTTATTGTTACAAATTTATATCATGTAAGCTATAATTGTTTTTTCCTATATATTTAATTCAGATTTGTTCACTGATATTTTTTACATAATATGTTTTTATTCATATTTTTTCTCTATGTAGCACATGACAAATCCCATATCGTACATGATAAAACGGATGCTCAATAAATCAAATCAAATCAAATCAAAATATGTGCTTCCTGTAACAGTGTTTCGGCAAAGAAAAGTGGACCATACACCTTTTCGCATGAAACTGCACAAAACACATTCAGTTTTGGAGGTCCCTTTCATGCTGTGTAACTTCATGGGGTTGTTCCATACCCCATATTCTCACATTGTGACGGTTCATCTTTCCATTTAAATGGAATGTTGCCTTGTCATTAAACACTAAGTGTGAAAGCAAACTGTCATCCTCCATCTTGCCAAGAACAAAATTATAGAACTCCACATGTTGTTGTTTGTCACCTTCACGAAGAGCTTGCAGTAGCTGAATTTCGTATGGTTTCATTGTAGACATCAACACGACACACATCAGATGGACGCCGAGGGCATGTCAAGCTGTATGGTGAAAGGATTTCTGCGCGCTCCTTGTGAAATTATGGCAGATGCGTTCGATGTCTGTGTTGGACACTCAGGGACGGCCTGGCAAATTGCCTTTACACAAACAACCCATTGTTCATGCCATCATCTAATCCTCTGTGCTGTATGAGGATGCACACCACATCTAGTAAGAAAGTCACACTGAGCAGTTACTACTGACTCGCACTTCGCAAAATATAGAACACAAAATGCTTTCTGTTGTCCCGACACCATTTTTACTAGAACTGAAATGGGTGCACACTACTGCTACCTAGCAGAAACCATGTAAAACTCGAGAGTTTGTTCTTTCCAACAGTATGTTGCTCACACCCGTCTCAAAAAACATAATAGTTATGGTTTTTTAAATAGGATGATTCTTTTTGGTACACCCTGTACAATGACCATTTAATGGACATCGCACTGCCTCACCTATGGCGCCAATTGCAAACTTCAGTTGATGTGCAACCAATGTCTGATCATAAATTGTGGGTGGCCAAACTCACACCCCCAGGGATAAGGTGCCATGACCACCAAGTAGTCAGAGCCATCCAACCACAAACTTAAATTTGCGGAATTTTCAGTGTTATACAACATACACAGTGCATCAGTTTAGTTGATGACAATGCCACCACACACACAGCCAGCCACAGCCTCCACCTGGAACAGTGATCTTGATCCAGCAAAGACAATACAACGAACAACTAGCAACCGTGCTCAGATAGCGGCCACCCCACACTACTGAAGGTATCATGCACAATTCGGCTACACCACCTGCAACTGTTGTCTGCCCAGTGACCACACAAGACCTGCACAGCTCGCCGTATACACTTTCAGTTCTGACAGCCACGCAAGTCACCTTGTATTAATTGTTGATGGTTCACCATGTGCCCCCCCCCCCCCCTCCACCCTATCAAGAGTACTCTAGGCTCTACATCTTTGACCTTATCAGAAAATAATTCTATTTGATTGAACCTGGCTGAGAAATTAGCGTGGCGCCTCTGACTGCCAACACTACAGCCTACATTACAATGGCCATCCATCTTTGCGCAGTGAACAACTGTCTATGGCTATGAAACACACATGTTGAACCTTGACTTCGAAATGACCTTTCAGTGAATCTTTCAAATTTCAGAAATTATCAAACCCATCCTCGGAGTAGATTTCCTTGCCATTTCCAACATGACACTGGTTATGTAGTCTCTGGAGTCATCAACCACACTCTTCCTCAAACATGACACAACCTCTCTCTCTAACAACAAACAACTCTATATTGATACCAATGAACGTTATTAACATCTCTTAAATTGTGTCTCCACACTTGAACAAATTCAAGAAACCAGTGTCATTACAGCGAAGAATGCCTATAATCACTCCACATCCAAATGGACAACAATACTCTTCGACAGGTGATACAAACGACATGTGACAAGTTTGCCACAGCTCATCTTCATCTTCAAACTCCACCCATTGATGACAAGTCCGCTACACAATTTTCACACAGTCACATCACGTCTCTGACCAGCAGCAAGTGCCACTGCCTACACTACTTTCGCATGGCAACGAGATCAGTAATGCAACCTACTCATCCCCTACCCACCCCACATTTACAGCCTCCCATGGCCCTTCCACATGTGACCGTCTATCAATGTGCGATCACAAACAGTACAGTGCACTGAATCATTATTATACCAGGGCCTCCAGTTTGGCACAGATAATGCCAACTTCCATCTGATAAACTTTGCATGATGAAGTCAGTGGTCAACAAACTTTTAAAAACTGGAATAGTCAGACCCTCAGACAGCACACAGACTTCGCTCATCAAGCTATCGCTGAAAAAAGACGGTACTCTGTGCCTATGCTGGGATTATAGGATCCTTAATGCACAAACTATCATCAGCAGTTATTCGATACCTAACATACAAGACTTTATCCACTACCTTGCAGGCGTGTCTGCCTTTAGCATGCTGGACGGTAAGAAAGGTTATTACCAAATACAAATGCATGCAGATGACAAAGACGCTAATCATTACACTGTTTGGCCTGTCTGAATATCTCTTCATGCAGTATGGCTTCAAAAATGCAACCCGGAGGTGGCAGCGATTGTTAGATAGCATCTTCTTCAAGCTGCCCTTCTGCTAAGCATGCTTTAATGACGCTGTCATTTTCTAACAAGATAATGAGACCTCTGAAACTCAACTCAGACTGGTTCTCAATGTCCTTTCCACGAACCGAAAAAGTCGTCTAAGACAAACTGAAGTTACTTTTCTGGGTCACGTTGATTTTGCTGCTGTTATCCACCCAACACCATTACAAACTGAACATATCCATCAACTATCTCCTTTCCAAGACTATCATGACTTACGCCATTTCACAGGGATGATAAATTTTTGCCAGCGGCACCTGCTGCAAGCAACCACCTTTCAGGCCTCATTGACGGGTCGGGAAAAATACCAACAGCAAACAGAAGCTACAGTGTGTTGTGTCTTGCCTGCTCGTCGAATATGAGATGCCTAGGAAACCTGCTCCTCGGGTCGCTAGACAACAATTCAAGCAAATCGTATTAATGAATTTGTATTACAGTAACATAAAAGACAATACTTAACTTTGAAAATTTACAATGGTGTGTCACAAGCAATGGGCGACAGACTAATTAAGAAAATTTCTTCAGTATATACAACTCCCAATACAAGTGAAACAATACAGTTCCTAAGTCGCTGCTGTAGACCTCGTAGAATGGCTGGTCTTCTACTGGGGCGCGGCCAGGCAGCACGACGTTGATGTTCTCTTCACCTAGAGGCCACTGCTGTCTCGTTGTCGTCCTAGAGAGGGGTCGGTCAGCGTGCTATTCGCTGACATCATCTTCACAGCCGTCTCTGCTCTACCGTTCCTGACCGTCGCGCTGGCGCTTGACTTTTACGCCGGAACACGTGGACTGCCGTCATGCACATAGTTTTTGCAAAACTAAACGACTGCCCTACTGAGGCGACAACTCTGACATATCCACTCCCTCAGGCACAATTATTAGTAAATGCAGACGTGAGTGATTTTGCAGTCGGTGCTGTCTTTCAACAAGAAATGGCAGGCTTGCAACAACCCCTTAGGTTCTTTTCTCAGGAATTCACTCCCTCACAACGCAAATAGTCGGCTTACAATCGCAAATTCCTCACAGTATTCGAGGCAATATGCCACTTTACAGATAATGTTGAAGACCAATCATTAATCATCTAACAGACCGCTAGTGGACTCCATTCGTAACCCATTCAAAGATTTGTCCCCAAGACATTTCCGACACCTAGATTACGTTTCTCAATTCTTGATGGATGTACATCGCCTTAAAGGTGCAGATAACATGATCGCCAATTATCTCTAACGCACCAATGCTGTCTTTACACAATTTAACTGTGACCAGTTTGAAGAAGCTCAGCTACAGTACATGCAATTCCAAGAACTGTTCAAAGGAATCTCAAGGTCGAAAACCACTTCATTCCAGGCACAACTAGGCAGACATTATGTGACATCTCACAGAACCGAGTTTGTCCCCTAGTACCATAGCAGTCTTAGAAACTTGTTTTCGATCAAATGCAGAACTTAACACACCCTGGTATTTGATCAACGGCAAAACTAGTTCGTGATCGTTTCGTGTCGCCACATGTCAAGAAAGACTGCAGTGAATGGTCATCAGCATGTATGCCTTATCAGAGGAGCAATTTAGCACACCAAAACGGCGGTTTCGGAACGTCCACATCGACCTAATGGGACCCAATGCCTAAATATGATGGTCACTGATATACCCTGATCAGTCAGAACATTATGACCACCGACCTACTATCGATATAAACCCGCCCAGGAATGACTTCTAGTCAGATACACGCACAGTGTGTGTAGTATCAGTGAGCTTTCTGTCTGTATGTAGAATGGGGAAGGCACGTGATCTATCTGAGTTTGACCAAGGGAAAAGTGTGATGGCCCAGAGGCTCAGCATGACTTGTCAGGTGTTCAAGGAGTGCTGTGGTGAGTGTCTTCAACACATGGCGAAACCAAGGTGAAACCATGTCCAGATGTTGTGGGCTTGGGTGTCCACCCCTCATTAGAGATGTTGGACTTTGTAGGCTGGGCAGACTGGTAAAACAGGACAGGTGGTTTAACAATGGGCAGACTAAAAGTGTGTGTGAACACACAGTTAACTGAACATACCTAACGATGGGCCTCCACAGCCAACGACTCATGCATGTTAACACCATGACATCAGCAGCTACAACCAAAATGGGCACATGACCATCAGCACTGGACTTAAGTGCGTAGAAGAGTGTTGCATGATCTGATGAATCCCAATACCTTCTTCATAATGCCAATGGGAGGGCTCGAAGTCGTGATCTTCTAGGGCAGGGGCGGGCAGGAATCCTGCACGTGTGCGGCGCACTTGCACGCGTGTAGTTAACAAACAGGTGTTCTGCGTGCACACAGGGGCAAGCTGGCCACCCGCTTATCTCTCATCCCCACCATACCTTCTGTCCGCTTCTTCCTCTGTAATGCGTTTTGTTTCCTAGCTTGCTTTATTGGGTGAATGAATAAGGTTAGTAGGAGTGCTTGAAGGCAATCATGGTTTGAAAGAGTACCTATCACCTACGATACGTTTTATTTAATTATCACAGGTGGAGTTTACAATACGTTTAATATCTGGAACAAAATTTCTACCTACAGACAAACACAAACAGTTACGTAAATTTTCATCACTGATGTTTGCTCTTAACCGAGACTTACTAATTCAGCAGATGGTTTTCAGCTCTCGCTATATTAAGCGCAGTCTTATAACTTGCACATTCCGCTGGGCTATTATTGTTGTCGTCCTGAAAACTTGAAAACAGTGCTCCATAAAATTTTAAATCAGTTAGATGAGAGACATGACGAGAGAAAGTCGCAGATCTCTCGTGACAACAGCAGCTACGACAAATTCAAGTGGCTCTGAGCACTATGGGATTTAACTGCTGTGGTCATCAGTCCACTAGAACTTAGAACTACTTAAACCTAACTAACCTAAGGACATCACACACATCCGTGCCCGAGGCAGGATTCGAACCTGCGACCATAGCGGTCGCGCGGTTCCAGACTGTAGTGCCTAGAACCGCTCGGCCACTCCGGCCGCCCAACTACGACAGATTCATCTGGTATCGTCAGATCGCTCTTCTTAAGCTCAGTCAATTCCCCATCCGCTCAGAATCTGACAATAAATTGTACTCGTCCTTGTGAAATTTATTATAATGGCCTTCAATACTAAACTTCCGTTGACCAGCGAGAATGCTGCCACATATTAAACATTTCGAATTTTCACGTTTTTGTACAAATCAAAAATGATTCTCCCATTACTTTTTAAAAGATAGCAAATCTCCACTTCTCCGTTTCTTGAAATACAACGTTCACTACATAGTGCTCGCTTCGCATCAACGTCCGCAGCTTAGCCTGGCACTACACTGCCGCAACCTGCCGGCTGTCGCCACAGCCCCGGTCGACGCCTGCACGCGGGCAGCACAAGTGCAGCGCTGTGCGCTCATGAGCCGCGTGCAACGTTTGCCCGCCCCTGTTCTAGGGGAACAGTTCATTGACACCTGTACTGTGGGATGAAGACAAGCTGGCAGCAGCTCCATTATGCTCTGGGGAACATTCATGTGGACACCTATGGCTCCAGTAGAGCGCGTGCAAAGCACCATGATGGCCAAGGAATATCGTACACTGGTTGTTGGACCACATAAACCCCTGCATGACGATCACATTTCCCAATGACAGTGGCGTTTTTCAGCATGATAATTCGCCATGTTACAAGGCCAGAAGTGTGATGGAGTGGTTCAAGAAAGACAGTGGCGAGTTCCAATTGATGGGCTAGTCCCCCAGCTTTCCAGGTCTGAACCTGATCGAACACATCTGGGATGTGACTAAACGTTGCATCGGAGCTCATCGCCCCCCTACCTGGAATTTACAGGAATTAGGTGACCTACCAAGGTCTATTTGCTCCCATGCCATGTGTTGCTGCTGTTATCGATGCCAAAGGTGGATACTGGCTATTAGGTAGGTAGTCATAATGTTCTGGCTGATCAGTGTATACTGCCCATCATTTGCCACATCACACATTGGACTGAAGCTGTCTCTCTATGTGACATGATAGCAGAATCCATGGCCAGGGCTTTTGTCGACACCTACATCTCTCTTTATGCCCTGTATCCATTACCACCGAAAAGTGTGGACAGTTCGAGACGATATAGTTTTCTGCGCTATTACCGAACTACTGCATGCCACCCACAAAACAACGGAATAGTGGAACAGTGGTACCGCACACTAGAGGCCCCTGTAAAAACGAAAATTTCTGTTCCGACATTGACAATGTTGAGTGTTTATGGAAAAAGTTCAAGGCAATCGTAAAATGCGTTTTAGACAGGTACGTGTCGAGTAAAACTGTGAGGGACGGGAAAAACCCACCGTGGTTCAACAACAAAGTTAGGAAACTACTGCGAAAGCAAAGAGAGCTTCACTCCAAGTTTAAACGCAGCCAAAACCTCTCAGACAAACAGAAGCTAAACGATGTCAAAGTTAGCGTAAGGACGGCTAAGCGTGAAGCGTTCAGTGAATTCGAAAGTAAAATTCTGTGTACCGACTTGACAGAAAATCCTAGGAAGTTCTTGTCTTACGTTAAATCAGTAAGTGGCTCGAAACAGCATATCCAGACACTCCGGGATGATGATGGCATTGAAACAGAGGATGACACGCGTAAAGCTGAAATACTAAACACCTTTTTCCAAAGCTGTTTCACAGAGGAAGACCGCACTGCAGTTCCTTCTCTAAATCTCGCACAAACGAAAAAATGGCTGACATCGAAATAAGTGTCCAAGGAATAGAAAAGCAACTGGAATCACTCAACAGAGGAAAGTCCACTGGACCTGACGGGATACCAATTCGATTCTACACAGAGTACGCGAAGGAACTTGCCCCCCTTCTAACAGCCGTGTACCGCAAGTCTCTAGAGGAACGGAAGGTTCCAAATGATTGGAAAAGATCACAGGTAGTCCCAGTCTTCAAGAAGGGTCGTCGAGCAGATGCGCAAAACTATAGACCTATATCTCTGACGTCGATCTGTTGTAGAATTTTAGAACATGTTTTTTGCTCGCGTATCATGTCGTTTTTGGAAACCCAGAATCTACTCTGTAGGAATCAACATGGATTCCGGAAACAGCGATTGTGTGAGACCCAACTCGCTTTATTTGTTCATGAGACCCAGAACATATTAGATACAGGCTCCCAGATAGATGCAATTTTCCGTGACTTCCGGAAGGCGTTTGATACAGTTCCGCACTGTCGCCTGATAAACAAAGTAAGAGCCTACGGAATATCAGACCAGCTGTGTGGCTGGATTGAAGAGTTTTTAGCAAACAGAACACAGCATGTTGTTATCAATGGGGAGACGTCTACAGACGTTAAAGTAACCTCTGGCGTGCCACAGGGGAGTGTTATGGGACCATTGCTTTTCACAATGTATATAAATGACCTAGTAGATGGTGTCGGAAGTTCCATGCGGCTTTTCGCGGATGATGCTGTAGTATACAGAGAAGTTGCAGCATTAGAAAATTGTAGCGAAATGCAGGAAGATCTGCAGCGGATAGGCACTTGGTGCAGGGAGTGGCAACTGTCCCTTAACATAGACAAATGTAATGTATTGCGAATACATAGAAAGAAGGATCCTTTATTGTATGATTATATGATAGCGGAACAAACACTGGTAGCAGTTACTTCTGTAAAATATCTGGGAGTATGCGTGCGGAACGATTTGAAGTGGAATGATCATATAAAATTAATTGTTGGTAAGGCGGGTGCCAGGTTGAGATTCATTGGGAGAGTCCTTAGAAAATGTAGTCGATCAACAAAGGAGGTGGCTTACAAAACACTCGTTCGACCTATACTTGAGTATTGCTCATCAGTGTGGGATCCGTACCAGATCGGGTTGGCGGAGGAGATAGAGAAGATCCAAAGAAGAGCGGCGCGTTTCGTTACAGGGTTATTTGGTAACCGTGATAGCGTTACGAAGATGTTTAGCAAACTCAAGTGGCAGACTCTGCAAGAGAGGCGCTCTGCATCGCGGTGTAGCTTGCTCGCCAGGTTTCGAGAGGGTGCGTTTCTGGATGAGGTATCGAATATATTGCTTCCCCCTACTTATACCTCCCGAGGACATCACAAATGTAAAATTAGAGAGACTCGAGCGCGTACAGAGGCTTTCAGACAGTCGTTCTTCCCGCGAACCATACGCGACTGGAACAGGAAAGGGAGGTAATGACCGTGGCATGTAAAGTGCCCTCCGCCACACACCGTTGGGTGGCTTGCGGAGTATAAAATGTAGATGTAGATGTAGAATGTGCCACAGAGGTTCCTGGTCGGAAGCATTGCGGTGGGTGCTTCTAGACATCACAAGGCTCACAAGAAAGAACTAAACTCATCCCTCGCCACATACCTGTATGAATTTCAACTCCATGCAGACACTATAGAGGTGGTCAGAGAAGAGGGGGACTGGGGGACTCTGCGGGAACTCCATGCAAAGTAAAGCTTCTGTCGCGTGATTTCTCTTCAAAGAGAACAATCTTTGACCCCAATCGGTCTATGCTTTCTTGTGATGCAGACTGTGTACATATTGTAAAAAATAAAGTGCTGTTATTCCGTCACACCGTGTCCTGCCTGTGTTACATTGTTCCATATAACGAAGAGGACAACAAAAATTTTTGCTAAATGTGTTTCCTTTTATTACAGCATTCGTCGCCAGAAATCTCAACAATGTCTAATCTCTTGTCGACTGCAGTTGCCTCTCCCATTGATGAGTTTTACTTCTCTATTGTATGTCGTATCGACAGTAATAACTTGCCGTAAGATGAAGGTCTCATCCGAAAATAGTTCATGACATGTTTTGTTTTCGTGATTATGATTGTAGTCAGTAAATTAAATGAACACAAGTCGCTTCTTTCTCAGTCATTCTTTGGCTTATTTCCTCTTTTTCATTGTTTTCTGTTGTTCACCACTTACAGCCAAAATAATTGGCCCATACACTTTCTTTTGGGTATTCGGCATCTTAACCTTGTAAAATAGCGTTATTTTATAGTATGAAACTCGCTTCAATATATTGAATGTATGATAAACCCGTATTGTCAATGAATATCGAACATGTGCAGGTCCCTTAACAGCACTTGTGTTGTGACCCCACATTTGTCACCTACCAAGTAATTTCAGCCGGACCATAGTTTCAATCTCGGCGTAAGGGGGTGTGACTTCAAAATGACATGTCATCTGACGCGACCACGAAACTCGACAGCAATCGACCCAGTAATTCGTGAGAGAATTGCTTGTCCCGGAAATCGCGATTTATTCGGGAGAAAAACAGTGAAACCTTGTGAGAAGCAAAAATATAAATACTGCACATGCGTCACTCGCAGCAATTTAACCCGTGCTCTTGGATACCTGCCTAACCTCACTCTCCCTCGGAAATTGCGACTTACATGGAAATAAACAGTGAAATATTTCTCACAAGCAAGAATATAAATACCACTGCCGCTCGTTTCACGCACAGTAATTAAATAATCCTTTTTTTATCGGACTGAAGTCACAAAATCGAAGAAATTCATTTCTGGGAGAGAGAGAGCGGTCTTATATGTAAATAGCCTCGAATGTTGCAGAACATGCTTCTGTTACAGCGGTGGGAAAGTCGTAGAAAAGCAGGGATGTGTAGCAGAACGAAAACAAATTCTTTTTTGACACACTGTCTCCAACTCTCGACACCCTGTCTCCAACACTCTAACCACTACATCACTTTTCCTTTTTCTCGTGCCTTTGTCGCACTTGGGTGCGCATTCAGAGTAGTTAGCAACGGATTTGCGATGTTAGCTTTAAGGGGTGGCCAGATGCCCTTCCTGTCACCACCCCATTACCTCCCTGTGCGAAATATGTACATCCCATCTATCTGCATGTAGTGTTGTTCATGTGAAAGTGAGCGAAAGTTTTCTGAACGTTTGCAGATCGTGTAACCAAGGCAGCGCTTGAATACCAGCCCAGTATCCACCTAGAGTAGGGTGACCAAACGTCCCGGAAAACCGGGATTGTCCCGGTTTTCATCCCTGTGTTCTGGTGTCCCGAAAATTTGTTTCGGGACGCTCAAAAGTCACGGAATTCAGTTTTTAAATACATTTCGTGGAACTTTCTCAAATTTTTGGGATTTCGCTATTTTAAAGGAAATACAACACAAGAAATTAACATATTTTAACTTATTTGCCTAAAACCTCCATTGTCCCATACTAGTAATCACAGTGTCAGTATTGATACACTCAGGCAATAATTTACTTTGAGCGGTACTCTGGCCAACAAGTAGTAATTTGTATTATTGTAACAGAGCTATGAAACGATCCGATTGTCGCGCCACTTACTCACACTTTCATTGTCAGAACAGTGTAGTAGTTGTTTTGTCAGACAAACTGCAATAGTTTTTTCTCGTATTGGTGGTACTATTGCTGCAGTACTGTGAAACGCAATGCCGAAACGTGCCTGCAAGTTCAGTGACTGTTATTCTAAGGAATGGAATTTCATTAAGAAAGGTCGCTTTGATTACGAAGCAGAGTGTTCCGTATGTAACTGTTTTATTAGTATAAGTCATGGTGGACGTTCCGACATAGTTGATCACATCAGGTCAAAGAAACACATTAACAGATACAGTGCACCGAGCTACAGTAAAACTCTACAAAATTATTTTGTGAAACATCAGTCAAGTGAAGAGACGAAAGTTCGAGCAGCCGAGCTTACACTAGCCTACCACACGGTAAAACATCACCAAACTTATAGATCTAGTGATTGTACTAATAAGCTTAACAGCATTATGTTTGATGATTCTTCCATTGCAAAAAAGTTTAGTTCAGCAAGAACTAAAGTGTCAGCCTTAGTGAAAGGAGTTATTGCTCCCCAGAGTGTAAAGGAAAGCCTTGAATACATCAAAAAGTCTTCTTTCTACGGGATATCCACTGATGTCAGCAATCATAAGGCCACTAAAATATTTCCGTTTGTTGTTCAGATTTTCGATATTAATCAGGGAATTCAGACCAGATTTTTGAAGGTGAGTTCCCTACCTAATGAAACATCTGACGAAATTTCAAGATTTTGTATGAATACTACGGAAATGTTTGATCTTGAGAAAAATAAATGTTTGGAGACAACACCAACACAAACTTTGGTGGTTTAAAAAGACAAGGCTAATGCAACGTATTTACCAAATTAAAGGTAACATTGCATGAAAACATTGAAGGCATAGGGTGCCCCGCACATGTTTTACACAATAGCGTGCAGACATCTGCTGACAGTTTCAGCTGTGATGTTGAAACTATCGTCATGAAGGTACACTCACACTTTTACATATATACTGTTAGGACAGAGAGGCTTAAGGAGTTCTGTGATTATATGGGAACTGAATATATCAATGTAATGTGTCACTCGAAAACTCGCTGGTTATCACTGTTCCTAGCAGTTGAAAGAGTAATCCGCCTCTTTGAACCGTCAAAAGATTTTTTCCTAAATGAACACAAAGCCCCCAAAATATTGGTTCAGTTTTTCAGTAACCCTTTAAGTGAAGCCTACTTATGGTTCATTCACAGTCAGCTTAGCACTTTGCAGCATGGGATAAAGGAAACTGAGGGAAGCACGAAAAATGTAATAGAGGTAAATGTTTTGAAAAATACTCTGGAAACTGTTACTAAGAGGAGAGAACAGCAGTTCATTTCTTTTAATGTTAAATTTGTCCTTAAAAGAGCAAAAGTATCAGAAGCTGCGGAAAGGAGGTTTAGAGAAGAAGTTAACAAGTTTTATGACACTTGTGTAGAATATCTCAGCAAGTGGAGCGCCTCATATTTACCCTCATCACCGGTGTTTGATCGGATGTTACTGAAGAGAGTGCCAAAATGGGATAGTGTTGGAGAGACAGTTTCTTATTTGAAGAGTAAAGAGATTGAAATCGATGATTCCATTCTCTTTGATCCGTTCGGCATACTGACAAATTTTGTTGAAGAAAGTTTTCACAAGTGGAAAGATGAAAAAAAAAACACCATTGGAATGTCTTCAGCATTACTCTGAGTTGGTAATAGTTGCAAGGTATTTATTTGCAATCCCAGCCCATAATGCCAATGTGGAAAGAATATTTTCGTTCATGAATATCCAGTGGACTGATGAAAGAAACAGAATGGAGGTGGACTCTCTTGAACCAATCCTGCAGATCCTGTACAACTACAAAATGGATTGTGCCGAGTTTTATCACTGTGTCTCAAAGAACAAAGACATGATCAAGAAGGCTGGAGGCAGTGAAAAATACCCTTTTCTCCAAGGACAGTCAATTCCATCTACAAGTGCTCAGTAATATTAAAGCTCATGTTAATATTAACTGATTAAAAGTTGAATGGCTGTAAAATTTTGTAAAATCGTAATACATTTATTTATTACTGTATACGTTTATTAAATGTCATTAATTATACAGATTATATCAATCTTTTGTATCCTCTTATTAGTTATAATAATCGCGTTAACAAAATGTATCAACAAAACATTCATACTTAAAATTAAGAAACCTGGGTACATGTGGAATGGGGTGTCCACTGGCACCCGGGTGAATGTGTCCCGGTTTTCACCGAGAATAATTTGATCACCCTAACCTAGAGGGATGTGGGAAAGCATCAAAAAAACAAAACCAGATTGGCTGGCACACCGACCCTCATCATTAATCTGCTGGGAGGATTCAATCTGGGTCGGTACATATCCCCGCCCCAGAAGCAGCACTTTAACACACACGACTGTCCAGGTGGGATCTAACCACTACACAATAATGAACACATATAACTATCAACAACAATATCTTCCATCTTAAGATCTACTGAAGGCTTTTACCGCTGATGTGTCATTAACTGACATTTAATTATAACAAGTCATAGCAAGACCGATGCCTTTCTGACAAATCTTCAATTTGCCGTTTTTTTAAACAACTTATTGTTGTAATTTTGACGATACTTCACAATAAGCCAAGAATGACTCTCCCGTTTGGGCAGGCGGTCTTATTGGTATCGCACCTCTACCTGGGCGTTAGTCGTGAACAAAACACGGCCATTCCGTACTGTTGGGGAGATCCTGAAAATTACAAGTAGACCGATATCAGTTCCTAAAGTCAATGATACATAGGATTTGATATGACTGGTGCAGTACGCCACAGTTGTAACCACCTTTTACAAAGTAGTAATACTATTAGGCGTTACGGTTAGTAAACAAAGTTTCACAATACTATTGAGCTATATTTTCCAAGAAATTGAACTTTCTTGCATTCGCTCCTGCCTGTTCCATAAAGTCTGGAACCGCGAGACCGCTGCGGTCGCAGGTTCGAATCCTGCCTCGGGCATGGATGTGTGTGATGTCCTTAGGTTAGTTAGGTTTAACTAGTTCTAAGTTCTAGGGGACTAATGACCTCAGAAGTTGAGTCCCATAGTGCTCAGAGCCATTTTTTTGTTCCATAAAACTGAACTGTTCACCTCACCCCCTCCACTCACCTTCCCCATCCACTCAGCTCAGGTCGTAGACTCGCTTTTGCAGATTCATGACTTTTGCAAAGTGATGGCAAACTACGTCCTCAATTCTGTGTCCAGATATACTCTTAGAAACGGCACAATACCGATTATGTATGTGTCTGGGATCATTTTACGTGGTAAGTAATACCAACAACCAAAAGATCACAAAAAGAATCACTTCGTACCCAAGTACACCACAGCTCCGAATTACAGACAAAAAGCTTGATCACAATATTTACAAATCTCACCATACTTTTCATAGAAATATTGCTGTAGCTGCCCTGTGACATCACGTCTCAAAAGCCCAGGTGATCAACGAGACCCCGAAATAACGCCCCCCCCCCCCCCAACCCCTGCATCAGGAGAGCAGGTCTTGCAACATACGACTGGGCTATAGGAAAGAAAAAGCGCAAAAAAGTGACTCTGATTACATAGCACCTGCTTGTGTTCGTTTTAGTTGGTCTTGAATGGTCACCATTATGCAACCAGCTGAGATGACAACTGTAAAACGATTAAGTAAAATGATTTAACCCTTAATTGCAAGCTTCATATTTCTGTGTTTCATTAACATCAGGTGAAGAAATGAATTACAATTAGAGTAAAAGTTAGTGCTTAATGTAGCAAGATAACAAAACAGTAGGCGCACAAAACTGCATATTCCTTACGGCTACCTAATTTAATCTCATGTTACATGCATCAAATTCACAGTATTTCATCACTAAGTGACTTGCGTCAAATGGTTTATTAACTTATTTCCCTTTCAGAAATGGCTAAAATATAAACATCTACACCTATTGAATACTTAATTTAGGCTAAGATTAATTTGTTGAAAACGCGCCTAAATGCTGTGAATATAAAGATAATAGCTGACACGAAGGTACATCTTTGGCTATGTGGTAAGAACGTAGGCGCAATATCACTTAAAACTGCTTGTAGACAGCGGCAGCCTAAAACAGACAAGCAGCAACACGTTTAATGTGTTTTTATGTTTTTGTATATACTGTTATGTACACTGCAGTGCCAAATAAACTGGTATGGGCATGCGTATTCAAATACAGAGATATGTAAACACCAGAATACTTCGCTGTTGTCGGCAACGCTAATATAAGACAACAAGTATCCGGTGCAGTTGTCAGATCGGTTACTGCTGCTACAATGGCAGCTTATCAAGATTTAAGTGAGTTATAACATGATGCTATAGTAGGTGCACGAGCGATGGGACACAGCATCTCCGAGGTAGCAACGGAGTGGGGATTTTCGCGTACGACTATTTCACGAGTGTATCGTGAATATCATGAATTCGGTAAAACATCTAATCTCCGCCATCGCTGCGGCCAGGAAAAGATCTTGCAAGAACGGGACCAACGACGAATGAAAAGTATCGTTCAGCGTGACAGTAGTGCAACCCTTCCGCAAACTGCTGCAGATTTCAATCCTGGGCCATCAACAAGTGTCAGTGTGCGAAACATTCAACGAAACATCATCGATAAGGGCTTTCGGAATGAAGGCCCACTCGTTTATCCTTGATGACTGCACGACACAAAACTTTACACCTCGCCTGGGCCGTCAACGCCGACAGTGGACTGTTGATTACAGGAAACATGTTGCCTGGTCGGACGAGTCTCGTTTCAAATTGTATCGAGCGGATGGACGTGTACGGGTATGGAGACAGCCTCATGAATCCATGGACCTTGCATGTCAGCAGGGGACTGTTCAAGCTGGTGGAGGCTCTGTAATGGTGTGGAGCGTGTACGGCTGGAGTGATAGGAGACCCTTGATAGGTCTAGATATGACACTGACCGGTGACACGTACGTAAGCAACCGGTCTGATCACCTGCATCCATTCATGTCCATTGTGCTTTCTGACGGACTTGGGAAATTCCAGAACTGCTACGGAGTGGCTCCAGGGACACTCTTCTGAGTTTAATCACTTCCTCTGGCCACCAAACTCCCCACGGATGAAAATTATTGAGCGTATCTGGGATGCCTTCCAATGTGCTGTCCAGAAGAGATCTCCACGCCTCTCGTACTCCTACGAATTTATTAGGTAGGTCTACCAGTTTCTGTGGTTCTTCAGTGTAGATAAGATACCACAGAAACGGTTGTTCTGGCTGTATTTGCTTTTTCACTTTTTCTATATCGCTGAAAATTTTAATTAAATTCATGGAATAAGGTGTGTGCTCATAAAACATGTGCATGAGCGCACACCAGCCCTAGAAGTCTTCAGTATTGTTTACCTAGTTTCAGGAAAGCAGACAGTAACTTAGTGCTTAATTTTTAAAATTTTAGGTGCCGGCCGGAACGCACGTCGTCAACCATACACGCTAACCAACCACAAAAGTTTCGAGTTTTGGACACTTGTGATATAACTTACAATGAGAAACTTTTTTTTCAAAATACTGTTTTGAAATTCAGGTTTTTGAAACATAATTTCTCATAATCAAAACAATGAAACAGTAAGATTTAATGTAAACAACAGGTGGACTGTGTGTCGTCGTAGCTGTGTCACTTTGTTCCCTAGTTCTGCTCGAACAAGTCGGTAGCCTTCGTGCTTTTTAGTCATGTTTTCAACTACTGCCAGTTGGAACGTTCAAACACGCCTTACGTTGTGTATTTCTCATTGACACACGTAACACGAGACGTCATCATGCTACTAGATCTTTGAGGTTGTTGACAGTCGTAGATAAAAGACAGTCAACAGGAAGGTTACGATGTCTACCGATCACAACTTCGGGGCGAAGCTCCATTTGTCTTGGGTATACTGTGCGCACACACGCATACGCAGTACCTTGCCCCACACCCTGCCCACCGGTTCAGTCACACAGTACAGTCCCAGGTTACACTTGGTTTAAATGGTACGCCTTCCCTTCTTCTGATGTAAGGCTTAGGTCACCCAGCCAGTTTAAAATTTAATGCCAACGATTTTGCATGCATAAAGTTTTATCAAATGAAACGATCGCGTTTAGTGGTAAGATATGGTAGCGTTCGATCTTTCTGTTTTCGTATCTGTAGTGTAACACGACTGACAGTGGAAGCATACACCCACCGGGCCACACTTTTGCATCTGTAGTGTAGCACAAGCAACAACGGAAGCTCACACCCACAGGGTTACACAGATTTTTCTGATGCATCGAGCGATTATTATACGTACTTAGATGTAACGAATGTTGTTCTAGTGATATTTTCTTCTCAGGCTCTTTCAAGAAATCGAGGTTGTAAGTTTCATGAAATCTTTGAATCCCACACGAGAGCGCTAGATGACAAGCAACGAAACTTCCTGGCAGATTAAAACTGTGTGCCGGACCGAGACTCGAACTCGGGACCTTTGCCTTTTGCGGGCAAGTGCTCTTGCCCGTGAAAGGCAAAGGTCCCGAGTTCGAGTCTCGGTCCGGCACACAGTTTTAATCTGCCAGGAAGTTTCATATCAGCACACACTCCGTTGCAGAGTGAAAATCTCATTCTGGACAAGCAACGACTTCGGCGCAACCGCTTAGGGCGGCAGACTAGAGGTCTGTCCATACCACGTTCGAGTCTCGTCAGTTTTGTAATAATTTGTCATCAACACAAAAATACTACAAAGAATCGTGGTTATCCGGAAAGAAAAAATAATAATGATAATTATAGTAGTACATTCGTGTTGAGGTATAAGGAATCGTGATGAAATGAATATTTCTTTGTGTTATCACCGCGAACTCGTTACGATCTATACTTGCTTCGAATAAAGTATGCCGTATTTGCATTGGTTTTGGAGCATCAATAGAGAGCAGCTGTGTCTCCTATTCGTGGATGTGACCAGAGAGGATTGTTTGCTTTATTACCTGTTGTGCAGCAGATCGCTTCATTACAATACTATAAGCGATCGTGTTGTTAGCCGAGACCCTTAAATTTCAACAGTACATAACCAGTCAGGACACTAATTCGTTGCTGCACACCGCAAAGATAAGTGTATTGTGTTTATGAAATGGAGCCTTTACCATGACCGTCAACGGCGATTGAAGTACTTGATAGGAATGTTTAGAACAAAACTAGGCGGAAAAAATCTGGGACTCGAAAGCAGTAAAGGCTAACGCAGATGCTCGACGGCTGGCGCTCTCGTACGGTATTCAACAGTCTCGTAGAACATTGAACCTCGGTGCTTCGAAAATACTTGAGAAGTGCATCTTACTCAAGAAGCATTGTGTGAAAGATGAAAAATCGGTGACCCGATGGGTTTATGCTTTCTCTTGCAAACCTTCAGCGAACTGTAAAGTCATAAGAAAACAGTCAGCGTTTACTGAAACAAGACGCAGTTCTCGGCTCCCTGAATCCGCCAGGTCTCCCTACTCATGCCAGTTTCAGCTGACAACCATGTGTCATTAACAACTAGCAGGCGACGGAAAGTGTCCATGAGGCGGGACGAAGAGAAATGAGTCCGAATTTTTCGGTCTTGGAGCAGCACGTAATGCCTGCTGAATCATTAAGCAGGCAGTAGCCCAACTCGCGCTGATGGATCGACCGTAATGTCTGCCTGGGAAGTTAGCACCGAAATGCTGGAAGCATGAATACTTAAATCTGACCTGTCTTATATTACGGCTATTAATATGCAGTAATTTTACACGGTTACATAACAAGCTCTGTGAATAACTCAAGACGTCGTCGTCGTTCTCCTCTCCCAACCACCCCTCCTCCCCCCCCCCTCCACGCCCCCGCTCCCTCACACTCTCCATGTACGAAGTGTGTTGAGCTCAAAAGTGGCCGAAATGAGTTAGTAGCGCAGACAAACAGGGTGAACCGAAAACTCCACCGCCGTAATCTATTTCACCGTCCCAGGGGTTGAATTTCAAAAAGCACTGAAAAACTTTTTTTTTAATTTCTGACCGAGAAACCAAATACCAATTTTCGTAGTTCAAGTTTCAAAATTGACTTAATAGCGACACATTTTCAAAAAACCTCTCATTCTCTATTTTATCCCCTTAGGGGCAGAATTTCCAAAAATCCCTTCTTAAATGACGTCTACAGTGTAAGATCAACACCCTCTCCAAATTTCAAGTGCTATCCTTAGCGATTTTGGCTGACTGATGTTGACTCAATCAGTCAAGTCATTTCTCTTATGAGGTTGACCAGTTGTAAACTTCCTTGACGATTCCATTTGCTTATTCTTTAAGAGGTTCTCTTGTTTTCTCAGGAACCATAAAATTGTTGTTGTTATTAGCAAAGGTAATTTTTTCTCATGACTAACACTGTTGTGAAAATCATTGCTGTGTGCTGAGAACAAAACTGGTTCTAGTATGCTACTCTGAGGACTCCTACATTAATCTGTTGTGGTTCTAATAAATGGTTCACTGAAAGTTTAGCCGTAGTTGAGATTTGGGTTATCTCTACTCTTTGTACTATGTCTGCTGGATACGATCGGAAGTAGTTGGTTGTATCTTCTATTCTTACTGATAGTGGCTTATTTAGTAGAGTCTCGCAGTCACAGTACCAAAAGCCTTTAAAAGATCGAAGAACAGGATGGCACAGTCATCTTGTCACAAGCATAAAGAACCACTTTTTTAAATTCTGCTGTGGCTGATTCTGAACTTCTACCATTTCGGAACCCAAATAGTGAGCCCTTAGAAGATTATATATAGATCAAAATAATTCATTAATCTTTTTTTTAATAATTGACTGGTCAACAATCAAGATGGAAGCCTGAAGATGCAGATTTCAGCGATACCATCCAATCAACAGCCGAGACATGTCCAGTCTTTAATGCAATAGACCGTAGTCCTTAAAAACGAGACTTTAGAAACGAATAACGCCTGAATGATCTGCGAACTAATTCTCAACTGACTGAGTATGCCAACCTCTACCCCCTCCACCCCCTCTTCCCGTATGTGCATCAGCCTGTTTTTGCTCCTCCCGTGCCTGCGTTGTCCGACTGCTTAGGCGTGCGTGCGAACATCCAAAATTTTGTTCACCAAACAAATCAAAGAAAGGAAAAATTTCTATATGAAGTGTTCGTCGATCTATGTCTTGCAGGTTTTTAGTCCCTTCAACGGAGTCACATACAGAAAACAATTCGTACTGCTGACTAATGGCCGGCCAGAGTGGCCGAGCGGTTCTAGACGCTACAGTCTGGAACCGCGCGACCGCTACGGTCGCAGGTTCGAATCCTGCCTCGGGCATTGGATGTGTGTGATGTCCTTAGGTTAGTTAGGTTTAAGTAGTTCTAAGTTCTAGGGGACTGATAACCTCAGAAGTTAAGTCCCTTAGTGCTCAGAGCCATTTGAACCATTTTTTTGCTGACTAATGTCTCAAACAGGGGTTGATGTTTTCTCTTTGTTAATAATTCTCTCTGCTGACCAGAGCGTGTAGAGCAGCGCTGAAGCGCTGTTGGTAGCAAGTGAAGTGAGCCTTACAACAAAATTTCATTGTTTACCATGGTCAGTCTGTGGGTGGCTCCGAGGCCGTTCCCCACACCTGTTTAGACTAACGCAATTGTGGTTCCACATAACCTTCTTCGAGACTGTGTATTAAAATACACGGAGCGCAGTTTATCCGAGGTATTTCAAATATGCCATAAGTATTGTATCTAGTGTTGTGCGGGGACTGATATTGGGCAGGCGGGCTTCAACTTCCACTTATGTTCCAGACCATTCCTCGGTCTCTAGCACGTGGCATATCAGTTTTAGCTGAACTACCACGTAGATGAGTTGGAAACAGTCTTGCAAAAGAAGTCTGAGAAAATCGTTGCACCATTTAGCACTCCATACAGTTGTGTCAGTAGCTTTTGCTCACAAAGATGTGAAAAAACTCAAATTGAAACCTTACAAAGTAATGGTAGCTCGTTGACTGACCAATTCAGGTACTGTGCCCTTTTTCTCATAGACGAAGCCTGTGAACGAGCAGAACAATCAATGTTGCAGTTATAAAAATGTCCATCACTTCCAACAAGAGCCTCTGCATGATGTGAAAACAGGAGCGCCGTGTACAGTTAATGATACACGAATTATTGGAACGGTATTTTTCCGTATACTAGGGTAAGTCAATTATTATCATCAATTTAGTTATATTTTTGTTTATTTTGGTAGTACTGTCGTTTTACGTTGATGATGCATGCTTTGTTTACTTGTTGTTATATCTTTGCAATTTTCAAGCTGATAGGTTCGTTTCGTTATCGCTGCCGTGCGTTAATCATGGCTGCTCCGCTGTCTCGCTGTCTATTTGCACCAAAGAAGAACAGCATTCAGTGATCCGTTTTTTTTTTTTTTTGTGGTCGGAAGGCGTATCAGGGCCCGAAATTCATCGAAGACTTTCGGTACAGTACGGGAACAGTGTTTTGCCACAACAGAGTGTCTACGAATGGATTGAAAAATTCCGAAATGGTCGCACAAGTGTTACGCACGATGAAGGAGCCGGACGACCGTTTACCGCCACAAATGAAGAAACAATTGAGTGTTCACGTGAAATGATTCTCTTAGACAGAAGGTTCACTGTTGACGAAGTGGTACATCGTCTGCAAATTAGTCACGGCTCTGCCTACGAAATCATCCACAACAGACTTGGGTTTCATAACGTTTGTGCCAGATGGGCCCCAAACAAACGCGCTTGGATATCTACAAAAACATTTGGATAGCTATGGTAACGAATGGGACAACTCCTTAGACAGGATCATTACTGGTGACGAAACATGGATACATCATTACGAGCCGGAGAGTAAGCGGCAGAGTGTGGAATGGAAACATCCAAATTCGCCGTGCAAGAAAAAGATCCAACCGTCCGCAAGAAAACTGATGCTTAAGCTTTTTTGGGATACACAAGTTCCAGTACTGGAACATTATGGGGAAAGGGGCGCAACAATAAACAGTGTTCGTTGCAGTGAGATGCTTACTGAAAGGCTAAATCCTGCAATTCTAAGCAAACGCGGAGGATTGCTGTCAAAAGGTGTTGTGTTGTTGCACTACAATGCCCGTCCGCATACTGCTGCCCACATTGCTGAAACACTCCAGGACCTCAAATTTGAAGTACTGGAACATCCTCCATATAGTCCCGATCTTGCCCCTTCTGACTATCACTTGTTTGGTCCACTCAAACAGTCACTAACGGGCCGTCGATTTGCCTCGGACGGAGCAGTGAAAGAAGCGGTGCATTCCTGGCTCGCAGCTCAACCAAGGACCTTCTTTTATGAGGGCATCAGGAAGCTTGTACAACGATGGACCAAGTGCGTTGAAACGAAAAATGATGTTCTTGTAAGTTTCCTATTTGATTACAGTAAAATTTTGTAACTAATTTGCGGATAATAATTGACTTGCCCCCGTAGCATAGGTTCTGATAGGTAGGTTTATCTTCTAAGTCGTTTATTTCAGCACAAGCCGATACGCACTTTCCAAAATCAGAGGAATGTTCAAGTGTAAGAAATAAAATAATGTGACAACCTTTTTCATTTATCCGTACTTCCATAATAAAATGTACACCCATCCAAGCGTAAGGTAAAAAGAGAATAGACACTTCAATAATGACAAAAAGCAGAGACTATGTAAGTGAATAAATCCAGACAAATATATCGATAAATAAAAACATCTTTCAGTTGTTAAAGTAAAAGTTTGTTGAGGGTCGAAACTCCTTCCTGTTAATCACCCTCATTTGTCCGACCCCACAAAGCATTTGGAGGTCTGAGTAATCTTGTACTTTATATTGTTTTGAATAATAACTTGGCATATTTATCAAAAGTGTCTGCTGTTAATGTAACCTACAGATCCCTAATATAAGTTCTTATGTTGCGTATTTTCTATTTGAGACACAGTTTGTCAGGAAGGGCAACGTACATTGTTCGAAATCAGATCGATTGCGACTTGCTGTTTGACCATCGGATGCCGAATAGAATTTGCATCTTTAAATTCGAAGTCCGAGTCAGTTTTGCTACGACTACTTAAGGTGTAAATAAAAGTAAGATGTTTCACAGTCACTCTGCTTATCGGACAATGGATTGTTCATCAGCATAAACCGCCTGATACACTCACCAATCGGTAAGCAATAGCGACTTCATTTTTCTTACAGGAATTTACATAATATTCAATAAGATATCCAGTATTTTCTGACGTTTGGAGTGTTCTTCTGACTGCAAAACTTTAATTGAAGCACTGCAAATGTTGAACAGATTCATTTCACGTTATCATTTTCATACTTGCTCACTGCTGCTCGACGGAGAATACATTACAATGGGCCAGATCACTGGGGACGACTGGAGCCTGACCCCCCAGTATTGGTTCCCGTGAACACCTACATACAACACTCCTTGGTGTTTGTTCCCACTCAACACCTAGACACAACACTCCTTGGTGTTGGTTCTTGCAGAACATTTGGACACAATGATATAGGTTCCTGCACAATGCTGAGACACGGTGGTCCTTGGGTACTGATTCCAATGCAACACCGACACACAGTGCTCCTTGGAACTGGTTCATGAGCAACACCCAGATACAACTTTCCTTGGTATCGGTTCCCACACAACATCTCGACACAACACTCAGTGCTATTGGTTCCCACTGAACAACCAAACACAACGATCCTCGATTCTGGTTCCTACAAAACACCCCAGACAATTGTGTCACGTTTGAAACATCCTGAGTTGAATCACAATAGGCACCTTCCGAGGTGTATCGATGAGTAGATTGTGTGCCAGTATCAGCTCCCCGTTTTTATCCCTTTCCCAATCTCTTCTATATAATCGAAGTACGTAAAGATCACATTTTAACGAACAATACTCAAGTATTGGTTGAATGAAGGTTTTATAAGTGAAAACGTGAATAAATCACACATCCTTAGATTCTTATGTCACTGTTTGGAAATCAAGCTGAACAAAAAGTTAATCACCCCCCCCCCCCCTCCAGGGGACATAGAGCTAATACCGTGTAGCACGCCTCTAGCTTTCATAATGGTGCCAGTCTGGCAAGGAACGAACTCCACAAGATTCTTCAAGTGTGCCACATCCAGCTGAAGCCACTCATTGGTGACTGAATCCTGCATAACTACCGAAATTCGGGGATGTTGATTGTTAGTTTCCCCACTGTTCCACATAGTTCCACAAATCTATGGGATTCAGATCAGGCGACATAGCGGGCCGGTCGTGGTATGATAGTGTGCCTGAACGTACGTGTACAGCACTGTGAACATCTTTGAAGACGTAAGTGTTGACAGCACATTTATCGTTAAGATGTAGCAGGAAGGACAGCATTTAGTCATCGTGAGTGTTTAAATATACATACTGGTACCAAGTCGCAGTAAGCAGAACGAGTGGATCCAAATCATAACACAAAAAAAACTCCTAACACACGACAGAACCATTTCTTATCAGAATTACACCCTCCACACAGTGTGAATCAGACGCCTCACTGGGTCGTTGGTGGACTCGACGCGTTGCAAAACCGCGATTCGTCGGACTTGTATGCAGTTCCTTTCGCAATTTTCGCTCAGAAACTGGTTGAGATGGACATTTATTCACTGACAGCAGAAATTCCTGTCTGGTTTGAAACGGAATGTCATTGATAAGGCGTGACACACATCTCCGACGCCTGTCGGCTACGATCTTTTTGCGACCACTGTTCCAAAGCTATGTCACATGTCTGTGAAGCGTCCACCATTCCTTGTAGACATTGGACAGTCGGGGTTTATACATCAACAAATCGGGTAACTTCGTTGGCGTGTTGATCATGAGTATGTCCAAACGTGACAGCTCCTCTGTGCTATTCTGTCACGTCTCCGATTCAACTGACCAGATTCCATACAACTGACTAGCACATAGATATCACTTCACTGCCACGACTTACGTCACGGGTGCAGTGTATATGACTGACTGGTGCCAGTTCTATCTAGAGCACTCCAAATCAACCAATGTGATTTTTTTAAGGGAGTGGCTAATACGAATGCAATACGTTGTGCGTATAGACGGAAAGACTCACAAGGGAACCTCCCCATCGCATCCCCCTCAGATTTAGTTATAAGTTATCACAGTGGATAGGCACTGAAAAACTGAACACTGATCAATCGAGAAAACAGGAAGAAGTTGTGTGGAACCATGAAAGAAGTAAGCAAAATATACAAACTGAGTAGTCCATGCGCAAGATAGGCAACATCGAGGATGGTGTGAGCTCAGGAGCGCCGTGGTCCCGTGGTTAGCGTGAGCAGCTGCGGAACGAGAAGGCCTTGGTTCAGGTCTTCCTTCGAGTGAAAAGTTTACTTTCTTTATTTTCGCAAAGTTATGATCTTTCCGTTCGTTAATTGACGTCTCTGTTCAGTGTAATAAGTTTAGTGTCTGTGTTTTGCGACCGCACGGCAAAACCGTGCGATTAGTAGACGAAAGGACGTGCCTCTCCAATGGGAACCGAAAACATTTGATCGCAAGGTCATAGGTCAACCGATTACTCCACAGGAAAACACGTCTGATATATTCTGTACGACACTGGTGACGGCATGTGCGTCACATGACAGGAATATGTTGTCGACCCACCTAACTTGTACACTTGGCGAATGGGTAAAACGATTCTTGTACCTTGCCCGATTTAGGTTTTCTTGTGGATGTGATAATCACTCCCAAAAAAGTGATGAAAACATAAGAATTTGTCACATAAACTACAACAAATGAATGCAACAGTTTCACAGTCGCATCGGACGGACGGACGGACAGATAATAATTGTCTGAAAATAAAGAATTAAAATTTTCACTCGAGGGAAGACTCGAACGAAAGACCTCTCGTTTCGCAGGCACTCACGCTAACCACGGCGTTCCTGCGCTGAGGTAATCCTTGATGTTGCTTGTCTTACGCATGGACTACTCAGTTTGTATATTTTGCTTATTTTTTTCATAGTCCCACACAACTTCTTCCTGTTTTCTCGATTTATCTGTGTTCAGTTTTTCAAGGCCTATCCACTGTGTCAACTTATAACTAAATCTGATGGGGGTGCGATGGGGAGGTTCCCTTGTCAGTACTGTTCACGCTGTATCCAAGGAGCACAAAGGTTCCACGCAACACAGCACAAACAGAGGGGTTGCCTGCGCAGCAGGCGTAAGCGGCGAGATGATGACATAGTTCCGGTCGAGCACACGAAGGCAGCCGCCTTTGCTGCACTCACTAGGCGCAATTACAGCTTGCTCATTATTCTTCCTCCCGCTGAGTATTAAGGGGGCTGCATGGCCCGCCGGCAGCAGACCGATCTAAAGAGTCGAGTGGAGTTCGAGAGTCAGCTGGTCGGAGTGGCCGAGCGGTTCTAGGCGCTTCAGTCTGGAACCGCGCTACCGCTACGGTCGCAGGTTCGAATCCTGCCTCGGGCATGGATGTGTGTGATGTCCTTAGGTTAGTTAGGTTTAAGTAGTTCTAAGTTCTAGGGGACTGATGACCTCAGATGTTAAGTCCCATAGTGCTCAGAGCCATTTGAGCCAAGTTCGAGAGTCAGCGTCTACTTCCGGGTCCGACGTCCTACCAGGTAGTACAGTGAATCCCAACCTTTCTTAGACCACAACCACCCCCACCTTCTATCTGTTGTCCACCACATTGTCACCATCTTTAGCTTCTAACTAAACTGCAGAATGAAAGACTTTTCTTGGAACACCTTTATTTTTAAAATGATGAAACATGAATGATATATAGTTTGAATGTGTGTATGCTAGAATAAATGGCGAAGGAATTGTGGTGCATCGCAAGTGCTACCCGCAACTCTTTCTCAGATAAGAAAGCTAACTATCCACAGTGAGGGTAGGTTACAAAACATACTTCCCCTGCATTACTCCTCTTCATTGTAGCACTTGCTTGACCTGCACACTGCAACCCCATTTAAAATCAAACAGGTTCAGATGTGTGCACTATACTTACTGTTAGTAAATCACTTGATTGCTGCGCTCCTTACTGCTGAACCGGCAGAAATTGGACGACTTCAGTGTCTAATCACGTTAATAATAATAACACTGTGTACGACACTATAATGACCTGTATGTAGTTATTGCTGTATCACGCTGCCAATTAATTCATTTATCTCTCTCGAAGCGAATAATGAAGCAATTTCAGGACTACTGCAGTTACTATTTACAGCTTGTAGAAGACATTTCCTTGAGATATTTAGCATTTGTTGCGTATTTGTCTCACTTTTATCATCAGCGATGTACGGGACAAAGCAGAACATATGTGTGTAGTGTGTGGACTATGTGAGGAAACTGCATTAATGCTACTAACTGAGAGAAAGTAATTATTAATGACATATGTAATCAGTATTGGAGTATTACAAAATAGTGATAATAGAAATGATCTTTTGAAAATAATTTAGTTTCGTGATTGAAACAGAATCGAATCGTTTAGTTTTTACCCCGCAGGAAATTTCATTTTACCCCTCAGGGAGTAATTACCTCCCAGGTTGGGAACCACTGAGCTAGCACGACGGACGCCGGTTGCCCACCACATTCATTCATAGCTCAGCGAAAGGACTTGTAACTTCTTAAAAGTGTAACTTAACCTGATTAACACGGCGATTCAAAGCGACTACTAGTGAAATACAGTGTCTAACGTAGGTGCTCTTTAGAGTGAGTGAAGAACCCTATACAGGGTGGTCGGAAATTCCCGTTACAGACTTCTAGGGCTTGTAGAGTGGAGTGAATACATCGTATTTTGAATAGGAACCCATGTCCAGAAACGTCACCCAACGAGACTACAGAGGGTCAAAGCTATAGGCGCGGGGGTCTGTAAATGTACGTATACACGGGGTGATTCCGTGATGATGTTACAGACTTTCTAGGATGATGGAGAACGATAAATGTATTAATTTGAAGTAAGGATCCCTGTACCGGAAACGAACGAGTCGAAAGTAATAAACGAAAACCGTTCTGATACCTCTGACAGTTGAATACATGTACCGGTTCTCGTGTTGCGAGGAGTGTAGGGTTGGTAATTTTCAGAGGTGGTAGTATGGACAAAAACAAGAAAAATGCCTAATAATCTGCATTCTCTTGAGTTGTGAAGCACCCACACACATTATACATATTCTGCAGAACTTCATCTGTATAACATCGACCAAACTTAGCCAAAACACAGCGTAAATGTTGTTGTTGTGTCCAGTCTCAATTGGCATTCACTTGTTCTCTAGTGAGTTTGGCGCCAAGTTAGAAATTTTGTTTGTCTTCTCCCACCCACCTTCTCTCTTTCTGTCTCTCTCTCCCTTCCTCCCTCCCTCTTCCCGTCCCGTTCTCCCTCTCCCTCTCCCTCTCTCTCCATCCCCCTCTCTATCACTCTCCATTTCCTCTTTCTCTCTCTCTCTCTCTCTCTCTCCCTCCCTCCCTCCCTCTCTCTCTCTCTCTCTCTCTCTCTCTCTCTCTCTCTCTCTCTCTCTCTCTCTCTGTGTGTGTGTGTGTGTGTGTGTGTGTGTGTGTGTATGTATGTGTGTGTGTGTGTGTGTGTGTGTAGACTAGCACTGGCCAAAAGGGCATTCCTGGCCAAGAGAAGTCTACTAGTATCAAACATAGGCCTTCATTTGTGGAAGAAATTTCTGAGAATGTACGTTTGGATCACAGCATTGTGTGGTAGTGAAACATGGACTGTGGGATAACCGGTGCAGAAGAGAATCGAAGCATTTGAGATGTGGTTCTATAGGCGAATATTGAAAATTAGGTGGACTGATAATGTAAGGAATGAGGAGGTTCTGCACAGAATATGACAGGAAAGGAATAAGTGGAAAATACTGACAAGGAGAAAGGACAGGATGATAGGACATCTCTTAAGATACCGGGGAATGACTTCCATAATAGTACAGAGAGCTGTTGAGGGCAAAAACTTTAGAGGGAGATTGGGATAAGATTGGAATACAGCCGATAAATAACTGAGGACGTAGGCTGCAAGTGCTGCTCTGAGACGAAGAGGTTGGCACAATAGAGGAATTCTTGGCGGGCCGCATCAAACCAGTCAGAAGACTAATGACTCAAAAAAATAGCATTTTTGGAGCTACATATAAGAAAATTGATAGAGGTGAAATAAGGCCTGTCTGATTCATTGACACATCATCGCCCAGCCCAAACCGCTAGGGATAGAAACTTGAAGTCTGGAGAGGATGTTGATCTTATACTGGACGCATCGTTTAGTAAGGGATTGTTCGAAACTTCACTCCTAAGAGGGTGAAGTAGGGGATCAGAGAATTTTCGAAAATATGATGCTACTAAGGCAGTTTTGAATCACGTAAACTGGTATTTGGTTTGTTGGTCAGAAATAAAAAAATACGTGGTTCATCATTTTTGGAAATTCAACTACTAAGGTGGTAAAATAGTGGGTGAAAGGTTTTGAATAAATTATCATCAAAGTAGTAATAACGCACCTTAAGACACATCTATGATAGTTGGTATTTGACTTCTCGATTAGATATAAAAAATACGCTTTTCAGTATTTGTCGAAGTCAGCCCCTAAGGGAGTG